>NC_090202.1:24562500-24871875 GCF_033026475.1 Channa argus
TGTGTACAGTAAAATCTAAAGGGAAGCTCTGGATGCTTTTTCCTTTTTCTTTTTTTTTTAAAGCTGGAATCAGTCAGCCAACACAGCAAATCCAAAAGCAGCAGCTGCTAGCCCACACTGATACCACTCAGACTGAACTATCACAAACTGACAATATTTACAGTGTTAGAGCAACGCAAGCACAAAATGGAGACTTCAATCTTCAAATGGAAAACGCATCTTTTTCCCTAGAAAGGATCTGTTTGACATGTTTATGTCTGTTTCTCGGGACGTTGATGTTGGAATTGTGGAACATTTTGGGATATATATTAGGATTTGGTTCAACATATTCTGAATAAAACCTTTTTTTTTTATTAAGCATTTGCTTGGTCCTGTAAAGAAAATGCATTTCACCCCCATCCAGGTGACTTTTCTATTCACGGAGCTGATGATAACAACACCACCTTGTTAAAAAAGGTAAATAAAGTATGAAAGAGGTCTCAGCCCGCTAGCTGCTTGACATTCCTCTGTTATCCCTCTGAATAGTCAAGAGGACTAAAGCCGTGGTATTTTCTGTGATGCAACAGACATTTAGTCCCTGACTTTAATCCCAAGCAGGTTTTCAAATGTGTTGGTGTCTGACAAGTCAACGGCAGCTACAAATTGCAAATTGAAACTCAACAGAAGATTGATTGATTTGGACACATTCTGATTTTCCTACAAAGCAAACAATTTAAGGGTCACTTCATGCAAATTACAAAAACAAAAAAAAATCTAAATAAAAATTATTTCTTGCTTCCAGCAATATGCTGGCATGAAAATACTTCTAGTTTTTTGCCCCCAAGTGTTGTCTCTGTCATTTGTGCCTCCATCCATTTAGGGTGCAAGGAATTTTATTTGCAGGACTCACGGAAATAAAAGATATAATTAAGACAGCGACCAAAATGTCTGCATGGCCAGATAGTGCTTGGTGATTAATATACATAATTTTGTCAGAAGGGATGGGGAGGGAACACCCCACTGAATCGCAAGCAACTAACAATTTTGTATCATTTAAATTTTTAATTGTCTGTTCATACAAATGCAGCTGCTGTTTTTAATTTACTGGCCAGGGATCATTGCAACCCACAGTCAGGATATGGGAAATACAGTATGAACAGCTGCATGTGAATGAGCAGCAGGGCTCTGTTATCCCTATGCAGAATGCGGCTTGGAGAGAGGCAGTCCAGAGCCATGATGAGTCCATCCCTCGCGAATAAATTGGGGTTGACTTTGTGAGGGGCCTTGGAGGAAAGGAAAGGGAATAGAATGAGAATGTGCTGCTGCTATGCTGCAGGATAATATTCATGGGAGATGAGAGGCAATGGTAATGTTAGGTAAGGGAGGTGGTGACGCTCCATGAAACCTTCGTGAGGGTGAAAGGCAGATGACCCCAGGCGGTGGAATCGCCGTGACTATAGGGGAATCTTTTTCTATCGGGGACGTTGCTTCGTGTGACCATTTTGTCTTTTTAAAATATGAAACAGACAATGAAAAGCAGTCAAAAATAGCATGTAGCCCAGTGTTATAGCATTCATGGATAATGTTTTTTTTTTTTTTCTTTTGATAGCATGTCACCAAAGGCTGTGCTTCTTTTTTTCTTATTAAAGGGCAAAGCCTGATTTGAATATTCATAAACAGCTCATTGTGGTAACCTCTGTTTAAACGCATTTTTAATGAATACAGCAGTAAAAACGCAATAAAAGTGTAGGACTTTCTGAAGGAGGTCATTAAAATTTGAGGGGAATAAAAAACTCTTTTAGAGGAACAGCACTGCGAATGTAGCATTGGGAGTTGAGCAATTAAATTATCGAGACCTCCTGCAGAGAGAAATGGTGCTAATTAGCATCCGCCTGCCTCGGCATGATGAGATGAACCAGTATCACACAGGTGCAATTGTCACTTTTGTTTTGTTGACTAATGAACGAGGTGACTGGCAATGGTGATTCCGTTCCCTGTGTTTAGTTTGTCCCCGATTTCCCCAGCTTCACTTCCTGTCTCCAGCTTTTATTTTGTAGATAGAATAGATTTAAGTGCACAGGAGTTTAGTTTTCAGAAGTTTCTTTTAATATTGGGAGTGAGTTTGCTGAGCCGACTTCGGAAGCTCGTTCCAACATCGTGGGATCATTGCGCCGAAGAGTTTTGCTTGGCGTCTTCCGTGCGGTGCTGGTCCCTGTTCGTTTTCCTTAGTTATAAAGTTGCAAATCAGTTGACCTTCCCTGTCCACCACATTTAGGTAAATGTCCTGTTTTACTGTGTTTACTTAGTTGTTACCTTTACTGCCTTAGTACGGCGGCTCTGAGAGCTCAAAGTACTTCAGTTTGAGAAAACGCGTGCAAATAGACAAAACGCAAGCAAAATTACAAGAACAACTCATGAATTTAGAAAAAAAGCCACAACACAATCTAAATGTCTGTCATAGCAATGTTTCCAGGGGACATTTAGGTTTGTAAATATTTTTGCTTTGAGCCTTCATGGCCACCGTACCCTCCAATCAAATCCCGTAACATTTAACCCCCCTCGTGCCGTCTCCTTACTCCTTACCGAATACTAAACCCGTGACTCTGACACTTGTTACGTCCTTTATTGAGATCCGTAAAGCTAAGGCAGATCTGCTCTCTGCACAGCCACAAGTGCAAACATCAGGCTCCTGTGTAATTTCTCATAGCTGCACTTTCAATTGGCGTAAAAATCCCATTAATTATGCCTATCAAAGACAAACATTAACTTAAGCAGAGCAGATGACAAATAGAGCATTCGGCTAATGAATTGAGAGATAAAAAGCTGTGTGATGGGCTATGACAGGAGGTACTGGTCTGCACCTATCTGCTGCTGCCATATTTCAGAGCCTCGTGTATTGTGAGTAATCCTGTCACAGTGTGTCTCTGGGTGTAGGAGTGTGACGGTAAAGCGGGGAAGAAAGGGGGCTGTTGGGGTCTGAGTGGAGCACACAGCTTGTTAGACAGACGTGAGGGTGAGTGGCCGGCCGCACAGCGAGGAAGAGAAGCTCCCTACCAGGAAGTGATGGCAGCCTGCACAGGGACAGCGTGATGAATGAGGCAGGACAGTAACAGGAGGCCATAAATCAATAGCTCCCCTCTCCTCCACTCTCTGAAGGTGGATACTCCCATACATATCTACTTGTCCTGTCTTATTTTAAAGATGATGGAGGAACGGCCTGAGCTAACACAGTGATATCCTAGAACTTCACTTCTGGGCAGCTGTTAGACACGCAGCTGCCTAAACAGCTCTTCCTATATAATATCAGCAATTCCCCAAAAGCGAACTAAACAAATGAAGTCACCCTCAAGGGGGTCTTATAGGACTGAGTGCTCTACCACTAAATGCATTGGTCTGACTCCATGAATGATTTATCAAATGTAGCTCATTTTAGTGCTATTGTGTCTCCTGAGCCAAGACTGAGAGCATTAAGCCCCATCCCCAGCCAACGTTCCGCTTCACAATTGCATCTTTGGAATAAATACGTTGTCTGCAGCACCTTTTGTGACTGCCATTATTCGTGGGACATGATGCACATATTTATTTGGGAACGCTAACTATGGAAATGACTGGCTTTGTTTATGATGCTGAGTAGCTATACGAAAACCCTTCTCGTGTAGCTTTTAAATAATTGGCGCAGCGACCA
Source organism: Channa argus (assembly GCF_033026475.1). Lineage (NCBI taxonomy): Eukaryota > Metazoa > Chordata > Actinopteri > Anabantiformes > Channidae > Channa > Channa argus. The sequence goes on from NC_090202.1 coordinate 24,566,165, forward strand.
TGAGAGTTTAATATGCGGCAATTTAAGAAAACTCACACGAATTGACACAACACAAGCAAATTAAGAAAACGCCAATTTGACAAGACCTGTGCAAAATAAAAACATTGCAAATAGAGATACACAACCAAATACTAAAAACATTTGCACTGCATTTATCACAAGATTCTGCCAAAACAAACAAACAAACAAAAAAAAAAAAAAAACACGCTGCAAATACAGATAATACAACAAATTACAGCTGAAAATAGAGAAAACTCAACCTGGAGTCAACTGTTTGCAGACAACTGCAATGTTTTCAGGGGCAAACTAAAATGCAACGGACACTATTGGCTGTTGCTCTGGTGACCTCTTGAGCTACAGAAGTCGAGTGATGTTAGAAAAGGCCGACATGTAAGTTTCCTCGTTGTTTTAACTTTCTTATGGCAGATTTTGTTGTGTCTATATTCGCCCATAGACACATTTTCATCATCGCTTTTGTAATTTGCACAACATGCACAAATCGGGGGTAACATTATGACCACCTGTGCAATCCAATACAGCTGCTCTGCCACGAATTCTACTTTGAGAAGGCTATAATTGCTCCGTTTTTAGGTTGAAACTGTCAGAAAGGTGATAAATGATCATTCTACTATCTTTTTATTATTGAGGTCAAAGTGGGTAGTGGAGTCGTACTGGAGTACATTCTATGAAGAGCTGGTTTTAAGGTTTTGGCCGTCCTATTTAAAATCAATGAGGTGGGCAAAACATCAGAACCCGCCCTTCATAGAATGCACTCCAGTACTGTGTTGGGTTGCATTAAATTGCACGGGTGGTCATAATGTTGTGCCTGATCAGCGTACTGTATGTTGCAGTGTGTTAAGCCCTCTGGTCCACCAGAAAAAAAATACATTCAAAATATCCTTGTAATATCACTTGTCTGCCTGCCTGTATATGAAGCATTTCATGGATATTGTGTTGGAGGAAGTCAAAAGAAATCACATTGTCTTTGTGCTGCGGTTTACAGGCCTCAACATCAAATGTTCACAGCAGGACTCTGTTTATGTATTTAATCTTTTTTATTCTTCACTCAATGGAAACCACACTCTTACATACCAAACATGACCCGTGCGTTTTTTTTTCCCAATCAGCTTCACTTATTAGCTAATATTATACATAGTCAACTTAAACCAACTCTGATTTCCAAATATTTTGTTATTTCATAGGAAAATTTCTATTTTTACCTGCATTTGGGCTCGGATGGAAAAAGGCAACTTTTTTTTTCGATATGTAGCCCTTGATGTGATTCATATCTCTGGATATTCAACTGCTGCATCGTTTGTTATAATGTCTCTCTGTTTTCATTTCTGTTAAACTACACTAATATTGTGTTACTCTTACACACGTGTGTCACATTTCAGTCTGTGCATGTGAGGCTGTTTCAGACCTTAACAGCGTTTACATGGTATCAACAAAACCTGACCTAACTAAAGTTTGCTGCTTATGTAGTTATTAATATGTAAATTAAAGAAAAGAATTGTGTTTTGTCGAAATCCACAGGGTTTCTAAACAATTGTGCTCAAAAGAAATGTTTGAATTACCATCATTATTTGAACTATTTAAAACTCTGGTTTCTTTAAATGATCACACTTATGAACACATAACTTATGTTATTAAAATATTAAGGTGTTCCCTCTAATGTGTCTGTGTGTGTGTGTGTGTGTGTGTGTGTGTGTGTGTGTGTGTGTGTGTGTGTGTGTGAGGGGGGGTTGCAGGGTTGTAGGTGACCAAGGGGCACCAATCCCTGGAGCTGTCAAGTTTTAAATACTAAATGATGAGGATGATTAATGAAACCAGCATAATATATAAATAAAACCCAGTGCATTTTGTGCATGAGGGGGCTGCTCATCCCCCAAACCGCTGCTGTAGCCGGCAACTTAATGTTAGCTTCTTACAAAGCAGCGTCTTTTGACCACAATAACAGAATAAATACCTAAGAAAAAGAATTAGTTTGTCCTCAAGTATCTTTGCAGAGGAAGTCTTTATTTTACCTCTATATATAAAAAAAAAAAGTTACTTTGATGTATCAACATTACATCACAATACAAGGCGTAAAGATACAGTAAACACACAGTGATATTAACATTTCCTCTAGATGATCCTGCAGCAAAGCTTGAATTCTGTCCAAACAGAGCCGTGACTGTCATATCAGCACGTTCACCTACATGTGCAGCAGGAATGTGAGTCTAAAGATGGGCATTTTTTGACTGACCTCCTTTAGTGATGGATATCGGGCTGTGTGAAAATAGAAAACTAATCACATGCAATTATTCAACGGATTCCCTTTGTGTGTGTGTGTTGCTGACTGTGACCCACATCTCCTCCCATTAAAGAAAATCCCTGAAAATCATTCAGCAGTCCTGCACATCTCCGATACACCTATTTTAAATCTCTTTCTTAGGTGACACTGGCTGCAAACACACTAAAGCTCAATTGGCCGCACCAGTCTTGTCCACAGAGCAGACAGCTGGTTTGGTGCCTCCTCCATTATTGACTTGTGTGTATCACGACCTCCCGTGAGTATCGAGCAAACAGAGTGGCCTGCTGAGAGCTGTCTCTCATCATCCCCTGGCTCTTTGCTCTTCTTGACAGCATCTACCGGCAAATATTTACCTTGAGATAAGTTTCACATTAGCAGAAGATCTGAAACGGCACGGCCAGCGTCTTCATTCAGGAGCTGCAATTGAACTGAAAATAGCCACACGATCAACAAGTGCTCATATGTGACTTTATTGCTCCGTTGTGTTGCCTTTGCATGTTCGCTCCTCCTGCGAATATGTTTTTCTCAAGTGTAAGTTAATAGGAAAAATGACAGCGTGTGCAGACTGTGTAACGTGGTCTGTCAATAATGTGGGATGAGTTCTTGTTTTCTTCTCCCAGCGTAGGTTTTTAAGCTGCCTAAGAAAATTGCCCGAGCAGAACTATTTTTACTACACCTGTCGGGAGGAACGAAATCACGTTGCAAACTTCAGTCCAGCTCTCAGTGGAGAATCATCGCACTCGAAGCTCGAAAGGGACAAAAATAAAAGTCTGAGCCGGCGCCGAAGGAGAGAGTCGATGGAGCGGGAAGAAAACATACCCGAGGTTCAAAATGTTAATGAAGCCCAAGGTTGTTCAGGGAAGGGAAGTTTAAGTTCTGACAAGGCTTAATAACTTATTAATATGAATTTGACATGAAAAATAACTCGACACAAACCGCTCCTCAGTGGAATAAGCAGGCCCTTAAAACAGCAAAGACTTGACAGTAAATTGATAAATTATAAACACACAGACAGCCAAATTCAATCTCCCATCCATTTATATTTGGATAACAAAGCACTTTGAAAGTCCTCAAAAAAAAAACAACAACCCACAATTCACACACAGAAGTGGCCTTTTTTTTTTTTTTTTTGGAGTGCTAAAAGCATGCGTTCACTGTTTGTAGCCCGCGGAGTTTTTATCTGACATATCAATATGAAGATTACGCTCGGAAAAGGGAGAAAGGCAAAGAAGAGCAGCACAGCAAGAGGCCTACTTGGGGTTCGCGGCAATCAATATACGTATCAGTGGGCTCCTTCCAAATGCTGACTGACATCAAAGAGGACGACTGCAGGGGGGTGGGGGGGGGCCTCCAGTCTCACGCAATGCAAATTGTGCAGTGAAGAGAGCTGGAAATCAAACTGAGATGTGTGAAGAACCGAGAGCATTGTTGTACAAATGCTCCACATTACGTCCACGTTGTTTATGTGTCTCCAAAAGCAAAATCTGTTCACGTTGTTTACCGCATTCTAATATTTTTCTCCTCACCAATATCTGCTAATATGTGAGATTAGAAAAGCCAAAATAAAACCAATTCCAATTCCAATCTGTATATGGTCTAATAACCTGTATTTACTCGAACACTCTTCTCTGTGATCAGGAAAACTGATAAACCTTCAGATGCCCGAGATAAATTTTTCATTCTCTAAACATTGCAGAGCTAACAGATTATGTTGGCTGTTTCTGCAATAACTCTCAGACTAAAAAGCTTTTTCCTCCGAAGGAGGACCAACAAACCAATGTTCAGTCTTAAAGCCTTAAAGCTTTTTGGTGAGTGTACCCCGATTAACATTACTGGAGCCGAAAGAGCATAAATTGTCTGCAGTTATTGACCAAGAGCTAACAGCCTCCCGGTGTACAGAAGTAAGTGGACAGCACTGTTAGCTTAAGCTCAGTGCACATCAACTTTTAAAATGAGTTTGCTCAAAAACTCTTGACAACCTGTGAAGCACAACAACTGAGTGCGTTTACATGCACTTATGTAGCCAGGTTACAGTCGACTGGTTTCTGGAATCAGGGCAGGGGAATAAGGAAATCTACAGTCGGTTTGTCATTTCTCTGCTATGTATTCACTTCATCAGGTTTCTCCAACTGAGCATGCGTGTGACAAAAGCTGAGTGAATGATTGACAGGAGGAGGGTCAACAGGGCCATGCCGCCGCCGAAAGATTTGATTAAAACAAAGTCTACGCAAGTCGCTTTCGCCCAGCGTCTTTTTTAAATTCAGACTGCTGTGGATCAGCTGCATATGCGTCTTTCCTCCCAGGAGGGAGGAGACAGAACCATGTCAAACGTCAGAAGGCAGCGATCCTGGGTTAGTCGTCTTTTATAATGTTACAAACTTTAGTAGAAAGATACATTAGCTATTTTTAAAGTGTTTTAAAGCTCGACCCTGGAGAACAGCGTGGCAAATACATATTTCATCCCTTTACCGTAGATGTATTGCATTTGACTCGGTTTATCGTGTTACACAAAGTTACCAGTAGTCAGGCTGCATTTAAAGATGAGAAGCGTATTATGAATATAAACTGCTAAATACTTGATGCCCTGCGCAAAGCTTCCATCCACTTGACATGTTACGACTTTAATAAAGCCTGGCTTAAACAGGAGGTCAGCAACATATCAAATTCTAAACTAAGCCAAAGTAATCACTTATTTTATAACAAAATAGTAGAAAGAAAAAAAAAAACCTACCCGAGGGGGCGAATGAGCTGACTGAACAAACAGACTAATAAGAATGTGACTCAGCCTGTTAAGAGCTTCCAAATACTGAGGAAAAATAAAACGAAAAGAGAACAGAGACTTTACATAACCAAACAAAGCCATCAAAAAAAAAAAAACTGTTCTGAATTCTTAAGTGGATTTTTTATTTTTATTTCGTTTTTTTTTTTGCTTTGTGTGTCTTCTGTAACCATCCAAAACACCACACACAGACTGTGGGTAGAGCAGGCAGCGAAACACTTTGGTATCATCTCTACAGGAGGCTTGTGTGTATTGTCAGAGTTCCCACAATAAAATGTCACTCGGAGTTTGGTCAAGAGGAACTGTTGCTCCCTGAAGACGCTAGAATGTTACATTGTGTATGTTTGATTTTATGAAGACGTGTCCAGCTGCTCCTCCTTTACTTTATCGTCACATGTCCTGGAATGGTGGAGGACTGATCATCACGACCAAAACGTTTTGTTTTGGACAAAAGGAAATAACTCAGATTAAACATGTGGTTCAATGCTTTATTTCGTATGAGGTTTGTGTGCTGTAAATGAAATATTCCCAATTCACGTTCTGATGCTGAGATGCTGAGTTCCACAGTCGTGCTATATTACACGCTGACTTATTGGGACGTTAAGCCTCAATCTGGGTTATTAGTTACACCTGAAATGTCTGTCAAAGGTTCAGTGATTTCTTCCACTAGCTTTTGAAAAAAAATAAAATAAAATCCTTTTCTCAGTGTATTGCACTGCTGCATTCCATGGCCAGTGCTGTATGTGTCTGCAATAAGGGGCACACAGGTTTGTTTGTACCAATGTGATGGATGTGATATCCTGTGTTATTAAAATTGATGCTGTTTTGTTGGCCGTTATTGATTTATACACATGCATTTGTTCACTTAATTGCAATAAGAAGATAGTGGGAGTCCGGTGTGATTAATTACGTTCTAAAAACGGACCTACAGCGTCGGGGAGTCTAAACACACTTTGAACCAAAGAGCCACTTTGATGTTGCACTATTGAGCACAAGCTGTGAAAATATTTTAAAAGTCCATTAAAATGTGCATAGTAATCATAGCGGCTGCCTAATGTCCTAGCACGTCAGTGAGTTCCGAATGATTGTAAAACATTTTTAATTTCAGAACGCTTTATCGGATTTAACCCAAAAACAATGCGTCATATTTGTTATATTATCTAATAGCTAAAAAATGTGGACTGAATGAGAGGAGATGAAAAGGTAGAAGGTTGGCCGTGTATATAAAACCCGTGGACGCTCACAATACTCACTGATTATAGCAACAACAACAACAACAACAAAAAGAAATGTAATTTTGTCTCTGTTGGACTGTTCTGTCCTCCTAAAACTGAGCTTTTCCAAAACAACACTTGGAACAAAAATAGAAATAGTGTCCTGTTCTTTCTTTGCTTGTTTTTTTTTCTTCTCTTTTTTCTTCATTATATATATTTGGGGCCTGCTCGTCTGTCTTCTCTGCTGGAAGAATCGCCCATTCTGATGTTTAAGTGCAGAAACTATACAATCCGGTTTCATGCACGTTCTTTAATCCCAATTTTGCCATCCGAGTTAAACCAGATCAACAGCTGGGAAAAAATATCCACCGATCAAACATAACTTTATGACCACATGTGCTTTTCTGCTTTTACAGTGTTTCTCAGCTGTTAGGTTGGAACTATCGGAAATTCTTCGCTCCGTTTATTAGTGAGGTCGAAGTGAGTAGTGGAGTCGTACCCGAGCGCATTGCAAGAGGAGGCGCTTCTAATGTTTTGGACACTTAGAATCAGCATTATGTTCATGACAGCAATTATGCCAGTGTATTGCTAATTGTTGGTAATTGGCTCGTTGGCAGGAGCGAATCCCAACCCAACACATTCCCTGTCTGCGTCTAAAAGCCACCCATAATAACAGATCAACACATTCTATACAACATAGATTTAATCCAGGACTGTCACATTCGGCTTTGCCGGCCCCTTTTTTCCTACAGCAGCCCCCCTGTGTGCTCAGACCAAAATATGCAAATACTATATAGTACACTAAATGCATTTTATAAATGACCTGTCTTGGGCATTCAGTGATCCATGGAGCTGAAGCCACAGTTATTAAATAAATCTTACAGCTTTCACATCTTTCCAGCTCACTGTCTAAAGCTGGACATGGGGGGTGGCTGAAGAGTTGAAAGACCCAGCAGCAGAGAGCTGCAGGCCTGTGTGGGTGATAGCTTTGACACCTGTGCACACATTGTCTTCTCTTTTGTTGGATAGCGGAGGCGTAGAGTCCTCGCAGAAGAAAGCCTTACACGAGCAGCCTTTCTAGCTGTCTTTTTGGCAACACAGGTAAGTCTCACCTCCCGTCCTCACTGCACCAATCCACTGGGCTGCTCACTGTAATGCATATGATATCATATGATGCCTATACAAAGTTGATTTCAAATAGGTTGAAACCTGCATTGTTTCTCTCCACGTTCACTCGCAGGAGGTCACCTTCCTCCTCGCAATTTCTGCCATATTGTTGCATTTCTTGGCACATAGCTGCCACGTGTAGGTAAGTGGACTGAAGTGAGAACGTTGGTGTGATTGTGAGCAGAACAAAACCACAGGCACCCGCAGATGAATTCTTCCAAACCCGTCTGTATGGTATTTTTAACACATCATTCCCAGAACTAGGGCCGGGGCCAGCGAGGACACTCATTGGCCCCCCCTGGTGCCACCCTCTGCCGGCGTCAGAAGGTGGTAGGTACCTGCTACACTCAAAATGAGGAGACCTGAACATTTGTTTTTTCAAATACATCATTTCCAATGAATACAAATTAAATAATATGTAATTACAATGTACATTTAAGGTAATTTATTTATCACATCTTTTGGGAGTTTTTTGCAGCTGCAACCACGCACATTATTCCTGCAAGCGATAGCTTTTTAGCTACCCCAAGGCATTATTGTTAAATGTTTATGACTAAAACTACATATCTTCTTACACTGAACAAACACTTACCAAACACATTATTAGTAGCATATAGTTGTTCGGCTTGGTTGCATTAATCTGCTGTTGTATTTGTTCAGCTGAATAGATTTGTTCTTCACTATGCCGTGTCTACCATATCCTTATCTCCATTTACTGGACACTAATGATTGTAGACCATAACACTGCGCATGTTTGCATATGCACAGCTGAGAGTTCTTGTCCAGGAGTGTGTTCATACGCCTCGTGTCATAAAGAGCTACAGGTACTGCAGTCCAAAACCAAACCCATGGAAAACCCCAGAGAGCCCTGACCTTGAAAAGGGCCCCGGCAATGTCAGTGAAACAACTGCTTCACATCAGTCATTTGTGACGCTGATCCAAGTGTCACACAGAGCCAATAAAAGATAGTAAATTAAAAATCTGCTGCTCCCAGGAGGTTAAAAGTAGTAGGTGAAAAAAAAAAAAAAAGTCTCATACAGCAAAGAGGACGGTTATATTTAGTGGACCATGATCATCTACCTAGTCAAAATGTTATCATCTGATTTTCCTGTACTTTGGCGTGATGAGGACCAAACTGGATTGGCACAACATTGCGCATTATGTTTTTTTTTTACCTTGTTATTGCTGAAGAAAACTCATGTGTCCATTGTGTTTTGTGGGAGACTGTCCACCTGTTAAAAACAGCTAGGTAAGCTGTTTGTACAAGAAGGTAAAAATAACCAACATAAATTTCTTATATTGATATTGAGGCTACAGGTAGCCTTTGGCATTGCTATTGGACGGGGTCGGGTTTTTTGATCGTAATGCACGGAAAGCTCTGAGCACCAATCAACGACGCGAACGGGCACCCTACCTACAGCATTTTATGCAAAAGGACTGGACAAAGCGGCGCTTTTTCGGTGCATCCAAGATGAGAATGGGCCGGGACAAATGACCTGAGTGCACATTAGCGTTGGAAGACGTGTTGCTTTCCTAGTTAAAAACATAAGGTTCTCTTTTAGGTGCTAAAGCTGCGACTATTCTAATCTAACTGTAACACTAGACTGCAACATTTATCAAATAACGTTCTAATTATGGTTCTTAAACACTATATGAAATTTTAAAATGTGCTCATTTTTATTTAAATTGAAAGAAACAACAAAGACTATGAAGTAGCTGTACTAAGGTTGAAGGAAGAGTGAACTAAATCCCCCCCCAAATGTTTTTTTCATAAAGCCTACGTTTCTGTGAGGAGGCCTATGAATAAATGTATACTAAACAACAGCTGCATGTCGCGTTCACTGCAATGGGGAAGCACATTGTCCCGAAATGTTTGGACCATGCATGTCATTTCCTCCTCCCCATTGGACTTCAGGTTGAAATACCCTTCAAAGTCTTCACTCCAGCTCTTTTCATTAGTCCGTAGTGGATTGCTCACCTGACGTCTCAATCAAAACCGAGATACTGTAGAAAGAAGAGTAGAATTGACGCGCGGGGGCACGTCAGCAAATCCCCGCTTAACCAGCGATCACTCATGACAACATTACAGCTTTTTTAAACCACTGACGCTAAGTGTAGCTTGAAATTGCTGTCTTTCCCCGACCCAGTGGAACAAATGTTTGAAAGTCAGCAACCGTGAAAGCAGACGCAGACATATTATACAGTAATGACTGACAGGCTTCGTGATGTATTGTTATGTCCACATTTGAACAAAATCGGAGGACGGATCCACATTCATTCCCCACATAATGATCTGTTGATGTCTGGTGATTATATTACCAGTGACCTTTTCCCCTTTGCTTTGATTGTGTGAAATATGATCATCAACAACAACAAAAACGGTTGGACTGTGGGTGAAGGGACAAGTCATGTTTTAGTGAAGATCCAGCATTTTTCAATAACTGTTGTAACAAGTAAGGGCTTTTTTTTTTTTTTTTAAGTCTGCTATATTTTCCAAAGACCAAAATTACATTTAAACAATTCCAAATTTTTTCAATGAAAGCAACATAAGATAGACAGGTGAGTGAAACACCTGTTTTTGACACAGCAGCGAAACCAATATAATGATTTACAAATTGCTTCATTTTCTTTCTTTAAAAAAAAAAACAGTTATGAACACATAGAATAATTTAGTCCCTAATCAACATTTAACATTTTCTGGCAACTAGCTATTAGCACATTTTAGATAGCAGTTAGCACGATGCTAACACAACACTGGAAAACCCATAGACATGCTACAGCGAGTCGCGCTGTTACGTACAGGTTGCAAATGAACCGAACAGCGTTGTGTTAACATCATAAGTGCTAATATAATAACAAGTCATACTTAAAGACATATCTCCTTTAGAGAAATAAAACAAAGTTATCAGGGAAAAAAACCAACCTGTAGCTTCTGAACTAATTTCTGGAACTTCCTGGTACAGGTCAAACTACGGTAAGTCAGAAGGGGCAAACCACCCCAGCAGGGTTTCATTCCGATTTTTTTCTTTGGGTTAGCCACACTGGGGTACATGCTTCAAATATGGGGGCACTTTTGGAAAACGAATTTAAAGGTTTTCAACTCAAATATGAAGCCATTTTGGAAATGATAACTTATACATATTTACAGACTAATATAGTGTTTTTAGAAAATATTTGTTCATTGTCAGAATTGTCAAATACATACTCCAAATAATTATAAATATAATGACATTTAACAGTTTGTACAAATCCAACCTTTGCAGAGATAAAGTGCCCGATTGCAACTTCTGTTGTGACAAAGTAAATGAAACCAGCTTAAATGTCCACAATAATAAAATTGTATCTATATATATCCGTAGTGATTTATTCAGCTTCACATTTCGTCGCTTCTCCTTGTGCTGAAAGCTCTACCTTGGGTACCTACCACCTTGTCATTCTGGCAGGGGGTGGCAGCCAAGGCCACCGCTCTGGGTCCGTCCCCGTCTTTCAGCAACATGGCACACATCCTAGCGAGCCCAAAAGAAACTTTTCCCAGTGACGGTGAGGCACTCAGAGTGGTGTTACAGTGAAGCGGTGACATCACTAATATCTCCCTGGTGTGTGCTGTTCAGATGTGATATGATAATAAAGTGAAGATAATAAAGCATAAAGTGTACTGCCTTTCTACTTTGATTCACGTTTACTTAATGGTGGTAGTCTTATTGATATTTTGTAGCCTCTTCATGCCCGGCCGAATAAATTTAACACCATCATAATGAGCAAAGCAGAATTGAGATTTATCGACTGATTGCACATGCTTGTAATTGCCGTGAAAATAAAAAGCACGTAATTGGTTTGGTTTAAATACTAAAGTCTAGACATGTGTCCTTCAACGAGTTCTTTAAAGCCCACGGGACTTTCAAGAGCACTGGAAGAGCATATGCTGCCCACAGCATGTATAATGACCCCCATCAAAGCCATCAATAACCATAATGGTCACCCAGACATTTATGTTACAGTAACTGGGATGAAGAATGAGGCATTTAAGTCTCAGAGCTTTGTACACATAATTTTGTTATCAAATACCAAATGATAGCAGAGGACAACAGTAATGATCTTTTTCAAATAACAGCAATTTAGTCAAAAAACATTTAATGAGTAAAGCTAAAGACAAATTTACTTGCAGCATGCATCTCCTCAGATTTCTAAACCTTCCTACTCTGGGCTTTCCAACTCGATATCCACAATCTAACCTGATTGGAAAGGTCGGAGTCAAATAACAATAAAAGATTAGTTTTAAATCATGTAGTATTTCTAACTCTAAACATTTCTAATATTTAAATACCATAGTCAAGTACAAGTAGAGTGCTATACTCTGTTACAAGGTTTTATTCAAAACAACTTGTTATATATTCCATATTTATTAAACTCACACACAGGAAAAAGAGCATTGAAATTGTTGTGCTATTTCTACATATTATTAGTATTTTGTATATTATTATTATTCCTAATTAATTAAATTCACCTGCATACAATTCATAATATCAAAGATGAATTTGTTTTTTTATTGCATTTGGTTAATTGATATGGAAAATTGAGTATTGCAATGAACCATAAGTATTGATAAACTTGTGAAAATGTACATTTTCATTGATTAAGACTTTTAAAGCTCTGCAAAATTAAACGCAGCATTGAAAAATGTGATGAATAAGTAAAAAGAGTTTTATCAGTCCAATGTCAAACTATTTTCAAAAGATTTAATATAGTTAAAAACCTTTTCTTTTTACTTTCTGCAGTTAAATATTCAAAAATCATACAAACAGAAAAACAAATAGAAAATAGACTAAAATACAAAAAATAATAGAACTGCTCACTGGGAGGTAAAAACTTTATTTTAAAAACGTGAATCTATTTGCTTTCTCTCTTGCTCGTGTGAATATAGAAGCAACGTCTCTGCTCCAGCTTGCTGCTCTGTTTACCATGTAAGTGCTGTCAACCTCTGGCCAAGGTGTTTTAAATGAGCCCTTGATTGGATAAGTGGAACACGGAGCACCTACTCTATTGAGACGCAGCAAACAGCAAAGAAACACGACCAGCCTACAATCAGAGCCACGCAATCCAAGCAACGAGATTCTTGATGATAAATGTCTTGAACAGGGGGCTTTGTCAGGATTTAGGATTTCTGAGTCTCTCAGATACAAATAAATACATAAGTGCCTCAGTATGGGCATCTGGGACCAGTGTTGTAAACAGTCCTCTTATGTCTCTTCCATGGGCTTTCTCCACGCTGGGGAGGGGGCTTCATGCTGTGGCTGAGACGAGAAGATGTCATTCAAGAACCGGATGCACGTCAGCGGATCTGAACATACTGAATATTTAATTTATGTGGGTGCAGCGAAAACACTCCTGTACATGGAAGCTCTTCACACTCAAGTGATAACTTGATAACTTTAAGTTAGGGACAACCAAATACAGCAAAAGTGCCTTTCAGATTGCTCCTACAGTAAAACAACGGCGACAAATTGCCCTCTAGGGTCAATACAGTAGAGCCAATGCAATAATATGATCTCTAAGGTGCCCCCCCCCCCCAATAGAGCAGACATGATACAGCGCTGTAACAAATCATGCATCATTGCCAGTGTTTAAATATATTTGACCCCTTTCAGGTGAGTCCTTCTTAGACTCCTTCTGCTCTATTATGGGCATAAGATGGTGGAACTTAAAGACCAAACCAGAACACAAACAAAAAGCCCAAAACAAATTGCACGCATGTTCTAAATTAAGGCTCTGCTGTCAGAATTTAAATTGGAACTTGTAAGAAACAACTAATGTGTTTCTAAGGAGTAATTAGTTCTTGGCCATTTTCTGAGCAGCCTCTTGTCCACCATTAGTTCATTTTCCTTTTTGTCCAGAGTCTTACAGTATCTTTCTTTTTAATTGTTGAACAATTGTGTTGAACATCAACATAAACCTAATTAACAATCAACACAAAAAGTGATTTTAGTATCTATCATGGCACAATGCACACGCACACACACACACACACACACACACACACACACACACAGTTATAACAACCACGTGTAGCCTTGTAAAATAGCCTTTAGGATACAGACATTTAAATTGAGTCGGAAATTTAGCTGTAGCTGTCTAAAGCTGAAACATGTAAATGTTACATTTCCATTTTCGTTTGCCAATAAACACAACTGACAATTTGACTGCCGTCTAACTTTTGTCCGGCCAACAAAAAATATGTTTGTGTTCACATTATCTGGCTTCTCAACAACACATGTATAATACCAAAAACTTGGCAGATGCTCCATCATATATACAGTATGCTGTAGTTTAAATGTGCAGAGAGCTTTAGGGGACATAAGCAGATCTGAATGTGGAGCATGACATGGCTCCCCAACTCTGACTAGGAGTCAAAGGAGTCGGTAATGGTGAGCGCACACAGCTCAAAGCACAGTGCTGTGCCGACGTTCGGCCATGGAGCATCCGGCCCGGCCAAGCAAAGAGAGAGATGCATGAAGTAGACCAGGGAAACAGGGCTTCCTATTAATTGTGCTCTCATGCCTAAATCTTCAGTTCCAGTAGGTGTTTGGGGTGCTCATGAGGACACCACTGGGTTTTCCTGTGTGCAGCCCCGTCCTGAGCACTGTGGAAAGCCTGTGGCAGAGAAACTGACTGTGACCCACAGTGACAACAGTGGCTCAACATACAGTAGATGAGACTCCCAAACGTGCCTTTCTGTCCTCCTTTAGAGGTTAAGGAGAGAGGATTGTCCTTTAGGTCCTCGCTTCACTTTACTTTTCACTTTGCAATTGTTCCTATAAAAGAATTTTAGCTTGGAAACCGACTGAGTGTATTTTCGGACACCAGAGGTTATTCATCCTTCGCTCGCATGTGCGACGAGACAAACAGCAAACACAGTGCAAACAAAGACAATCTGCATGTGTGGTGGTAAACTTGGACCACGATGGTTTATGAGCGTTTCATCGTTATGTACTACAAGCATTTGTCGTAGTCAACAGATGAGCTTTAATTTGTATCATTTGTTATTTTGGTTGCAATTACATTTTTTTCTAGTTCTATAAATGTGTTGTTTTAAAGACTAATTTGTAATTTTTTTGGTTGAACACCCTGAACGTGTGTCTCTCTTTTGTCATTAGCTGTGTGCAATGTTCCTTACCTGTACAAGGTAGATTACTTGGAAATATTCTGTAGCCTGGATTCAATGTTGTGGTTCTTGCAGATTCGCACCGTTCATTTGACAAATGATCATAGCTCAAAACCCATCATACACCTTCGACATTTATATTGTATGAATCGGTACAATTATGTGAACATTTTGATAATGATGTGCTAAAATACACGGTTTGCAATATTCAATTTGACTATTGATATTAATCTCTGTGATGTTTTGATATGAAAAACATAAAAATTTTGTTGCAGAAATTAATAAAATCCGATCATGCCATAATGATCAAAGTTACCCTAAACTGGCAGATCAACCAGCTGGTTGACTTGCATATCTACTTCCTGATTGGGTAATCTGACAAATAAAACCGGAAATATTGCTAAATGAAGAGGCGGCAACTCAATTTTTCTAATACATCATTCTTTGCAAATGTGTGGAAGTTAAAGGGTTAATGCTTTTAAACCTCCCACTGATTTTCCTATAATAAAATACGTCTCTGCTTCCATCATTAGGAGTTCAAATGATGCCACCCGGGAGGAGCTCTGGAAAAGCAGGTTGACCATGATTACAAACTCCATAGTCTAGAGCAACAAGACGACACAATATGAACTGAAGATTCCTCCATGTGACACCTGGAGGCATTTTGCAGCTAGAAGTAGAGAGATATTTTTATATAGGGAAGTTTAATGGCATTTGTGTACATGTATTACTCAAACTAGAACCAGAATGAGCTCAATATCAGTGAAGGCAACAAAATGTTCCGGCTATGGAGTTTGCCCTACTGCAACTAATAGCTCCAAGTTCTAATTTTCTTATTTATTAATGCCACGTCTTTGCTCGTACTGCATGAATAGGTATAAATTGGTTAGTTTTACCGCGGCTGAGTTACCACTATCTGATCCAACAGTTTCTGTGACACTCAACGGTCTAAGTAAGGCTCAAAATAGTCTCTCCTACAAATCCTTTCCTGTTGTGGCTGGACAGCGACTTAATGTAATGTTACCACTCCATTTAATAAGTCCTGCATCAACTTTGGGATTTGGTTGATTTTCCCAGGTATGACTCAGGTAAGCAGACTCCACTGGCAGAAAAATAGAAGATTTGCAGAGCCAATGAGCCGAAAAGCAGCGAGTCTTCTGTCAAGTTTAGGAAAATGTTGCAGGTTGAGGTTCAGGTAGAAATGCTGCAAAAATCTCAGGGTGTTCAGTGTGAACTCTTGCATCATGACCGCTCTAATGAACACTGCACCAATGTTTGTATTATGAGGATTTTTAAGATCACGCTGCATATTGTTGTTTTATGTTGCACTGGCATTGTTGTCACGCTGCTTAATTCTGTAAAATGGAAAGGGCATCATTATTATTATTATTATTCAATATTGTTTCCCCTTTCAAAATCCTATTATCCAATTAATTATCCCCTGGGTGACCTAGATGACTGCTAATCTCCACAGACATATATCCAATTAATTGTTTTCTTGCGTTAAATCTTTTGTAGGTAAAGTAGCAGGCATCAGTGGTGCACACTGAAAAATGTCTTGAATCTCAGCTTCTAAATTTAGTCGCGAGGCTTTGGATCAGGCTGCTACTGTCCAGTGGAACATGAATGATCACTTAGCAGAAGACGGTTTAACCTCATTTGGCATTTGGCCTGAACACACATTTAATGCAATGAAACTGAATCCTTTGAAGATGCGTGTGCTTACTGTTCTGCATGTGTTTGTTGCATCTTTGTGTGGATCACTTAGCCTCAGTAAGTGTGTGCGCATGCATTTCATTCTGAAGCTGCAGTCTAGCCTTGGGTCTGGCTGGGGTGTGTGCCAGCAACATCTGCAGGGGTCTCGTGAGAGCGTTGCACGGAGAAGCCGCTGAAAATACCTGATCAGTGTGATTGATGTCTGTGAGCTTCGTGCGCACGCTAACACGCACACCTGCCTCCTGCGCCCCACTTATTGAATCCATGAATCAATTTAATGAGTGGAAGACGGGGTCAGGACTTCAATAAACACCGTACCAAGCTTTCAAATTTTACGTCTGCCCAATGAATGATACTGTATGTTCAACAAATGCCCATTACAAAACACTTCCACTGTAAATTGGAAATGCTTTCTGAAGCAATCACCATATACAGTGCGTGCTGTTGATTGCGCAGGTTTTAGCCTGAGCATAAACATTCCCAACGTGCACCCCGACTGCAAATAAGCTCAGCGTAAGAGCGAGGTGCTATAATTTAACTGTGTGCCTGTGTGTGTCTGAGTGTGTGAGGCCGGGTGAAGGAGTGAGACTTGAGAAAGAGAGTCAGACATCTTCCATTGGTAATCAATACTGCAGCAGTGACCTGAGCATTTGCTCTGTGATTCATCCCATTTAGAGCTCCAGGGTTGGCTGTCTGACAGAGACAACTCCATGATTTCCCTCCAGATTTACTCGTGGTAAATCAACCTGCTTTACGTGGCCAATTTCTACACGTCTATATCTACATAGGCCCCTGCGCCTAACGCCATCATCCAGCCCCCTGCAGTAAATCCACACAAAGCTTTTCTGAAAGTCACTGCGCGGCTTCCTTGTAAAAAAAAAAAAAGAGGTGGACATCATATGCTCCGAACTGGCGCATCTTTTTCAGCAACTCCTATTTGCATGAGAGGCCTCGTGCTTCATCTTTCAGCACAATTTCATGCTAAAACAATCACTGTCAACCTCCTGATCCTCACATGCTGGGATTATAAACTTTGTTTCCCCTCCACTGATTCAACCGCTAACGCCATTCCAGTTATGAGGTCATCTGAAGTGCTGAGGACGCGGCAGAAAGAACGAACGGTTGCTATTTAGATGTCGGTGGCAGCCGCATCCCATACATTTTTCTTCATCCGCTGGGGATGCGGCGGCTAATGGAGCATGAGAGAGGCAGTTCCCCTGGAGTTGTGTGGCTGAGTCACACCCCTGTTTAGAGGAGGGAGAGTTGCAGGGAGTAGTGTTTGTGAGACTAAGACCAAGAGGGCATGCTGTGAGGGTCTAGGTCAACTGAGGGGTAAACATCAGTGGTCATAATTGGAGAACGGCACAGCAGGGATTTTCAAACATATCCAATTTATGTGGCTCAGCAGAGAATTTCCTGACTGTGGGCTTTTTGAGTTGAAAAGAAGTAATTGTCTGTACGCCCGAGGTCTTCTCAGTTTTTTTTTTTATTAGAATTTGCTGAACATCCCATGATACATAGCCAGCATATATTTTATAGGTCAAGATTCCATTGATTAAAGCAACGGCTGAAGCACAAAACACACAGGCTCAGAAGAATTTGCTCAGATCAAGATGCTGAGTACGTTTTAATGTTGTACAGAACACGAGTGGGTTACAGACTTGTTTGGCAGCAAGCGCGCTGTGCTGTTTTTGTCTATCAATTTTTCTTCTAATTTAGTGGCGCTCCAGTGGAGCTATTAGTCCTGTTTTCATAATTAGTTGGAATCAATATCATTAATCATCTATTACAGGTGTTTAAGAAACTCCTCCTCAGTTTGGTCCTTTGTTGCTGCTTTCCTCCTTTTGCATTTCACAAAATGACTCAGAAAGGCCTGTAAGTTGCTGTGTAAACATTAAATCAGAAAATTCACTTGTTTAAGACATAGCATTGGTTTTTTCCAGTAATGTGTTGTCCAAGAAGAGCCGAGGATGCGACTCCAAACGCAGAAACTTTACAGTATAATGCAACATAATGCATTACAGCACGCACAACACAGCCAGAGCACAGAATGGTACAAAAATACATCTCTGATACGATAACATCAAAGCGTGTACTGTACTTAATATGTGAATATACAGTCTCACACACACACACACACACACACACACACGCACGGCGCCCTACTTAACCAGTTGGGAAAGTACAAGGTTAGCGGTGGGAGTGACATCCTGTGGCTCTACTGAGGTCCCTTATCGGTGTCTGCTTCTTATCACTCAGCTCCACAACAGCAGAAACACACAGAGACTATTTTAGCTGCACCACCTGAGAAAAAAAAAAATCTTTATCAATGTCTGAGACATATACACACACATTTATGTACACAGTTTTACATGCAGCACTATGGTGAAGTAGCAACCCCGTCCCTGGATCTTTGGACTTTCTGACGATGAAAGTTGACTGGTTGTCCCTCTCAGGCAACCCTGTCTCTATTCAATCAAACTGCAAACACAATTACATTTTCTAGAAGAATCTAATCACAAACAGAGGAACAGAATGAAAATATAGTGATATGTAAAGTAAAAGGCAACATTGCGAATGCATTGACAATAAGTTGCACTGCCAGCCCATTGACGCCATTACATTTGGTTCAAAAACGTAATCACGTTTGCAGTTTGTTGGTGTAGGAGCATCGTTTTTAGAAGACAAGCATCCTGCCAGGAGCCGGACTGACGGTCCTCTCGGTGCGTGAAATGTTGGCTCAGATTCGCAAACCGCTAACAGAAAAAGGCTAAAGGGCTTCTGTTTCTAATGATAAAAAAAAAAAACGTAAACCTTAATAAAGCAGTACTACAATGACATTTTACCTGCTCTTACACTAAATCAAACATTGCCAAGACCTCTGAACTGCATTCTGGGATACCTGCGTAACCCCAGGTCCACACAAGTCAGCTACCAAAGCATCCTCAGCAGAACGGCCGGAGCACTTCTGATCATTTGATCTGTACCGAGCATGTTGTTCTGTTGTCTCTGTTTCCTATCTGTTTCTACTGTTTGCTTTTTATTTTTTTCCATTTCCATTATGCTCCTCATTGTAACCATGACAACCAATGTCCTCCGACCTTAACAAAGTACGTGGTCATTTTGATCAAAACCATCATTTTTGCACGAACCTAATCAACTTGTTTGTGAGCGTAAATCAAAACAAACCGTTCCGTAACCTGTAATTGCGGGTTTATTGTTGTAACCATGACGATGGACAGCTGGTACACATGCTGCCATTGGTCACAGGCTCCCGTGAGTCATATAAGAGGGTAACAATAAACAACCTGTACAGTTGTTTAAGTTGGACGTTTTTTTGTTCCGATAGCCAACATGCTCAGCAAGCAGAACTTCGATAGAGTACAAACCCCAGACTAAAGTTTTTGATCAATCTATAGCTGCTTAGTCCTATAACAGTAACTCTAATATGATGCACTGACCTTTATTGACCTATTTGGTTAAAACTGACCAAATGTCCTGTTCATGGATAATAACTGTACTGTGCAGGGTAACTGAGCATTAATTTGAAACCTCTGTGACACTGTTGCTCATAAAGTGGCAAAAGTACAATTATTAGTTTGGATTTACTGCACATGTACATTTATATTTAAGTGTTAAGGGTAGGCACTTGTTCAGAGAGGGCAGAAGTACACACAATCAATATTCAAGTTACAGTGCATGAACTTGCCTAAGAAAGTGCCACTTCAAGTAGTTTCCTCAAGTTGAAGTATTAACTTCATGCTCTGTAAAGTACTCAAAAAAAAAAAAAAAGCTTTAATAACATAAATGTGCAAGTCTAACCCAGTGTGGTTCGACAAACTCTTGGATGTGAATATTACCACAAAGAAAATACCTGGTAATTAATAATAAAAAATAAAAAAAATAGGTTGAAGGTCTACTGTTATAGAGACTTGGTGTGGAACAAAAACAGCAGCTGGTAGTGTTACAGTTCAATGAGCTGACAGATGCTCAATCCACAGTGCTACATCGTCATCACTTTTTCATAACGTGTATTATTATAACGTTTATTGAGTTAAAAGTACAACATTTCCCTGTAAACGCTAGGTGAATAAAATAAAAGTAGCATAAAATGGAAATACTCCAGCAAAGTACAAGTGCCTCAGGACAAAGGTACAGTACTTGAGTAAATGTACTTAGTTACTTGCCACCGTGAGTGGACTTGAACTTGATTAGTAGGTTCCTCAATCAGAAAATGACACATGACTTCACGTGACAATATCTGGGTGTTTATGACCACATGTTGTCTATCTTAACTAGATAAACCCCATGTCAGATGTGCTATACTATGCCAAACAGGCTAAGTAGGAATTGTTCCACGGACGTGTAATGAGAAGACAGATAGAACCTTTAGTTGAGTTTGTGGGGGGGAAAAAAAATTCTAAAACCTCAAGGCTCATGTTTTCCTCCATCTTTCTGTCCGATTGCCAACACAGCGTTACGCTCTTCTGACAAGGTCGAAGCCACACTTCATACGTGTAACACCGTATTAAGTGTTCCCATTCACAACCAGGCAGCTCCAGGTGGACATGATGTGTTGGTGTTGTAGAGGACAGGGGTCAGCGTGGGCACTCGTGTGTTATGACACCTACAGTAATAATCATGGCGAGCATAAAGTTGTGTCCCGTGCTGACCCCTGACCATTTGCCCTCCCGGTGGTGTTCAGGTTGTGGCTGCCCAGTGAACACCAACCATGAGGTGAGAGTGGCCCCATATCTGTGTTTTCTGCATGTGAGACACATGGAAAGAGCGACGCTGGGTCTGAACATTGCACATATAAAAGTTGCTGCAGGGACACCACAGAACTGATAAATGGCTTCAGTGCACTTTACTATTTAACTTGACTACAACAAACCGTTTTACTACTTTCATGAATTTTATATGATCTGTCATTTATTACGACTTTATATTGGGCATGAAATTGCTTGGTGTTGAATTCTTCCCCTACACTGTGTCCTCCTTCTCCTTCTTATTAGACCCCGATGAAAACAAGTGGAGAGAAATGTCTCATTTTACAACTTTGGAGATTTTGTCATTCTTCAGCATATTCCTCATTAATGATGCAAAATGACACAAAGTACCCTGCCCGGGGGGGGGGGGGAACCTACACAGACTTTATTACAAGGTACTTTTAATTAGTCTTTGTAATTAAAAGCAGAATATTGGGTGCAGAATGGCTGGAAGCTAAATTGATATGCCCATAAACATTTGCGTGTTCGTTGGTCAGGGTTAGCAAACCATCTCAATTTGACTCAGTCGGGTCCAACAAGAGGCTGGAGACTTAAACTGCAGAGGGGTTTTAAAGAAAACGTATGTGACCCACTCTTAATTAACTGGGAAGGGAGGAAGGAGGTTGTATAATGAGAAAGTGAAAACTAGGTGTGAAGTTGGGCCTTCTACTTTTTTTCCCTCCTATTTGCGGCTGAGCATATGCTACACTGTGTTGTCGAAAGGGGGCCTGAGTGTAATGCTCAGCCAAAGGCACATGCTATTAAAAGGATCCTACAGCTCTGGGATAATAACCAATGTCAGGTTAAAGATACTCCAGTGCCTTAAGATGATAGAGATAGTTTATAGTTTTAATGAGCTGAATCACCACTAGCACAGAGACACATTAACTGGGGAACCTAGTGGACCACTTGGTTGCTATATTTACCTCAGTTTTGGGCAGTTGGAGGAGACAAAAACAGAGCTAAAATAAACTGGAACAATAATAAACCTAGGTTCTTCAAATAGATATTTAATAATATGTCATATGTATTTGATATCCTGCTGTCTCCTAGTGGCCAGGTTATTGTAGTTTAACACAAATGTTTTTTTCACTTGATGTAATATCTGATACCAACTCACCCAGTAGTAATAAACAGTACTGAAATAAAACAATGAACAAAAACATTATAGTCAGTCTCAAAGGTTCAACGTAGACTTGCAAGTAACTATGGGTCCACCTATGAAAAACGGCGTCAAAAAAGCATCCTGCTTTGCATTTGAAGCGTTTGATGTCCATGTAATCAGAAATTAATGCAACGTTGGGCAGTATCAAAAAATCTCAACTAGTAATGTGGAAGGTTTGCGAAAAAAAAACTGTCCACTTCTACCTCAATCTACCTAGTAGCCACTTTTTATGTTTCTGTTGCCATTTTCTCTGCTGTGATTTCATAGCCAAAGCATGAACTCGTTCTCAGTCCAAACTGGACTCACCTTTGAGTTACTACAGTTTTTATTTTCATCACACATTTCCATAGTTGTCCACAGCTTATTTATAGGCCTCTGCTGGGCTGAGCTCTGTAAAAAAAAAAAAAAAAAAAAAGAACACAGCACCAACACAGTTTCGTGGGTCACTGGAAAAATCAGCATTCGCTGATTTCCCTCTGTGTTGTTGCCCAACGGTTTGGGTTTATTAATATGTTTCGCCAGATAATAAACTCGATGGAATAGCTAAAATGGGGGCAATCTTAATGAGGAATGGCAGTAAGAGGGAAATCTCAGAAAACTGGGTGAGATTTATAGGAAGCTCTGCACGTAAGCATGAACTGTAAGTGGTGTGTTGGTGGAAACAGGAAAATCTTTAATATAAAACTTGAAATCAGTGATGCTTTTATTAGGCCTGCTGTGTGCTGACAGCTTTTGAATGCCTTGAATATTAATCAGTTTTACATTTTTTTTTTCCCCCCCCGCTGCCATCTAAAGCTGTCCGGTCACATTTCAGAACATTAAATTAGAGTTAAATGACATGAAGCTTGCATGAATCATTAACCCGTAGCCTCCGAATTGTTCAAATCTGCTCTACAAAAAATGGACAGGCTGTAATTATCCTCTTTTGGAGCTGCCAGGTTGCATAAAAGTTCATTCAAGTGTGTGTTGAAATTAATTTTCTTAAGTCAGACTTTTATGTTGTGTTAAACATCTTGATACTTTACAATCTGTTAATGCAACTCAAAAACCCTGTTGACTACAAAATGACTACTCATTTTCCATATACACATCAGACACTTTTGCTCATTATTTATCACACATCCCATCCAAATACAGAATGTCAATTTCAACATTTCCAATAAATATATATAAGCAAAATACCCATAATTTGTAGTGCCAAAAACAATTTAGAACAAGCTTAACTCCTTGAAAAAGTATCAGCCAATGAAACGTTCAGGCTGTGATCATTTTGTCCTTTGTTTGTGTGTGAAATGGACTAAAGAGTTTTGAGAAATACTTTTATTTCCTTTCTGAACAGGAGTTAGACGAGAAGATTTATTCCACCGTCTGTCGATTGTTATGCCAGTGGACGGAGCTAAACAATGGTTATAAAACCCACCTGTCCCGCTGTCTCGAAAGCTCGTTAATTAACGTTTTATATCGTGTCCATTCAAATTTAAAGTGTAACAATAACTGTTCATTGTCCTGTGGAGGTTGTGTGCACGTCTGTAACTTCCAGGAGTCTCCCCTGATTTTTGGCTACTGCTACAGTCAGGGCTAAAACCAAAATACAGGTCCTGTGTGTACTGCACTAATAAGAATAAGGAAATGTGTTAATTTGGGAGTTTTTGATGTGCTGGTTGGTGGACTTTTGTACCGTTAGTGAGATTTAAGAATGGTGTCCTTTACTTTTGAAAAGTAACTAAGTACACTTACTAAGTACATTTACTACAGTACTGCACTGAATTACAGTTGTGAGGCATTTAAGAAGGAAGTTATAATAATATGGCTTTATTGCGCCATGATGTGAAAGTCACACACTACCAAGCAGCATTCAAAGTAATTTTTAATTACTTAATTTTTTTTAAATTATTAGATTCCAAACATATGATCCTTAAAACAGTGTGTATGTTGGTTCAAATAATCCAATGATGTCATATTCATTAATGATGGAGCCTTTCTAAATAATAACTCATTATAGTGAAGCCATTAATTGTACTTGTAACAGAGTTTTTGTACTCTGTTGTAATAGTACTTTTACTGAAGTAAAACATTTCACTACTTCTTACCACTATCTTCTAATCTAACACACCACCATAAAAGCAGTGGACTGTTCCTTTAAAAATTTAAAGTCCACACATCCCGTTTGCGATCGCAGTGACAATACGAAATAAAGTATTAAATATAATTACAGACATCCTTAAAATATAACGATATCCTCCAAATGACACGTTTACTCTGTGACACTGCAGTCGGTTGAAGGCTAATCGCCAACGGCAGTGTGGTGAGTTTACTGTTCGTGGCCTTCTCCTTCTTAATCCCCTTTGCTGAAGATCGGCAACAATAATGTGCATAAATAAAGTTTAACTAACTAATTAATTTATTAGTCGTACACATGCTTTTAAAACCCCCTTTTGACTGTCTAACCTGAACAATAGAACTCTCCGGTCACAGCTGTGGTGTTGTTGTATAGCAACAAGCCACTGAAATAGAACAGTTTTTTCCCACATTAAAGTCTCCCTCTCTCTCTCACTCTCTCTCTCCGTCTCTTGATGAAATGTATGCTGATTGCAGAGCCTATAGAGAGTGAAGCAGCTGCCTCTGATAAGCTGTTTGTTGTAATCTTTGCCAGGTGAAAAAAAAAAAAAAAGAAGTTGCTCGAAAGACTTCCAGCTGCAGACTGCGAATCCAGCACTCAGAAAATAGGTGTCAGAAGGTGTTTTGTGGGTAATGTGGGGAAGTTAAAAGAATGATAGTTCAGCCAGCCTTAATGTAAATTAGTGTAATCACTTAAAGACTCGTTAGATTGGATCAATGCCCCATTATGTTGCACAACCCAATGTTTCTGCGGGATGGAAGACATGGCACGAATGACAAGGATGTTGAAGAAAATCTGATTCGAAATCAGATCCACACGTCGTTGGAATCGACAAGAAGCTAAGGTTTTTGTTGGAATATGAAAAGTTGTGGTTTCTTTTACAATGCCACTGCATGGTGACTTAATTAGTCAGCTATTACACAAATGGGACAAGGCATTTAAAAATAATGTCTATGCTCTAAACAAGTAATTGAATAACACATGCTTCAAGGCTGTACATTTCAGTTACAACTTAAAAACAATCAATTGCAAAAATGGGAGATTAATTCAAATGAACTCATCCATTTTCAAAACATCATAAACATTTTATTTCCGATCTTACAATTTAACCTTAAAAAAAACAAACAAAATCCAGCTAAGCCAAGAAATACAATTCCTCTGTCTCGACAAACATCTGCTGGAGTTTTTCAAAGTGTGTGACTGACATCTAGTGGACGACTGTGATTATGAAATATAGTCAATAGTGTCACACCACCTATGTAAAATTTTGGTTTTTGGCAATGATTCATTTAAAATGTCTCCTGAAATTAAAGTAAAGAGACACATTAATTAAAAATCCTTTTTTTTTTTTTTTGTTAGTCATCAATTTCAAAAGTTACTTTTATTTTGAAAGGAAATGCAAACACATACTGTCTAATTACCGGAAATGGGAAAGTTTCGACAGTGTGTACAGGCTTGTGCAATACACTAACCGTTTTTCAAACATTTAGTTGGAGCTGTTGATCTGCTACTGTCGCCACCCTCACACCATGAATCAGTGGTGTCGGCTGTAACTTGACCTTGATTCCTAATGGCTGTGTGACAATGGTGCCCCGTCCCCACAAGGCCTGTCTGCCCCTCTGTTGGGCCTATTTATAATGTCCCAGACACAGTGCACAGGTTATTCAGAGGTGTCAGCAAACACAAGGTGACAGGAACAGAGGAACAAAGGGGTGAGAAGTTTTTACCGCTATTGTTGCTGCTGTTAGTAGCTGTAGCTGTTTTACTTCCTAAAACGGGGATTTCTCTTTGTTTTCAGAAAGTAAAATAATAATTTTAAGTACATTTGTTTAGGAAAAACCTCGCAAAACAGATTGGAAAGAGCAATTGAAATCTGCATGTTCTTTATCTGAAGGTGAAGGGCAGAAAGATGCCAGTGGGTCACCATGAGCACTGTGACGAGTGTCACAACATCCACTGCCGAGTCCCGGTGCAGGTCTCCGTCTCATGCATGGTCATCAAATGTCGAAAAAACTGCGGCGCCACCCTCCACATGTGCAAGCAAGAGGAGCACCAGCATCTCTGTCCAAATGAGACTGTGCCCTGCCTCAATGCCAGCTACGGCTGTCCTCTCACCATGCAACGACACAGGCTGGCTAAGCACCTGGAGGCCTGTCCTGCCAGTGTGGTGTGCTGCTCTCAGGAGTGGAATCGCTGGCCTGTGTCGGAAACAGAGCGGAACTTCTACGGAAATATTTCAGAAAACCTTCATACTGAGCCTCAGCTGGATGTTGCCATGGCGCTCAGGGACCAAGAGCGGCTGTTTCGATCCATCAAAATGAATCACATTTTTCCTGAGCTGGTGATGGAGGATCCCCCTCCTCAGGATGTGGCTTCTGGGCTCGAGTGTCCTGCGGAGGAAGCAGCACTTTCTTTGGTTTGTGGCCAGTATGCAGAAAATGGCTGCACACGGATGGTGAATGAAGAACTGAGTCAAGAGGAGCGGGATGCCCTGGCAACAAGCCGGGATGTGGGGAGCATTGGAAACTACAGCTCCTGGGAGAAAATATTTGCAAAAGAGATGGAAGGGTGTAAGCAAACTGTGAAAAACCTGAATAAAAAGGAGGAAAGGGGACAGGAAAAAGAGGGTCAGGTTTCATTCGGCTGTCAGGGTGAGAAAAGAGAGAACACAGCTGCTGCTGCTGCTGCTGCTCCGGCCGTGGATGGTGTGACTGGCCTTGCACCATGGCAAGATGGGGTCCTTGAGAGGTTAGGCAAAGAGGTCAACATTGGAGAATATAACATGTACTTGGTGCACAACGGGACCATGTTGATTAATTTTGGCCAACTCGCTGCCTGCACTCCGAGAGAAAAGGATTTCGTTTACGGGAACCTCGAGCCCATCGAGGTTCAAACCGTCCGCTCCTTTAATGTTCCCACCAGCTATCGAGCAAAGAGAAGCCACCTGAAGGATCCTGCGCGCAAAACCAAGACCACGCACCAGTGTGTTGACACTGCGGATTTGGGCGTGTCAACTGAGGATCTTCCAAAGAGTGACGAGGTTAGTGCCACTCTCCTGTGCACCCTGGAAAAGGAGATGAAAGGACATTTCATCTCAGAGAGCGCGGGGATAGATGGTCTTTATGTAAATATGGGAACGCAAACATACGACTTTGCCTCTGCCCCCTTTAAAACATCTGCATCTCTTGCCGATGTCATAGCGGACAAGCCTCGTGGCCTTTATGTCCACGTAGAAGCAGAACCTGTCACCAGAAGACACAACAAAACAAGCTCAGCCTTCAGCTACATGTGTGGCCACTTCTTTCGCCGTGATGAATACAGCTCTCACTCCAGGAATGTCCACTCTGACATCCAGGCCTCTCTAAGTGGGTGGCTACAGCAACGCTGCCCCTTAGCGTACCTCGGCTGCACATTCGCCCAGACCAGGCTTCATCCCGCGGGTCAACGAGCTACAATAAAATTCTGCCAAAATGTCAGCTCCTTTGTCCTCCAGCCACTAGTCCCGTCATCCCTCTGCAAAGACAGGACGCCCAGCCCTCAGAGAAACGGTTTGCATGGGCTGGACCTCTTGGCCGGGCTGCCCCTCGAGATCCTTCAGCGCATTGCTGCTTACCTTGACAGTTTCGCATTGTCTCAGCTGTCGCAGGTATCCCATCTCATGAGAGACGTGTGTGCCACATTGTTGCAGGACAGAGGGATGGTGTCCCTCAAGTGGGAGAAAAAGACATATTCCCATGGGGGAAGCTCCTGGAGATGTCGAAAGAAAGTAGGTATTCTTCAGATTTCGTTTGCCATAAAATTGAATGTATGATTTTGGACTAATTTCTAATCGTGTATCTCTGCATTGCAGAAGAACATTACAACATTTTATTTATTTACTTTCCATCTTTTGTCATGCTCTTGATCTTATAAAGGTGAAGGGAAAGGAAACACAAAGCCAGACGTCTAAACTAGTCCCCCTTTCCTTATCTGGCACCATACTGTTGACTGTCACTGGAAAATTTCAGTCATTCACGCAGCCTGACAGCTGCTGGATTGTAAACACTTTCCAGACTCTCAACAACATCACAAACTGAATCACTGCCGCGTTGGCAACAGTTAATGGGTTCCCTCTGAAGCCCTCACCGGAGATTTGCTGCTTCTGTCTGTGTTCCTATCAGAAGCCAGCTGTGTGTGGGGTCAGACAACTGGAGGACAGATGGAAAATGAAAATAGTGTCTTCTCCTATTTTGACTTTGACCCTATAGGAAAAACCCATGCTAAAGTCACAAAGTCATCATTTTTAAACATTATTTGCATCACGATCCAGATCTGAAACAGCCAGGGTGCCTTTATTTGACAGTAGAGAGATATGGGAGACAAAAGAGAGAAGGGGGTCACATGCAACACTCAAACCAGTGATTTGTCTACATCCGACAACTAAACTAGACCCTGTGGCTTAGACCACAAGGCCGCAGGGACGCCTCGCGGTCTGAGCCTGACAGACACCCCCAGCTGACTGGAATTTTAAGAGCTGCATAAAAGCTTCCAATTACATTAATTCAAAAAGTTATTTAGACAGTTTGTTTTCCCATCTGCACGTGAAGTAACAGAATCCTTCATTGCAGCTGCAAAAGGGCAGTTTAAGTCAAATGTTATATCTAGATGGGTTCATAAAATAAAAACTAAGCTCTTGCAGCCCCACGCAAATATTTGGTGCACAAAACATAGACTGTAGACATTATATCCAACCGCAAAACAATGTTCAAATATGGCGGAAAACACAACTTGCCCTGCAGTTAATAGAAGATAAATACAGTGTACATACAAACGTGTGTATTTTTACCTTGACCTTTTCGGTACCGCGGTGATCATGGGACAAATAGCATGCCAGTGATATCAGTGATGTGGAATGGCCTGAGGCTTATGCTGCCAGTACACACAGAGCTACCATAACAAGTCAGATATGTGATTATTCATGGAAAGACAAGGTATTGATAAGACTGTGTGTGTGTGTGACAGCTGGGTATTTGCTCCGCAGTGCAGGGCATGATATGAATACATTTGTAATGGTTGGATACGGAAATAACATCTTGCCCTCATGTGGGATTAAAAAAAAAAAAAAAAAAAAACAGGTCTAGACACACATTATAGCTGCAGGTCTGTTGATGGATGCTACGACAGCAGCTTCTCACACCTACGTCAGCATCTTCTGTGTTTTGCAGGTTTGGGAGTTCAGCTCAGTGTTTTCCTCTGTGGACAGATGGACTTTTAGCAGTGCGCCTTCCATGTCACATCACCTGAAAACATGTGCCTTCTACCAGAGAGAGGAACGCACTGAGCCAGTGCTTTTAGCTGGCCTGGGAGAGGTCAGAGACAACGCTGGGGTAAAGCAAAGCATCAAGAAATAATGCTCAGGCGACGGACCCACAAAACAAGCCATCGGTATGCAACAACAAATCTGTAAAGTGGAACGTGACTCCGCACATACAACTATTGTACAGAAAGAGAAGCGAGTTCTGAGAAAAACTGTGTGCTGAAACCTTGCAAACAGGTATTGTCTCTTATGTGACTCACTCATCGTATGTTTTCACCCTGCAAAAATGCTTCGAGCTTGATGGCTTTTACGTTTAATGGGAGAATAAAATTCAAACGACCCCAATGTGATGACCAACTGTTTTAATAAAAGCAAGGCCAGGCAGTTCTCAGGCTAGTGTTGGTGTCCCACCTTATTGTAGCACTGCGGTGAATAGTGGTGAATAGTTGTAGAAGTAAGTGTTAGCAGACTGACTTGACATGAGTGACATCTACTGGATAAAAGCTGAAGTACCTCGTATTTAGTCACATCACACACTATGAGACAAGTTTGAAATTTGAACGTTGAGCATGATATCACGTGTCGTACATATATGAGTAAAACTATGATCTATGCATGTGTGTCACTGGCATTACTGTTTAATAAATTTGACTTACAGCCGAGCTAATTTATTACGTGGAATAAACAGCAGCAAAGGCAAATACTGTTCTTTTATTAATCGCAGAGTTTATCACAGAAAATGTCTTCAAAGTTACAAATGGTTTACAAGTGGATCTTAGACACCTCAGGGCTGCGAAGCTTGTTGATCACCTCTGACAGCATTTTGTTGCAAAGGGCTGCATATGGATTTAGAATCACAGCCTGCTGTCGAGCAAATTCACTTCCAAGTGCAGCTGCTTTCTCAAAGTCTGCTCTGGCTTCATCATCCCGGCCTGCTAATCTACGTAAGAGACCTCTCTGCGCCAGTGCCTGGCAGGCGGTTCGTCCACTGCCCCCGCTCAGAGAGATGGCTCGGTCCAGGTCCTCCAGGGCTCCTGAGAGGAGACGAGAGCAATGTGAGGTGCACACATGTCTGGAAAGTGGATTTTCAATTTGTAGCGTCTCATAGGCTGCTCCAGCTGGACTTCAATAATCCTAAACCTGATGTTCCAAAAAGTACAGCAGCCCCCAAAACACATTAGAAACACAGGAGTTTTTTCAAATACGTACAATAGCAAACTGCTTTTCCAAAACTCGACTGCTCATTTTACACCGTCTTGCATGCAGCGAGACTCACATGAAATGATGGTAATGGTATGGTAATATGGTAATATGTATAAATTACTCGGCGCCTGATATATCATTCAGCTCATGTTGATTTTCTACAGATCCGAACAGAAACTTCTGCACAGTAATGTGTATGAAACCCTGCCTCCGATGTCACACACAGCAGGTAAGAGAATGTACAGCAACAGTGTTGACAAAGAGCATCAGACAGACAAAGCTCTGACATTGTGTCATGCTGACCTCAGACTCAGCATCTTATATGTCGACACGCTGCGCGGTGTGGATGGAGAAAGGTTCTCTTTGAATTTGTGGCATGTACCTGCTGTGTTCCCCTGCAGCCGCAGGGCCTGTGCCCGGTTGTTATGGGCTGAGGCTCGATGAGGCAGGATGTGGATAGCCTGGCTGAACAGTTGAAGTGCAGCTCGCAAATCCCCAGCCTCTGCTGCCGAAACACCCCGCGCCTCCAACTCCTTCACTTGCTTCAGCAACTCTGAGTCAAAGCCACTGTCTGGCAGGGGAAGATAAACAGGCTAGAAAAAGCACTCACACTCCATTGACAGGTACTGTGGCGTGGAAAACACAGAAATGTCACCCGGAACTCAACTTGGATTAAAATGTCATGTTTCTCAGGTATGGAACGCATTCAAATAAATTCAATATGCTATGAAATGATAAACATAAAGAAGCCAATGACATAATATGTAACAGGCGCATCAAGACAGCTCACTCTCACCGTCATCAATTAATTGTTCCTCTTGGTTCAGACCAGGGATGTCTCCAAAGGGGGTGGTGGGGTTGAAAATAGCCTGGAGTACGGCTCTGTCGTGTGCTGAAGCCATCTTACAGTGTGTAAATGACAAAAAAAAGCAAATTCACGACACCTAAGTTACAGTTGAAATAACTCCCCCCCCGACACTTAACTTCTGCCATTTCCAACAGCCAATCAAAGCAGGGGGCGGAAGAAGAGGTGGACTTTGAGCACATCTGTGTTTAGTTACCTCAACAATGTGGACCAGGGATAAACTGCACTCTGCAGAGTTAGAACAAAAAGGACACAGACGGGAAAAACGCTCTCACACATGTTTAAATGGAATTAAAAACTTTTGGTTCGCTGTCCAAACCTCATAGGGTTTGTAGGAGATTTAGATGCTAACAAATACAGTGGCAGCAGTATTCAAAAGCTTGAGGTACCGTTACAAAAAGCATCCAGTTCTGGTACAAGTGAGTCGCGGCTTCACAGGTTTATTAAGTACATAATTACTAAGAGAAAATTGTATGTGATGTACTGGCAGCACTCATTATGAAAAGTGCCCCCTCTCTTCTTCCTGTTGGAATGTAGTGTGTCCTGGCAATGCAGACTAGCATAAGTAAGTGGTTACTCATCATTGTACTGTTTGGCAGTTTAATCAGTGAAATGCGTCAGAATGTCTTCTGGCATTTTGTTGTTAAATGTCCACATTTGCTTAAACAATTACTGTAAGAGCTCCTGCAAGTCCACAGTCCACCCACACAGGAATCTTTGATCTCTTTCGACTAATCAGAGCTCTTCTTATGTCCAATCTGCCCTTTAGTGACATGTCTCTTACCAACCTGCTGATTTCATTGTTACTAATTTCCACAAAGGTAATGTTAACATTGCCAGATTGATTAGCAGCCAATGGAACGTAGGCAGATGTTCTACGCTGACTGTAAGTCCTGAGAATAGCGGTGAGGTCAGCGGTCGGTGGCACGGGTCCACCAGTTGTTGGTAGCCTGGGTCAGGTGTATACAGGCAATGGGAAGCTGGAAGATACCACCTCACATGGGGACGGAGAGGGGTAAGACAAAGTAGGTTGGTATCTTCAAGCTTCTAAATGTCGGAACAAACCTGATCCAGGTGATCGGCAGCGGGTTGTTACGGGTTAGTGGGAAAACAAGCAGCGCTGGGGTGTTTGAGGACCAGAGCTGACTATAGGATTTTTTCCCCCTAAACATTAGGTAAAAGCTAGTAAGACCTAGAATGTCGTTTGAAAACCCTCACGTACGTTCTCGTTAGTTTGAAAACCAACCTTTTTAATTTGTTTTCGCGGAACCGTGGCCTGCTCTTGTACAAGCAATGTGCCGGCCGCCATCTTGAAATGCGTTGTATTGTTAAAAAATTTGATCCCACAGTGAACTGTATTTAATGTGTTTAGGGAGCACGCTCCGAAACGATACAGCACACTGCTAACAGCGGGACACTTAGGGGGAACTGAGGAGCCCCCGGTCTCTCTGGTGGGTTGGTATTTCAAACGTTTTTTTTAAACACCACCTTTGCATGCGTTGCCTCGCTGCAGTAGAACAGGGTGGGTGCGTGTGCAGGAAGTGGAGTAGACCTGCAGTTATGTCTTTGGCTCTGTGGCTAAAAACAGTTGTCATTTTAGTTAAAGCTACTTAACCAAATATGATTTTGCAAATAAAGCATTTCATATTGACAAACTACATCAATTAAAATATGAATACTCTTGAATGCATTTTGAGTATTAGGTATTTTCATTTCAGTACTTTCACATGGAATATGGGATTTTACAGTATTTAGATGAATGTTACTTAAGTGAAGTATAGAAACACCTTAACATGTTGGTCCGACGGATCAGAAACATAGAAAACATAATGAGAAGCTGGAGAAACATGGCTGGCAGCAGCTTGATGCAGGCAGAGACGGTGGGACTTTGCATAGAGACTGTTTTTAGGATGATAATCAGCATCAGCGTGTCAGTATTTCTTTACATCCTTAACAATGTGGGAAGATTACAAAGTGTTAATTATTTCAAAACACAGCCGACAGATGCGTGGGACACCGGCAATGGAAGAAAATGTCTTCTTCTCTCACTGACTCGTTGCTTTGCCGCTTCCCGAGCAATTAAACTTCACCATGAGAATTCCCCATGTTCTCACCATCATCAGGTTTGATAAAGTGCTTTGTACACTGCTGACTTCAGAATATAATAACTTTAAAAAAAAATGGATTCTGTTGCAGGAGACAACCAGATGAAACAACACTGCCTGACACCTGCCTTCTCCTGTCACTGCTGGCCTGGATGTGGAAGCACTTTGATAAGGAGGTAAAAAGGAGGTAAAAAAAAAGTGATTAGGGGCCTTAAATACGTAGATGTTGCATTGATTAATCACAAGCCAGAACAGTTGGATGCTAATGGTGTAAGATGGGGATTCAATCTCTGTTGAAAGCAACTGTATTTTGACAGCATGCCCAGTGCTATGGTGCAAAATACAGTGTCTCATCACGATGCACAGAAGTTCAGTGCTCGTCAACCACATATGCATTTGCCACTGTAGAGCAGGCTGTTGTGTACTTTTTGTGTGAATTTATGGGGGAGATGAAAGATGACAATAAAAAAAGATTATAGCATGCAACAAATAGTTAGGTTTTACTGATTAAACGCGGCAACATAAACATATTCAGAGGTAGAAATGGACAAAAAGATGGCAGATAATAGTGATACAAAAACAGGTCAGGTTGATCAAAACAGTGTAATCGAACATAGAAACACTGACTTGTCATATTTCTTATTGTCCTACAAAGTAACTCCAGAAATATTTAAGTGAGTCACTGAGATGGAAATGGTTCCAGCTCAAAGCCTTTTCAGTTGTTTCCAATTACTGGCTGCAGTGATCTGGAACAAGAGAGCTCATGGAGGTACGGAAGCTTTTGGGACTGAGACAGATCTGATGTTGAACTATAGCAGGACCAGTTCTTAAACAAACAACAAAAAAAAAAGTTTGGCAAAGTTGGTTTGGCACTGGTATGTAGTTTATTAAAACGCCACGGTTGGTGTCGCAACATTCAGTTTACAAATGATTTCATTCATTGGTATTTTGCTTACAGAATTCAGGGATTTATTGATCTTTGCTCATTTTCAGGCTGTATTTTATATCCTGCAGTAAAGTTAAAGATGGTAACAAAAAAATGCATGTAGCTATTCACTCTGCAATGTACATACATTCTTTGTGATGCCAACCACAGGTAACTGGTGTGTTATATACATCGTTAATAAGTCTCATACACGTGTTACGTGAATCCATTATGTGCTGATACATCTGTGATACCAAGACACAATGAGATGTAAGGGATGAGAAATGCTTTTGATGCGGTGAGCGGTTCATTTTCTGTAATTAGAGTTAAGTGAGACAGCAGCCTGTCTGATCAAAGATTGTCCTGATAAAAGCTGCAATATATGTATAGAGAAGCATACAGCAAGTGGAAATTTCACCAGGCAGCGAAATAATTGGAGGGAAATGATGTCTCCTTTCTCAGATTGTCTCGCCCAAGTTCACACAGCTTTAGAAGATGTAAAACTAAAATAACTGTAAATACTCTCAGAATTATTAATGAGCAACAACATGACTGAAAATACGTTATATCACAGTTATCGATTCATTTTCTCTTAACTAAAGGACTAGTTAATTCAACACTACAGTCTTTGGCTTGTGAAAATGAAGAGCACCTGTAAACACCTGGCCTCATGCCCAAACCATAGGTTAAACGTCTTCTTCCAGTTTGGTCGTGACCTTGGAGTGTGACGTGAGTTTGTATGTGATTGAACAAAACGAAGAAGTTCACATCTGTGGTGCAACAATATTACTCTTGCAGCTTAGGAGCGTACCTTTAAAAATGTCATTCCCTTCGCACGATGCGTTTTCATGCAGCAATATATGGCAATTTAACATTTTAGAGCCTCATCTTTAAAGACATTTAAAAGCCTTAATGGCACCTGCTTCAGTAATGCTGAAGGTTTTACTGTAAGTATCTCGTTTCTACAGCTGTGCTGTGGCAATTGTCTACTCAAAGATGTAATTTAGCTTTGAGAAGATCTAGAAAGATCACAACAAGTAAAAAAAAAAAAAGGGTGCTTAAAAACCTTAAAGACAGAGTGTGGTTATCAGTATGGATGAGGATAATCCAAGAGGATGTGCTGCACGGAGTGAAGTTTGCTTCTTTTACCACTGGAGGGAGCTGTTGCCGCTTATATTTCTGTTGAGCTGCCCGGCTTCCCAATAACCAAGTCAGCACAGACTTTCTGATCCTGTAGGACTCCCATTTTCCACAGGGTAATAAGAGTTAAAGAGTGAGGGCTAGGCTATCATGTTCACGGTCACTCTGTGAGCAGCAGATTTTCTGCAGAAGCACAGCGCGTCCCCCACGGCCTCCCTATAGTGCAAGAAGTGGAGAAGCAATTGTGTGAGGATTATCAGTCTCCTATTACTGCAAATGTCACTGCATCAGCACCACTCAACCTGATTATGTCAGTGGAGAAACACGCTGGCAGTGTTTGCAGCCTCCGAAACCAAGAGCAGAGGCTGCGGAGCTGCTTTTGCTGCAGGCCAAGAGGGAAATTAAGAGATAATCAAGAAACACTGACCCTTAGTGGTGGCAACGCTGTAAAACCCGAGAACACATTCCTTGTATTTCATCTAAGCAATTACAAAGGCGGTGGATACGCATATTAGATGTGATTTCAACAGCACATCTTAAACGTTGGAACAGCATTTAGTAGGGTGCTGACGTACAACTGCATGATTCATCAACTGTTCGGGAGACAGCGAGGACATTCCTCAACTTAAAAGTTATCAAAGCTATTAAAAATGAGCAAAATCCTATAAAAAAATGTTAAAATGTATGCAATTAAAGAAAATCTGCTGCTGCTGGCCCTCTATGATTCCTTTTCCTCCTCCTTCCCGGCTCTCCTTCCGGCCTTATAGTGCCTTGTAAAGAAATGGACTTGGATATCATAGCAACCCTGAGAGGCTTTAGCTTTGCTACCACTAGCGTTTGTGAATCTGACATCAAAGCTTGTGCTCCTAATCCCTCCGCCCTGTGGAGGTAAACAGAGGCCCCCGTGTCGATACCTGGCCTGTAATGATGACGGAGGACCGCCGCGTGCTGTGCGGGGGCATTCGGAGCTGGATTAAAACAAAGTAATCCGCTCTGCGGAGAGACGGGGAGCAACTGCAGAGGTGCCAGAGGTTAAGCAAATAAACAATGTAGTCCTTTTTATGGAAATCTATTGCATCACCCTCTGTGCTGCAACACAATAAATGGATATTACTTCCTGTCTCTCTCAGCACACACATGTGGACGACATATTAGCCTTTCATTCTGATGGATTTATCTATTGCTAATAATGGCTGACTACCCACATCTGGGCTGCAGTATTAGTCATATTTCATCTGCACTGCATAGCAACATAAAAGCAATGGACACCTGGGGAAATTTGTTTCTTATCCAATGTAATAGGCTGTGTCCACTCTCCAGTTATGCCTGAAAACCAAGTATGTGTATTTTATGACTTGTTGTGAATTTGTAAACAAGTATTATGGCCCCCCCTGTGAAGGAACGTGCAAATACTTTGTTTGGCTCACAGTTCAGCCAGGCTGAATGCGGCGAGGCTGTCAGGCGCCACTGATGTCTCCCACAATAGGTCGCTGCATGTGGTGGGATCCGTCCCCATAAATCTCAATGCAGTTTACCGTCGGTTCGTAATCTCGTAGCAGTCTGGCTTCCCAACAGGTTCCGCCGGTTCAAACAGATCAGTCCATCGGTGACCCGGCCTCGATTTTTCTGCGTCTCCCTTTAGTTGGAATCCAAACAAGGTGGCTATCGCAGAGCAATTTTCAATCCATCCACACAACACTTAACAAGTCAAAAGGAAAATAATCCAAAAACTTAAATTAGGTAGCCAGGTTATATGCTAGCATGACTTTCCTTCCATTGTGAGGACACTGCCCTCCTCAGGCAGAGCATTTTACACCCATGCATTACTTACAAGGCAGATGTGTGATTTTATTTAATAAGAGGATTCAGGTCTACCTACCTAGTGGGTCCACCTTCACTTTTATATACTCAAGATGAATTTAGTGTCTCAATAGAGAGGCTGAAAGAAATCACAACAGTTTAGAACAAGACATAGAACAACCATCAAACCTCGATGATTTGTGTCTTAAGAGCAGCTCAACCTCTGAGATCTTGGCTGCAAAACCTGAATTGGCTTCAGCACGCTCACTTACACTCACTCTCTCCCTCTTCCAACCATCCATGATTAAAACCATGATTTCATCAACCCCGGGCACTGAGGAGAAACAAAACAAATGAAACCAAATAGCAGTTCTAGGATCGGGGATCTCTGGACATGTAACTGTAGTGTTTTCCAAAGTAATGTGGTGGACCATAGCCGGAACTGTCATAATGAACCATGGATGATTTATGGTTTACTCGGGCAAAAACAGAGGGATTTAAGTGGAACAGGCTGCTTTGTTATAGGTGTTGTGCCACCTCTCTGAGAACAACACACCCAAACTTGAGAACAAAAGTAAAACTAGTGAAGTGAGCCAATCTTATAGATTTCCCCAGGCTAATGTACATTTCAGGCCATGTTTTGGAGATGTAGAGTGAAATTTGATTGTGGTTTGGGATGGATAGTGTGTGTCTGTGTGTGTGTGTTTAAGGGTCTTTGTTTGTTGGCGGGAGGGAGGGGGGAGGGGGGGGGGAGGGGGGGTAGTCATATAACACTGCAGCTGTGCTGCTAATCCCAATCATTCTAGTGTTGCCATACAATTTAAAAGGTGCATTATATATTTCATTTCTAAAAGGTAAAAATCATTTATATGTGAGTGTCTGTAAATCATCCTCAGTTCTGTGTGAAAACATACATAATGATAAGAAAAACATCACGAACCTTCCATTTTCATTAATGCCTAGTCTGTCGGAGAGGCACCAAGTTCCCACTCCCATTGCTGTATCCTCTTTCCTACAATCCCCATCCAGACGCTAAAACCCACAATAAATTGCATTTACTTGTGTGCAACGTTTGTCCGCCTGCCACCTGGATTGGCTTGTTAGTCCGTTTTTACAGACCTTGGTTTTCTACAAACCACCACATTGACATTGAGCCGATTCGTCGTTGGTTTTGGTGTCTTACGAGGATGGTTTGAAAATTGTATTTATTTAGAAAATGAGCAAATCATTGAAGTTTCTACAGTGAAGGACGACGGAATCCTCCACAGATGTTTACACAGGCAGCAGCCATCTACATTTAGGGCAAACGAGAAACTCTGGAAAAACAGCTTAGCGGAGCCATGGAGCCATGGAGCCACTCCGTGACCGGACCACAAGGCCAAACGCCAGCACTATTGTTCACAGTCAGTCTGGGAACGTTTTGACTTTGCAGCTATGTGTCGCCTGCATACATGCATCAGAAAGGGACAGCGTGGCTGAGGCATAGCCACCATAACTCCTGTCCCTGTCCTGATGAAGTCACAGGCACATGGGGTGGACACTCTAAACCTCCACTGAATCAGCGAGGGAAATCTGTACCCACGGCTTCGGACTTTAGCATCTTCGAAAGCAATGCAGAGGAGTGTGCTGAGCCCAGGGGCTACATTGTCTGTGGCAACACATAATCTGTATAAGTTGTTAAAATCGATCCCAGTTGATGCGCCTGTGTGAAACCTGCAGGAGATTATACACTATATTATAGCTGCAGCAATTTCACAGAGAAACCTTATTACAATTTGTTCTTGAAAAAAGAGGAAGTGATAAATGAGCAAATAACACAGGCTTCACTGTTGTTAGTGTCTTTGTCAGCAAAGCCACTGTGCCTGTGTTGTGCTGTGCTACTGTACTACTGTCAATATATTTTTATGGTGGATTACTGTGTTTATGTTTTGTTTTTTTTTGCATTGTGCACTGGGGATGGGATAGCAGCTGCATCCAATTTATGAGGGAAACGCAATGTTGCTGCCTATGACTTTTTGTATAATGCAGGTATTATCGCTTTGACGGTGCTCACACATACTGTGCAGCTATTCAACCGATGTTCTTCCTCCCCTCATCCGACAGCTCTGTGTGGGTTTATAAGCAAGAGTACGTCTCCCGCTGTGCTCGAAGGAGTGGGTGATGTTTCGGGGTAACGCTGCGTGTTCTGGTGCAGACTCGGAGGTGAACGCTGAAATAAACGGTGTTAATTGAAATTGTTGTAGAACAACTGAATGTTCCGTCGCCTCATGGCAGTAACAATAACGGTGCATATACTCGTAACGTTGCCTTTTTTGGATATTCAGATCATCAAATGCAGTCATGTTAACGCCACTTATGTACACAGTTTTACATCATATCTGCACATAAAGGGGTAAAGCATGTGTGTGTTGCTGCCCCATTGCATTTTGTCGCTGAAAAGCAAAGACCCGCCATCACATTTCTCATGCATTTTTTAGCGTCAACTGTTCTCATGCCAGGATGCACTCGAGAAGGCCTATCTGGTCTTTGTCAGAAGCCATCTGCATGTCTTTAAAGTCCCCTATTAGAAAGTGAAATGAGCACATGAACATCCCTGGAGTTCTTTTACCTGCCCTGGACCGAAAATGTGATTTTTATGGCGGAGTAGATGTTACAGTGAAGCCTCAAAGGAGAATGGAGAGACTCGGTCCAAAGCTTATTTAACACTTGGTGTCATGCGGCTACATCATTTGTGCAGGCGGGATAACTCATTTGGAAAATGAAAAGTCCCTCGGAGAGATGTGCCAGATCTAATTGGCTGCAATATTGTGTGGTTTGTAGATGACTTCTTGTCAGTCAGTTCACCGGGTGCAAAAATGGTGGGTTAATGTGTCGCTCTGAATTGTCGGAGGAGCTAACTAAGGCTCCAAGATTTGTTTTGCATAGAGCAACTTCTCATTACAAAGAGATATTGTTCACTGTCCCTCTCATCTATGAAAATGTCAAAAAGCCGGCAAGAAGTCTGAAGACGACAATGAGAAGGTGGCAACCGTGAAACAGATTGTATTCATTGAAGTCCATCGCGCCCAGTGCTCCTTGATGCCATGCAAACCCCACAAACAGGCGTGTGTGCCGATGCAGTTAGGCACGTTGGCCAAACGATGGAGCCCAAAGACAGAGCTTCCCAGGCCGGCTGCTGGTCACTTCAAGGGATTCAGCCTGTGAAGTTCATGCATGGAGACTGAATAAAACATGATGCCTCTTGCCTTTAGCCACACAACAACATCAAGACTTCATTTCATCGCTGGCTGGCTAAAGTTGCATTTGACGATTGTAGCATTTGACTACTTCAACGTCTTATCAGGCAGAGCAGTGATTTAGGTTCTGTCGTGGTAATTGAGCTCCAAGCCGGTGTCCATTAATACAGGTCAGCGAGGTAATAATAGAAACAACCAGGAAAACATTTATGGCAAATTTTCTGACTCCTCTCACATTTTCTACCTGGAGGCAGCAGTGTTTTCTTCTGGTTTTTGGTGTTTCTGGAGCTGTCCTCCCACTCACTGCTCCCATATAAATACATTTGTTTGTTATGAGCTGCAGTATATTTCCAGCTAAAGGTTGGAGGCACCAACCTC
Organism: Channa argus; assembly: GCF_033026475.1. Classification (NCBI taxonomy): domain Eukaryota; kingdom Metazoa; phylum Chordata; class Actinopteri; order Anabantiformes; family Channidae; genus Channa; species Channa argus. The sequence continues at coordinate 24,607,497 of NC_090202.1, forward strand.
AGACCAACTCTAATTAATCAACAAAGCACTACAATGTCCCACACCATTAACCTTACGGGAGTGAGACGTTCATAAGTGACGTGTTCAGTCTCTGCTGGTGTTTTCAGCACTATGGAGCCAGTCATTTCTTCACTTTAAGGACATCTTTTGTCCTGCGCACTGCATTGAATTTTTTTTTTTGTGGGTACTGTCGTTATTGATCTGCTCAAATCCTCTTTATGTTTTCGCGATCTTGGGGTTATGTGGCTCATAACTGTGTCAGTACAGTAGCTTTAGTTGTGTCTGTTCACACCGGTTTAATCAACATACAGTATGTGAGCGCAGGAAGCAGATCCTGGACATTGTTGCTGTCCATGTAATTAGAGATGCACCAATGCTTTGTTTTACTCAAAGTAACTTCATTTATTTTGGATTTTCCTATTCAGTTACTTTTTGTCCTTTGGGGTTTTCCCGTGAGTTCAGGGTCGCACACATTTACATTTGAAGCCATTTGTGAAATATCATTAAATACCATTTGTGGATTTTTTTAAATGGCTACATTTTTTATTTAATTGAGGAGCTGCGGCCAACGCTCCGATCTGCACAGCTGTGCTCGCTCACTCTCTTTCTCCACACACGCTGTGAACAGCTGTCAGTCTTGGGGATCTAAGTCTTTATATGTCATTAGCAAGCATGTAAGTGGCCTAGCGAGTAAGTATAGCTAAGCTAATATTAGAATAAAGCTAAATTCTGAGGTTGGCCTGCTATGCGTAGTTGCTAGTCATTATCCACAACTAGTGCATGTGGATAAGTTAATTAACACTGACAGTGAAACATTGCTCCTCAGTCTAGGTGAGTATTGAATTTTTTTAATGTTTTTTTTTTTACAGAGATTCAGAAGAGCTCACGCTGAGGAGGTGACAATCTGGACTAGGAGCAGAAGCAAAAAGAAAAAGAAAAAAAAGAAAAAAGAATTAGACACCAAAGAAAACACGTTGGATTCACCAATTTATTATTTTTTTAATATTTCCAGCTGAAGCAGCAAGAGAGGGTCGGGAAGTGATAGTTGCAATAAAGAAAGATGTGGAGGATGTAAGAATCACTGACAGCAGGTCAAATTAATATTCTAATTAAGAATATGCGCGTGTATGACCCCCAGCCTGATAGGCCGCACATAGATGCTAATTACAAGCACCTACATTTGAGTACTTGTTGCTGACAGCAAGGATTTAATAACTATGCAGTATTTCTACTATTTAAAAACCGCTGTTACCAATTTAAGGACAGTGGATTTTAGACATTTTTATAACAACTAGTTTGCCATCTGCACAAATATATATATATATAAATATACACCAGAGGGCTGTTGCGGGCAAAAATGTTGTCGTGTCTTACTGAATTTCAGTATCACATTCTTAGGCTTTTAGGAGTTTGACTTTCTTTTAGGGGGAAAATTGTTTCATGACCTCCCCCCACCCCACCACTCCTCACAAACCTCACTCTTCAAGGAACCATTACCAGAATCAACACCCAGCCAAACCCATCATTTTTTGGTTTTGGCCATAATCATTTCCCATCTACATAATTCTGTGTGTGGCGCGCTGCTGAGTCCGGTGCCAGATCAGCAAAAACGTGCCAAGCCGTTCTGTCATTTAGACGTGAGGAAATGTTTATGAAATCACTTTTACAGTATTATCAAGGATGCTTCGACTTGTTATAATCAGCTCCACATGTATAACTCAGTGCTGCTGCTCCACCAGTGCAATCGGAGGTTCAGTGTCTTTTCCACAAGCATCCCATCACCTGGGCGGCAGTTACAGAGAAAGCAGAGACCATTTCTTATTCACTTTCAAATCTGCTTCGAAATTCCAACCATAGTCCTTCCAGTCACAAATCTACTTTTCAAAGGTTAGCGAACCTCAGGGAGAAATAACCATCTGTTTCACAGTTGTCTTGTGTACTCTGCTCGGAGATGTGGGGGGAAAGAAAATATAAGAGAGAAAGCTACACTGTCAGGTGCGAAAAACCGAGCTGGAATTCAGTCAAGCGTGAGCCTGGGCTCTACTTCACTTTCTGATAATGAGAAAACCCCCGTTTTTGATCTCTGCCAACGCACGCTTATCTTCTAAAGCATAGTCGTGGCCCTTTGATTTTTGCCTCATGGAAACATTGTTTATGTATCAGATCACCATACTGTATGCTGTGTATTGTAAGTTTTCACCGGGTGACAAATGTGAGGGTGGTTGTTTATTTCAGAAATCTGTTAACTAATAATGTCAAGAAAAGGAGGTCGCTTGATTTTTTTTTTTCCTGCTAGTACATCACCTGTGCATGTCAATGTCCAAAACCCAAAAATCCATCAAAGTCTCAGGATACATTCGATGGGCTGAATGATTTTGAAGTTTAAAAAAAACAAACCAAACACCTTGACTTGTCCCAGCATGTTGGCAGCATTGCTGGTGAAATGAGATCATCTGTGATGGTCTCCTGCTCTGCTGAGTGACGGGTTTCATCTGCAGGGGATGTCACTTAATGTGACGGGAGGTGACACCCTGGAACTAATTGATGCTGCTCTTAAGGGAGATTCCATCTCTTGTCTGCCTGTTGCACTCACACTAGTACACATCACATAGTTAGCAAATTATACAGACATCTCGGCGGCTGACCGGAGTGAGAAATGAAGTGCCGGTGTGGATGCAAGGAATCGGCCTTGGCGGTGGTGCAATTATTCCCGTGTAACGGAAATCTGAAAGTCATACTTTGAATAAAGCATGAGGCAGTCGGCTCATTCTCCAAGCGACCGCAAGCGGGGGCTGATGGCGACGCAGGTAAGCACGTGAATAAATGGATGTCACTTTAATAAATGTATCAGACTGTGAAATCAATTATAATTGATCCCCCATTTATGAAACTTGGCAGGGATATTTATTAAAGCTCTGAGGGTTTGGGGTTTGATTAAATGGGCCGAGTGGCTGTCTCTGGTTGTTTTCATGTCAAAACAACACTTAGTTTTGTAACGTGCTTTAATAGTGTGTCAGGTAACATTTGTTTGCCCGAGTCCTGTCAGTTTGTTGACAGGTGTCATCTCCAAGCAGTGCTGCTACTGTTCACAATCTCAGGTATCGTCTCACATATAGCATCATACGTTAACGAGGATAATTGCTCATTATATCACATGGGCAGTCAACTCAGTCTAGTCAGCTCGGTCAATCAAACGCAACACGTTAACGCTACGAACAAGCCGAGATGTGAGTGTAGCAGCCAGTCAACGGCGAGCACATTATTTTGTTGGAAGCATTTGCTTTTCGAGAGATGCAAAATGTCAGACGGGATTGACTGTATTTTCTGTGCTTAAACTTGAAAGAATTACTGTTAACATAAGCAGCGACTTGGCTTTTAGTGGCATTAGATTTGCATTAGTGCATTAGATTGCATTTGGGTCTCTCCCTCCCATCCTCTCAATCTCTCTCTCTCACACACACACACACACACACACACACACACACACACAACCTATAATTCAATTTTGCTAATCAGATTTATTTTCACCATAGACAATGTTGTTTCCGCCAGAAGCCGATGTTGGAACTTTTCGTCCGTATCTTGACACAATCACAAGTCAGTTGTCTAATTTACATTTGGCCACATGCCACTAAGCTAATTAAAGATTTAAATCCATTTGGATGGTGAACACAAATCAATACTTCTTCTTTTTAGACACTTTAGTGGAGTCATCAGTTGGAAAGTTTAGCACACGAGTTTGGTTCCGGGCCGTGAATCCCCTGTAACTTTGGCTCCTTCAGTGTGAAAATGGCTTCACTTTTCCGTGTGATCTCACCGTCCCACATGATCAGCAGCCTTTTCTACTCTTTAAGTGAACGTTGGTGGGTGTGCTTTAGTGACGGCCCCCCTTCGGAAGCTCATTTACTGGCTGTGAAAATGTCCGTTTCAGACTCAAATTAAAGTCAGCAATATACACCGTGTTAGTGTTCTTTCATTTTGCATTCGTTCGCTCGCCGTTAATTTGTTCTTTGCGTTGGGACAGTTGGTTTGTTGGCATACGGCTTGCAACGCGTAACTATAGGGTTACCTGAGAAATATACAGGTTTTAAAAGTCACAACTGTGGAAAATATTGGTGGAGGAAGTGACTTTTATTCCACGAGACTCTATCATGCAATGCCCTCGTTTAAAAGCCTGTAGGGTCCTCGAGGCTGCAGTGTGAATTTTTGTTATGGTCATTTCATGTCAAGTGTGTGTCCAGCGGCTAATGGATTTCATACTGTGGCCCGCTCGTGGGACGCGTCTCACTTCAGCTCTGCTCACATATGTGGCTTCAGTTTCAGCTGTTTGCACTTTTAGACTGGCCTTTATATTTGATCTCCGCGGCGCCTTTTGAACAGCGACACTGTGAGCGGGATCAGTGCGTCCTCAGCACCTGCAATTACTGCATTGATTTGGATCATGTTGTAGTTGTGCTTTGTGCAATATCGGGCCCTATGCACCAAAGTACCAGAGTGGTGTAACAAATGTGTACTTCCACACCCTTAGTCGAGACTGTAGCCTGTAATGCTTGAGTAGTTGGAACACAGAGACTCAATCCCTGCAATCTGCGCATCATTAAAATGTCTTACGTTTGATGTCCATAATTTAAAGACCAAAAAAATGGCTTAGGGCTTATTTATAAATGTGGAAAAGCCCACAGTTTTTAGGATGATGCAGACTCAATGGAATACAAACCCAGCCAATGTTTTTGGAAAAAAATTATAAAAGTTGCATTTTTTTGATTATAGGTTAAACATTTTACTTATTAGCAATAACTAATGTTATTTTTGAAGAAAGCAACACATTACATTTGTTGAGCAATGCGCCAAACACTGTCGAATGCAAACCTGCATTTTAAAGAGCATTAGCAGGGTTGTGTGGTGAAATCCGTTGCGTGGAGGCTACTTCCACTGTGTACTGTGTTGCCATTTTAGGCTCCTGTCATATTTAGCATCATCCCAGCGGGAGAAGAGCTGTGCGGTGTGTTTTAGTTTTGACGGACGGATTTTGCTCCAGAATGAACAAACATTTTTGACCTATCGTTGAGGCACATCAGGTTTTTTTGCTCTTCACTCCAGATTTACAGAACTACAAATACCAGGCTAATCAGTGTTGATTCATTCGTTCGGGGTTTGAAAGCCTGCTGATGAAGACATTTTCATCAGGACGAAGAACAACCTCTATTATTACTCAAATGTTTGTCAGGTTGTAAGGGCATACATCCCTGACAATTATTCCCAAAAACAAATAACCACCTAGCAAAGATTGTCCAGCTTTGTGCACATTAAGTTCACACGTGGTTTGGGCTGGGAATAAAGTAGTGTTTACAATAAACCGCCTATTTGATAAGAAGACAAGATGGCACGGCAGTAAATAAAGTCAAGCTGATCTTTAACTGTTGAGCCCGTCTTGATATAATTCGGAGGCTTTATGTCTTTATGTAAACGACCTGGATGAGCAAATTTATATAGAACAGCTGAGATTTATCATTGCTTATTTTGTGAAGCTGTGGGCTTGACCCTTCGATAAAATACCAATATTTCTTATTGGTACAGACTGTTCCCGTGTCCGTATTTAGAACGTGTTCTACTAAAGCTTTGATAAACGAAGGCCCTGGTTCATACGCACTGGAAGCATATTAGACAAATAAGCCAGTGCACGACCATGAAGTGCTTGAAAACAAGCAACGATAATTTTAAAATCAATACAGTAACTGACAGATAATCAATGGGGGGGACTTTAAAACAGGTGTAATGTGTTCTCTGTTTCTGGTCCTGCCCAGCAATTGGGCAGCAGTCTTCTGAATCCATTGACAGTGATTTATAACCTTTGTTTGGGTAGATAACATACAGTAGGAAAGCATTACAATAGTCCAGTCTGAATAGAAAAGCCGCCATTAGTTTCCCTGTGTAACTCAGACAGAGAAAGAAATATATGAAAAGTAGATTTCATGACAAATCCCGGACGAGTCTTGAAGTTCCAGTGTGAGTCAAAGATCACACCGAGAATTTAACCCTCTCTTAGGCTTTGAACCAGTTTGGTTCGATAGTTGTAGCTGTAAAAAAGGTTTGTGACCACTGTTATCTCAAATATATTAGTTGGTCATGTGTGATCAAAAAAACATAGCCTCATCAACAATAGGACAAGATTATTTGTTATTTATTAGTATTTATCCTTAACACCTTATGGTTATTAGCGTTGCTCATCATTATCTAGGCTATGTTGGGCCACCATCGTCTACTTTGTGCTGCACTAATCTTAAAGTCTTCAAATGAAAGAAAAAAAAATGTTTTTACTAAATATCAACTTAGTTTGTTGTATTTTTTTTTTTTTTTTTACAAAATGCACACTAAACATTAATTCTTCACTTGTGTGAACTGACACGACTGAACTTTTGCAGGGAAAAGCAGAAGCATTGTTGCCATGGCTACAGAGTTAGACTGCAACTCAGCTTGGGTTTAAAGCAAAGTTACCAAGCTTGTTTACATTTTGGAAAGCTACTGTAAGTACAACGACCATGGCAACCGTCCTCCATCTGTATCCTTAATGTATCTGCGTTGTGGAGAAACGCATTGATCTTCTTTTCACAACATTGGCATCTTGAAAAGGGACCCCCCACCCCAACCCAACCTCAGCCACGAATTTGTAAAATCCTGCAGAGATAACACGGATGTTGTCTGAGACCCCTTTAACACTCATAATCAAACGGGGCTGTTTGCACTGGTGCAGGAGGACCACGGACTTCAGACGGGCTTTTTTCATAGTCTCGAATAAACCCCTTCGAGGTCCGAACACGCTCAAGCCTCCAGCAACATCGACAACAGTGGTATCCAATTTCTAAACCTTCCCAGATGTTTTTATTTTATTCACGAGCAGCATCCTATTGAATTAGTTGCACGAGAAGAACGGAGTAAATGTTGCCCTGTAGTGCTGCACGAAAGCGTTGCAATGTGAGGCTGCACAAATACATAGGTTTTACTTAATCACTTGGACTCTGTGAGGCTTTTCATGGCACACAAACTAAATGCAGCATTTTATTAGAGCTCACATGTGACATTCTCATCTGTGGCCTCCTGCAGGGTTATATAACTCAAACATCCCTGAAGCCAGTGAGACAGAAAATGTCGTCTTCAGTTCACTGAGGCATACCAACCCCTGACAACCATTACTGTGGCCCCGTGCTTCCACTACATAGCGAGCATGAATACATTTCAATGACTCCCACATGCTCAATCTTTCATGACAGGGATGTGTGTGAAATCTTAAGCCGGCCCTGCCACCTATAGCGTAGTGTGAGGCGCACGGCTAGCAGCGGCATCAGGATACTAAGCTGACTGGCAGAGGAAGAGGCGTTTCATTTTTACACGCTGTCACAGCTTTCTCCACTTATATCCTGTGAAATTGTTTAAAAGGAGTCACCTATCTTTTGTGAGGAAGTGTCAAAAAGAAGCGCAGGATAAAATCTGGCAATGACAAAACCAAAGGGGGTGTAGGATTTGCTTCAGGCCCCATTGAAAAAGAAAAGATCCTTCTACTGATAATTACATTTTTGGTGAGTTTTAATAGATAGATAGGAAATGATATTCAACAAAACATTATGCCACTGGAGCATTAATCATCTCACTGTGCGGAATCAATTGTAATGTTGTCTCTTGCCACATGGATGGTGCCAGCACTAAATATGCAAGAAAGAGGGGAGGCTAATGATGCTTGCCAATGGGGGCTTGAGTTGATATTATAACAGATTGCACTTCAGTCAGGGTCTAGCCAGTGGGAGAAAGGGGCAGCTTCTTTATTCATGTAGAAAATTGCGAGCACAAAGAGGAGCGGTAAACGTCATGGATGGGGGAGACTTGTTTACACTCTGAGGGAAATTTTACACTTCAAAGCGTTGACTGCGTCTCGCTTTTGACAGTGAAAGATAAAGGTTATTTGGAATCCGTTTTTTTTTTTTTTTTTCCCTCCTTTATAAGTTCTAATCCAAGATGCCATTAATGGTCCTGTAGCATCGTGGTCGTGTGTGTGTGTGTGTGTGTGTATATTATCTTTTTTCTTTTTCTTTTTTTTTTTCAGAAAGCTCCTGTGACGAGTCTGCAAATTTGAACAAAAGTGTGTCCTCATCTGGGAATGTCAACTTCCCTTTGTCACTCCTCACATCGTGCCTAACACGCTGTGCGTCGCGTCAGAGAATGTGGATGTGTGATTCTTATTAAACGCGATGACAAATGTGTAGGGAAGATTATAAGTTCCTGAATATACTGTCGCTGGCATAAAAGATGATGCAGCGGCTGACAAGAGCAAATGAAAAGGTTCTAGATTTATGATCAGAGTGATGCCTACATACATTTCGGGGAGAAAAAGCGACGTGTTTGAATACATCCACCACTTGCTGCACATTTTCAGTGATGCAAGAGACTGTCACCTGTGACTCTGTCGCCCCTCAGCCCGAATTTCAAAAGCAGGACTGGAAATTCATCAAAATATTACACCAATCAAAGCGGTTCAGGAGACTCTGCTGACACCTGTCATAAAGATGAATTTGCCTCTAACGGACGGCTCGTAGACAGAACACACTCTTCAAATGATTATGACCCAAGTCTGAAAGTGCGTACGCTTTGTATGCAAAGCACTTTATCTCAGAAACTCAGTGCAGTATCAAGCTGTTACCTGGATGATTTGTCAAATAAGTAGTCCCATCCCTTCTTTTGATGTGCAGTGTTTTGTCGTCTTCCTGTGAGGGCCCTTTTCAGATCTTGCTTTCAAAATGTTCCGTCTGTGCTAATAAGACGAAAAGTGGTTGGAGGCACAGCTAGCATAAACATCCTCTTTGCTAAGATTAAAGCAGTGTTCCCACGATGAAAGCTTCACTTAGATGTGTTGCTAATTTTCATCTATTTTATTCTCAGCACTGTCAGCTCCTATTGTGAGGATTGTGTCGGTGTGGCAGATTTGGGTGTCTGGATGTGATCAGGAAATTATGGGGGGGGGGGGGGGGGGGGGAATACACAGTTGCTAGATCGGCAGAAATACTCAAATTCTTTTAATCCTAAAGTTAAGTAATGGCGCCTAATTGAGTTTGGGACAAAGTGCTTCAGGTTGTGTGCTTTCATGTTCCAGAGTCGCTAATGTAGCGCTGGTCCCCATTTCTCTGATTAAAATGCTTCGAGAGAAAGCAATTGTGAAAAGCACTCTCCTTCTCCACAGGGGTCCGTCAGGTACTGACCTCTGGGTTTGTCGGCCACTCGCACCGATTTCCACCCTGTTCTCCTGAAGTGTACACGACTAACGCAATCTCTTCCCCTTGTGTTTTTTTTTTTTTTTTGTCTCCGTCTTAAACCGTCTTGTATATTTGACATAGGCAAATGGAAGAAGAGAGTAATGAGCATGTTACAGTTCAGTAATTTCTGAATGTCTACCAGATTTCTTTTCCTTTGTCCTTGAGCAACATCAGCACGAGGCAATAAAACATCCAGGTACACCTGAGAGAAGTAAAAAGAAAGAAAGAAATTGCTTTGTGCTCGCTGGACCATAGGAATGAAACAGCAGCACATCGCCGCTGCCTCTTTGTGTTAGTAATGTGTGTTTACATATACGCCCTCTCATCTTTGGGGGTCAATCTCCTCAGCAACTGGAAAGCAGACAGGGCAGCTCCGCCCACACATCCTCCCACATGCTGTTACACACCAACGCATCATGGGAGTTCTTGACCTGTCAAATCTCTCTTGGGACTCGGTGTCAAGTCATGGTCGCTGTGTGTTCATATGCCGTCAATGACACGCGTCACATGTGGCGCTTTGCATGATGAATAAAACGGAATTGTGCTGTTATGCTGCTATAGTGCCATTAAATTGTTGCTCACACACTTGCAACAGATAAGTCACTGAAGCTAGAACTAAATGAAAAAAACGGTTGTGGTATCTGCTTGTCGTGCTTAATAAACAACATAGAGAGCTCTGAATATAAAAACCATCTAATTTTGAGATGATTACAGTTAAAATTTGAGCGCGGCTTGAGCAGCATGTAGACTCTCGTACGAGTATTTGCATTTGTGTCTGTACTGGGTGCGAGAGCATAGAGGAGCCTCCAGGAACTCAATAGACGTGAAGAAGCTGCTGTTCAAAACCTCAACAGAGCAACAACAGTGTTATCAGGAGGTGGGAGATTCTTCTGTTTCTCTCTGTTTGTTTCGTGACAACATGGCTTAACAAAACGCTGCGTTCATTAGCAGCACTGAGTAGAAGCTAGATTATTCGCTCCAGTTGTGTTTGCTAGATGTGTTTCTCGGTGTTCTGCGGAAAACCATTGGTTCTGGGGGACTTTTTGTAAATGCATTGTGTGCACGTAGCCTCAAAAACAGACCAGAAGTGTAAAACTATGCTTCAGGTCACGCCTACATGTGCAAAGCCCAGGCTGCACGCACACTGACACATGGGTGGACACTGCGTTAAGTCCTGGCATAGAAAAAGCTTGCAGGAGTGGAGCTGCCTGCGCTTTAAGCCGAAGGGGAAGATGAAGAGCAGAAACAACATGCATCCCCATATGGCTTTTAAAGTGACTTTAGTATCTCCTAAGACCTCTAGATGCTATAGACAAGGAAGTGACAACATTTTAGCAGAAGCTTTACACACGTTCACTTCCTGCTGTCGGTGAACAAAGCATGACTGTACTATATAATGTAGACTGTGTTTTTCTTAAGGTCAGTATTGATGCATGCACAGATCTGTTAAGGAGACTTTAACGTGTTAATCAACTGGGTGTAAAAACATCTTTGTCTATTATATATTCTACTTATCGAACGGAGGTGCTCATTTTCACACTCCAGCCCATTTATTACCGTGAAAGCCAGAGCTGCTCATCAGCATTCTGAAAACAATAGAAGCTTCCAAGAGAACATGAGGGGGCGCGTGCTCTCACTGTATACATCTCTCTAAAACTTGAAACATGCAAGGTAATACTTTAGTCTCTTGATCATCTTCGGTGCTTCCTCAGCGAGCGGCAGTTGACCCCGGGGGGCATTTCAAACACAACTACAGAGCAAACAATTCCTTTCTGTGAATTCTTCATCCTTCCTGGGAGTTTGCTTTCACAAACGGGCTGTTTAAACTGGCCAACGGATGCTTTCGTTTCGAAAACGTGTTTGTGCAGCGCAGCTCCACTACGGCAACGCGAGGATTATACTTTCATAAAAACGTATTTACATATTGCATTTTAATACTTCCCTATAATTCCGGTGAAGTAGAACCTTAGTGTTCCAGCAGGATACTTTTGGATCCCGCAGTATGAAATGATGTATTTCTGATTTTCACACGTGCATAAATAGCTTGGAGTGTGATGAAGGCAACCTACATGCGATGATGGACAGTTGTTTAATATAGCGAGATTCATTTATACAGAGACACCACCTGCCAGTTTGTGGCTCCTTTCAGCTCCCACTGTCTTTGAGTGTTATCGAGGGGAACGGGTTTAATATTTGAATTGACAACACGAAGCAGCGAAGTTATATAATCAGGAAATTTAATGTGCACTTTTGCTCAAATTTTCTCATTTAGCTGAGTTTACTGAATTTCATCAGGACACATTTTGGGCTTGTTCAGTGGAGGACTAATTTGTGTCTTCTTTCTCATTCGGTCGCCTTTGTTGAAGTTTTGCACTTCAGCAAAAATGATTTAAAATCTCAGCTATGTTGAGCTTTTGAAGTTTATATGTTTGATGTGCAGTTGAGGTGGAAGGAATTATTAAAATAGAGAGCTTTGCATATGGAAATCCCTGTTAATGAAACTGTAGTGACATGTTTTTTAGAAAAATGTTTTATTTGGTCTGTCGTGCGGCTTCGGCGAGCACCTGTCCCCTCATACACCTCTACAGAGATAAATGTTGCTTTACGTTCCATACATTCACCGCACACTTCTTATCCACAGGACGCCAGTCGTGGGCTGAAGAGCAGTGTTCCATGATACCAGAAGCTGTCATCATAAAAGTGTCTTTGATTCCTTTATGGATATGAAATGATACTTCTTTGTAGAGAAGAATAATCATTATAAAACATTCTAAAAATCATAAGGCCTCCTCACCACAGGGTCAAGCTGTGTTCCTCTGTCAAAATGCATCTACTGTACATTTCCATTTCCAGCACATAAAGACTGACATTACTTGAGTTCCTCCTACTATTATTCAGATAAAACCTTCGTGTCAAGATACAAGGATATTTTACTCTCCGCTGCTTCCTGACATCACTTTTTTGTCTTCGTAGGCTTTGTACCTTTTTTTTTTCTTCAGTTTTATAGTATATTGCTTTACATTCTCATAATATACAAACAATGTTCTCAACAGCTCAATTAGGCCTTATGTGATGAGTGCTCATGCCAGCTCTCCCCAAAGAGACAAAAAATGTCCAAGTGAAAATAGATATTGAGTTAAATGAAGATCGGCTGAGTGCAGAGTACAAATACACCTGTTTCTGGACCTGTGTCCAGCAAGAGCTCAGTTGAATTTCAGCCTATTCATGCTTGTTTTTCTTTTAATCCCACTTGTTTGTAAGGGAATTCAAACGGGGTTTGTTTCTGATTGCACGCCGCGTTACCTCTGAACACACTCAGCGTTGGTTTTAGTTTTCGTTAGGACAACAGTGCACAAGGAATTGAATTTGCATTGTAAATGCCTCCGGCAAATTAATCGGAAAACACCATAATCAAATCTACAGACCACCGAAGTGACGTGATTTATGCTGCTCTGTGTTCTGGACTGCGAGAAATCTTGTAAATAAGGCCCCACATCAAGGTGAAAATCAGCTTCTTCATGCCAGTGGCTCTGCTTAATGCAAAGCTACTACAGGAGGATGAGATCCTGCAAGATATGACCTTTTTGATGATGTTTGTCGTGAGAGAGGCACGGCCCCTCTCTCTTGAAGGTAAATGATCAGGTAACTATGTGGCAGAAGGAACCATGTTTCTTTAGTTGTGCAAAAAACTCGAGTATCTATTGCAATTATTCAGAAACCAGGTACAGAGAATGTAATTATGCTTTTAGCTCAACCGCTCAAAACCTTATATAACTTTAAATCTCCGTGTGCAGGTGTAAAACTAGAAAAGTTAAAAACTTGTAGACAGGCTCATAAATTTAATTTACACATGTGGACACGTATTTTGTTTATCTTGACACAATAACTGGGTTGAGCAGCACTAACAACTGACTGAAGCAGCACTTGTGCATCATCACATAAACCTGCAATTTACTTTCGATGCTTTGGGAGGTGCAAACATAAATTGTAAAGAAGAAGTTATCGCAGCATAGAGCTACGGTGGAGACAAATGTGCCGTCTCTCTTGATTCTGATTTTCCCTGCATGAATAAAACAAAACCAAATCAAGACTAAAAAGTGGAATCTAAGACTGTTTCCTGGAGCACTTACTCCAAACTCTGTAATGTCAGCTCTTCTGCCTCCCGCAGTTTGTCTCGGTATCTTTTGGTATAAAGTGATCATAGACCAGCAAGGCTGGTAAACATGAGTTTGCTGGGTGCAGTTCACTGACAGGATTTTGGACATTTTGGGGGTTTATTGGTTTATGGTTCATTCAGAAGTGCTCTTACTGTTGCCATTCAGTCAGAAATGTTGCTTAGCAATGGGTTCATGTCAAAACCTAAATTGGCCCCTAAAGGAAAGAATGACAAGGACTGTACTTAAATAATCCATTAAACACCAGCGCACATGTGAAAATATGAAATGGCATCCACGAGCCTCATTGTGAGCGGAGAATGCACCCTGCAAAGAGTATTTGGCCTGTGGGCAGGGGTAGTAGAACCCTCCATTACACATTAATTTGAGTTTTCGTTCAGGTTTCCACTTTGCGGGAAGACATAGCAAAGCTAGAGAAATGAGAAAAAGCTGCCTATTAGATGTACAGATATCTGAAGCCACACACCTCAATATCCTGAGATGTTTAAAGGCGTAAGTGTAGTTTGTAGCTGTCTGTGTAAAGTCCAGTTTTAAGTGCAAACATATCACATTTTCACCCTTGACTGACTCTCTCGGGGCTGCAAAAAGCTCCACAGTAGCTTAAATCAAAGGGCAAACATCCCCAGCCAGTAATTGCAAGGCCTCATCTGATCAGCTGGATGTGGAATATATTTGCTGCTGGTTCTGTCTCATCGCACTCATCTTGCTCATTGTTACAGGGGCAGCGGCGAGACGGAACCAGATTATGGTGTCCTCTGATGAATGCTGCTCAGATACCACCTCGCCGCTTTTTACGGAATTACAAATGCGGCCAGGCAGCCTGTGACAGTGCAACGGTGTGGCTAGTGGTGTGCACCCAAGTGAGGCAAAATGCGGCTAGATAGTAAATCACTGGCTTTGGCCCCTGGGCCGAGAGCACCAGTGGCAGTCACACTGTTGAGCTGCATTGGGGGATGAGGCACTGTATTGGCTGAGGATGTGTTTGAAGTGATGAATAGTGGAACCCAAACACACAACACATCTGGGCGCATCCCGTCTTGCTTAGTCAGCCAGGGTTTGGTTAGCGGGATGAAACCGATTCATCTTCTCAGCCAGACGCAAAGCCTCTCTGTTTTTTCTTCACGTCTCATGTTGCTCTTCAAATGCGAACACTGTCTGCACCTTTTCAGATTTGGAAATCTATAGAAAGGCTGTCTTTCAGATGTAACACGAGGACTGACTCTTGGATTATCCTTTGTTACCATTTTGCAGTTTGAAATACCTTCCCATTTTTGGCACAATCCATTTTCGTAATCCACCGTTTAGTGAAACATAAAACAAAAGGCAAAAGCAAGAATCTGCCTTTTGTTAACCTGCCAAGCCATTTCCCACTCGGTATCTGCAGAGCTCGCTTTTGTGATTGGTTAGAGCAAAGAAAAAAGAAAAAAGAAAAGTGTCTGGTCATCACAGTCATTGCAAACACAGTCAACGACGTGGTGACCTGGTCCTTCCAAAAACCGAGTCACGTGTCGAACTTGGCTCTGTGTCAAAATTCTTACTTCGAGTTCCCCATTGAAAGCTTGCTAGCATTTTGCTTGCTACGGGGAATAATTAGAGAGGAAAGACTCTGTCCATATCTAAAACTTTTCTGAAACTGTAATATCTTAGACCAAGCCTCAAAGGAAACCAATATCCAGATCTGTCTTGAGTGTTGAGTCTGTAATATATGTAATATAATGTAGGTGGTAAAAAACCAAACACACAACGAAAACACCTACGTCTGCATGAAGCTTACGGTTTGTGATCAGGCGTAAATGGTCTGCACTTATACGGCGCTTTTCTACCTATCGGCACTCAAAGAACTTTACACTGCTTCTTATTCACCCATTCACACTCACCATCACACACACACATCAATGGGGAGCCAACGCTCACCAGGAGCAACTAAGTTGGGCTTCAGTTTCTTGCTCAAGGACACTTCGACATGTGACCGGAGGAGACGGGGATTGAGCCAACAACCGCGAGATCGGTGGACGACCGCTCTACAACCGTAGTGTCTGTCTCTTTAAAGAAATAACAGGGAAAATATGAAAGGACAGCGTACAGACGTCGTCATAAGGGATTTATCCACAAATACGACATCCTCATGATAACAGGGACACGATGGAATTGGAAATGTTGTACCCAGTTTAGACATTTAACTAGCATATCTCTAAAATACCAGCCGTCAGATTTCAGTTTTTGACTCCGTTAGAAAACAAGCGCCTGAATCCTTAGTACTGCAGCACAGACTTCTGTGTCCTGGTATCCAGCTGTTACCACTGATATCTTCTTTCTTTGAACAACAGCCTAGCTAAAAAGCGCCTGTGTCTACCTTTAAAAAAAAACAAAAAAAAAAACACATAAAACAGACCCGAGTGCCTAACTTCACATTTATTTTTTAAAAAGATGATGATGTCTGCATGTGGGGAGAGTGTGAACCTCCTTGCAGGCCCCGTCTTTGGCCGCGAACACCCTCTTGGTAGAAACCAAAGTCCCAGGCACAGCATCCTAGCATCTGGCCATCGTATCAATGTGGGTAGCAAGTTTTTTTTTTAGACTTTAAAGCAATGAATACCTGAAGGGCTGTGCAGAGTGTGGTGGAGTGTAATGAGTGAAGCAGAGCTGCAGTGGAGTGAGGGGAGGGGAGGGGAGGGAGGGAGGGGAGGGAGGGCTGGGAAGAAAGTGAATTGATTTTGAGCCTTGTGCTAAGTGGTAACACTAGCCTAAGTTGCACATTGCAGCGTTTTAATTTGCAGTTCGCATGCGTGCAGGACCGTGGGTGGTGATCTGTGCAGATCATTGATCGACTTTGATTCGTTACTTCACTAGATAACATCTTCAAGGCGGAACTGCGAAACGTCTGAAAACCTTTCTTTAATCACATCTGTCCTGACTTCTGCTCTCTGCTAACGAGATAAGGCATTGTGTCATTTTAACCTCCATCGGTCTGTCTCTCGAAATTTAACTCAATTTAAATTCCACGCTATATCTCAGATTTACGTACACAGCACACACGCGTCACTATTCACGCCTTGCTTGGGTTTGACACGTGATTCATTCAGCTTTTTGCTCCAACATGTTGTGTGTGATTCGTATAAATCGTGTAAATCAGAAATGTGTTTCACAGATAAGTCCAGACACAAATTGTTAATACGGTTTCCCTCTATTGTTCCTGGATTATTAAAAAAAATGAAAACGTTCAACGCTCCCCACATGGGGCTGGGTGAAGGATGTACATTATCTTACGACTCTGCAGTCTGCTCTCTTGGCTGCCTCATCAAACAATGCCATTATCCCAGATCAGCATGTGCTACATGGGTAGATAAGAACTAGTAAATTATACAGCGGTTACATCCTGCAAGAGGCAGACAGTAAATTCTCCGCAGCAGCCACATTAAATCAGCTCCTCTCAATGGAAAGGTGTCTCCTTTGGTTTGAACTTATGTATAAGTCTTTTGCCGCATGGTGCCTCATCTCCCTTTCAAAATACCTCCCTTTTGTCCTCTGTAGAGTTTTTCCAACGTCCTGCAGCACATATTACTAAACACTGGAGCGCATGGACATAGTCCCTTGAAGATGCAAATTCTAATTATGTAAATTAACAAGACTGTATTTTAATATTCAATGCTGATAGCGAACTTTCCATCTTTTGGTAAAACTTGATTTTGCTCGGCTGGAAGGTCAGCCTCTTTTTTTTTTTTCATTAAATGTCCGGCCTTGAGGTGTTGCCGACAAAGTATAATCACTATTCTGCATTGATATGCTGATCAAATCGTGGCTTCCAAGCACAGACGTGGCTTTTCATCCTTGCCATCCTGCCCCCACATTTCCCATCGAATATTCAACATCAAATATGCACGACTATCATCAGTGCAGTTTGGGGCACACTGTACCTGCTACGACATCACACAAAGGATCATGCATCCTGACTGCCCACTTATGCATGGAGGGATGGCTGTCGTGGCTACGCCTGGTTGCAGACATCATCTACAATCTGTTCGGGTCGGAGTTTTATGCATTTTGCAGAGGGAAATTACCTCCTCCTTCAAAACGCTTAGCACACAGTCGCTCATTCATTTTTCTCTACAAAAACAGAAAAGTCCTACGGTCTCGACGTGTAATATGCGCAGGCTGTTGCTCTGCAGTGGGGAGAGCCACCGACTGAGCTAATACAGCTATGCAGTTAGGTAGAATCAATTGCCAAGATACAGTACAATGGTAAATAGTGCAGTTTGGGGGGAAAATACTTTTCACAAATAAACCACGTCTTGCTAAGCTTTGCATGGAAAAACGACAGCATGTGGTTGCAGTCACAACAAGCACATCGCGCCTTGTGACATCTCTATCATACTCGTAATGTAGGTAAAGACTGTCCTTTCTGTTAACACTCCTGGTGAGAATTGTGTGAAGGAAGGTTTCCCAACATTGCCAAAAAGATTTTGCATATAATATCCACTTAGATTGTATCACCTTTTGTGTAATTTAAAAAAAAAGTCCCCATCGTGCACAAATATTAATAGGGATGCATGAAATGTGTTAGCAAAGTGAAGAAAGCCCTCACAGAGACTATAAAGTCATTCCAGGTGTCATTTTCATAGCCACGTTTGAGTCAAGTAATATTGAACATATTTACAAGGCTTTGTTAAAACCTGCAGTTTTCCCAGATTTGTACTTTGCAAACCCCACAGTACACACAAATCCCTGAGCAGTGATGACTGTCATCGTGAAGGTCAAGGTTTTCAATAGCCTGTCTTCAGAATTCGAGATAGCCAAGGTATGAAGAGATGGAGATGGAATAAGAAAAAAATGATTATAGTGGAATCTGGCATTTTCTGGATGAATGCACTTTGGCACTCGGAGACTGATTGTGAGTGACACTGTATGACCAGCCTCAGCCTGTTTGAGCATCTGTGCTGTCAGGGACAGAGAGGGGGGTCCGGTTGTGTTATCCTGGGGCTGAATAACTTACA
Source organism: Channa argus (assembly GCF_033026475.1). Classification (NCBI taxonomy): domain Eukaryota; kingdom Metazoa; phylum Chordata; class Actinopteri; order Anabantiformes; family Channidae; genus Channa; species Channa argus. The sequence goes on from NC_090202.1 coordinate 24,625,962, forward strand.
GCTCGAAGATTAGAGGCGATAAATATACACAGAGAATAAAGCAATTTTGGCGTAGTTTCCATTTCCAGCACAGGTCTGTCAGGTGATTTAATACATCCCTGGCAGCCATGTTTGGGTTTCCTTGCTTTCAGCTTCAGTGCTTTTCAACAGCTGATCATGTTTCTAAAAAAAAGTGATTTGCTGCTAATAAATGTGATTGATTTTGTATTAACGCGATGTCAGTTTGTGTGTGGTGGTGTGGTCTGTTACCATCACTGGCTCAACGCGTCGGATTGTCACTCCAGACAATTACGACTGCCACCACAGACAATTGGCCTCAATGTCCTGGGAAGGGAAAACACTTCTGAAATTGTCTGACTCATGGATCTGGGAAAAGAATTGCGTATGTATATTGTTTCAAAACAGAACTTGGGCAAATTCGGTGTGAAAGGGAACCGTTCCTCGAGTCACATCTCATACGTGGGATATGTGATGTCAAATTGAGTCACGGGTCTTGTCAATGTCCTTCCTGACTATGACTTCTAACACAAATGTACCATTTCCCCTCCGCACCCTTTAAAGTACTTCCTTTAGTTACGTAGACACGCAAAGATCTAATATGAGAAGTCTTAAGAAAAACAAAAAAACTTACAGTATGTAGAACTGATTCCTTAATAAAATTGTTCACGTGCTTTTAACAGTTACTGAGATGAAGAACACCGTCTTTACGTTTGCCTTGGAACAGAGTTTCCCCCCCGTCATCACTTCATCCTCAGCGAGCACACATTGGCACTTTGTTGAGCTGTGAGAGACTGGGTGTGGACAGATGTCTGCTGCTTGTTTTGTTATATCGGTCCACTTTCTCACAGACTAAGAACAGATCAGCCTTATATTTACGGCCGTTCAATACCAAACCATGTGGTTATTTCTCTGAGTGCTCTCACCCACTTGATGCTGTTGGACAAGATGGAAAAGCCAAAGGACCCACAGCACTCTAAAGAGCGGGTTAAACTGTGCCGGTTTTCAAAATAAATTAATAAAACTATCCATTATTATTTTACTGGAAGCCTTGGACGGTGCCACTGGATGGATGATGTTTAAAGAGCACAATCCAGGTATTGAGCTGAAAATGTTAATGAAATCAGATTAATGATGCTACACGTGCCTCTTATAAAAATACAAACCAAATATTCCACAACTATAGCTCGTGGCCATAACATTGAATTTGCCCACTCATAACACTGGGTGTCTTACATCTTTCAGCCGTCGATAGAAGGGAATTCTACATGACAGCAGTCTCTTCAGGTATCGTTTTCTGATCTGGCTGTTTGGACAGTTCTCCAGTGAATCTCCGCGTGTGATGTTGTCAGTCGTTGTTGCTTCCTGGAGATTTGTGATGCAATCGCACAGCCTGCGAGCTCAGGAAACAGTGAAGACATCGTTTAGCTTAAATTTCAGCCGCCTTTTGTTGGACGGAGACAAAGTGACCGTGAAATGTCTGAAGATATCACGTTTTGGCTCATCAAAGAAATATTGATGGCCTCTGCTGCTACATTGTGGTCTGTGGAGATAACGAATTTCCAAATCCACGATCTGATTGGAGAGCACGTAAGCTGCAATTGTAGCCGGCTGCATGAAACAAAGGTTTTGTGTGGCTGAGGGAAGCAGTTAGGCTGCTTTTGTTCTCTCTGCAAAGCTCCTGTTGGCCTGACCTAAGTCAGGATGACACGTTCACCTCCTATCCTCAGTACCTATTTCTGGATGACTGTAACTTACTCTGACATTGCTAGGGGCAGCACTTCCTCTGTATTACTCACAATAGAAAATCTCACTAATGTATTTTGGCTGTTATTTATCTCAGGCAAAAAAGCCCAGGAAAAAAAAACTCAGCAGTAAAAAGGGGGGAAAAAAACATGTTGTTGTACTGTAGCTGATATTGTGCTATGCATAAACGTTTGATCTGCATCTTTGAATGCATAAAAAGGTTAAAGAGGAAACAAATTAGAAATCAAGTTTGTTCACATTCAACACCAATTAGACGGAATTATAGAACACGAAGCGAAGACTGGGAAAATGTCACACACACACACCCCTCCCCCTCTTTGATTGAGCAAAAGTTCAGGGTCTGAAAAGTACAAATTATATACTCTATCGCAGAAGATGAAATGTTCATTTGCACAAACATGCACTAAAAAAGTAAATGATTCTATCTGCAAAGAATGCAGCTAATGTGCTGGTGTGAAGGTAACAGGACGGCTTTGTTTATCAGCTATATCACCGAATGCTTCAAATGCTCAAGGATCTTCATCCATTGTCAGCGTGTGCAAGCGCTTCTTTTTGCTACTTGAATACAATGGCATCCACAATTTATGCAATTAGAGTAGGAATAAAGTGCCGAAATGAACTGAAATTTCCTAGAGTTTGAGAAGAGCTTGTACGATTAAACACGTTATTGTGTTATTTACAGAACGGTCTGGAAACATAAAGTATATCTTTGCTACTTCCAAAAGTCTGAGGAGGCCTCGGGGCAACGTGCAGTGAGGGAACAAGAAGCTAGAGGGAAGGAGGAGGGAGAGTGAACTCAAAACTAATTTTAATCAGCCTTTTCTCACCACACATAATAGGCTACATTTTGCTATCTAGTCCATCAGGATAATCACCTTTGGTCTCTCATGGTGCAATCACTTTGACTCTGTATCAAAATTTGAATCGCAAAGCGTAGCACAAAGAAGTCTTTCAGAGGTCTGATAGAGAAGGTGGGTCCTGGCCACATGATCGTTTTGAATAATATAAGCCCGAAGATTAAAACCGGCGTTTGCCATTTGAAGGGAAACGGGGTCGAATTTCAATAAGCAAATGTGCTCGTATGAATGGCGCTTTGCTTCGGATTCCAGCTGAATCTTTTTTATTTTTCAGCACGAGGAAATTAGATGCAGATAACGTGCGACAAAGGCAATCACTTATGAGAGCGTGTGTTGTTTCCAGCCGCACAGCATCCGCGGAGGATTTTTCTTTTTCGGGTGCTCTCCATCTCATCATCGCGAGCAACGATAGAAAATATTGCCAATCAAGGTATTTCAAACAAAAAACCACTGAGTCAACAGCAAATCTGCCTTCAGCCGGGATGCAGCAAACACCATTTCGTGTTTGTGAATTTCGCAGCTTGTTTTATAATGTCGACTTATCTGCAGGAATCTAGAAGTGAGAGGCAAATTCTCCCGTAACTGAGACTAAAACCAAGTAAAACTCACACTTGTCTTTTTATTAGGCCGCGTTTATTGTGCCCTGGGTGTTGCTGCGTTTCGGAGAGCAAACCTGTAGCGACTGGCAAGATGCAGCCAGATCCTGAGCGTGGCTGAGAGCTCTGTTCTATTTATAATGCACAGGGCACTCGCCTGTCCTCATGAATAAACCTTCCCGGGATGAATACTTCCCACTGGGAGTACAACATGGAAGCAAATGGGAGGGTAATGTCCGCACTTCCATCTCATTGAGGCAGAATGCATCAACAACTTCAGCATGGAGGAAATTAACAGATTCGCTCACAAGTGGACGACACTGCCAGGTTCCATACACACTGCTGAGGTGTTTTGTCTAAATGTTAATGGTGTTTGTACAGAATAATTAGAGCCATGAAAAGCTGTTATCTAAGTAAGGCCAGTACATTTTTCAGCAGCAACAATAAAAGCACGTAGAAGATTGGGGGTGGGGGTGGGGGGCTTTGAGCTCATCTGACAGGGCTGGTGGGGATGTGTCAGACAAAAAGAGGTTGGGAAGCACCAGTTTAAATGATTCATGGTTTTAGGTTGTGCACTCGTGTGCTCGAGACTTTCACTGTCCTGAGTTCCACAGAAATCACCTCCGTTGCGAATGGAGTGAAGCCGTTCCGAAGACGTTCCCATGCATTGTTTGTGATGATTAATGAGCTCAATGACCTCCGGAGAACACGGTAGCAGGAAAGTGATGACTCAAGCATGCAAGCGGCACGATTCACTAGGATCCAGTGTCTCCAGCCATGAACTGAATATCCTGGTTTTGCCCCTTTAGTTCGAAGGGTGTGTTTCTTAGTGGCAACGTGTTAATTGCTGACCTTCAACTTGCAGCTGGTACCTAGTTCAAGTGGGCACCCGTGCATTTGTGGAAGTGGAAGCTCAGGCACTAGATGTCCAGTGGAATTATGGCAGTTATTTATTTATTTTTTAATGTCATGATCACACATTTTGAAATGAGACAACATGTCACCCAGTGGAGTGGCGTGACTGGCGGAAGTGTTCAGTAATATTGGAAATGAGATACTCCAGGTTGCAGACTGCCAGACACTAAATGCAATTCAGCGTCGGGTTTTCGAGTTTGAATGGTGGACTGCTAAAAAAAATACAACCAGTGTAGAGACTGACCAAAGTTACCATTTTAGACGGACTTGAGAAACTGCTCCACTAAAGTCGAGCCTAATTGATTGATGCCAACGCAGTGCTGATTGTTGTTCAGTCCAAGGAAATGTCCGTCAAAATTCACAGACACGTCGCTTCATCTTCATGTTTAATGCCACAACAGCAGCCCCAATTTACTTTTTAATTTCCATCCCCAACAACCGGCGAAACAGGCGCTTGAATTTGTAAACAACTGTCTGTGTTTTTTCCAAGTCAGTGCTTTGATGCGACCCTAAGGTGATGCCAACGGGATTGACAACACACTCCTGCAGGGCTTTCGGATTCGGAATAAATCACCGAGACAGGCTCTACCCTCTCTCTGCTGTGCTCCTGGACACTAATATATCTCCCGTATAGTTCCTTGCCCCCAGTCACTCTGTTCAGATGAGAAAGACGACAAGGTGCCTTGGGGGGAAATGAATTGCATGCATACAATTTACTAATATATTGGAGAAATAACACCTCATAAAGGTTGGTAGGTAAGGGAGCGGCGATGCAGATTTGACAGCAATTAATTTATTCCCAACGACGACGCTGCTTATAATGCAGAATGAAGAAGCCATCCCAAGCTCAACTCAAAGCAAATCGTGTAGAAACTGTCACGTGTGAGAGACACAACAGTCAGAAGAGCTCTTATATCATAGTTCAAAATCAAAAAAGAGTCCAAGAAAATCATTAGCATTATAATTCTGTGTGATTCATATGCAGCTCTGCTGGAATTGCCGTAATCTAACGTACTCAAACCGCAACAACAGTCAAAATCGTATTTTTAGCCATTTTCCGCAAAGGTGCATGAGAAAATTAACCCTTTTTCGTGTGTTATGTTTGATTAGCTTTCGCAGCAGGGGACTGCATATTGCATTACACCCAGATTAATGCAAAACCTGGCTGGCAGATTATGCTGTGGCTGCATCACATCTTCTTTCACGGGTAAATAAAGGATAACGAACACATTAGAGACTACTCTCGTATTTAATTAAGTTACAGCTGAACATTATTTGTGCACATGACATAATAAAATGTTTCGTTTCAAGTGGTCGTTAAGTATTTATGCTACGAATCACATGGCCGCTCAAAATATCTCTCTGCCTTTTTCATATTTTATGTCTCCTGCCTAATTTAAAGGGAAGAATTAGAGCATAAAATTACTTAGTTCTCTGTGGGGGCGGAACAGTGGACGCACACATGACATTAAGCTCATCCTTTTCCTCACCCCAAGCTGATAACAAAGGGGAGGCGTTCTTTATTGGAGGGGGTGTAGAAATATTCCATTTAAAGGCTCATATGTCTTGAAAGTTGGGGCCGTTTGCATTCGTGCATTAGGCTGTTCGGCCGCACACATGCAAAAACCCAGAGAATTACGCCTAAACAAATGGAGTCGGTGGTGAAGGATGGCATGTTGCAGAATTGCAATAACTCGATTAGTTCAGATGTAATCTGCTGACAAAAATGGACCCGTCTCACTTTGAAAGAGCCAATTTAATTCATAATGCACAAATGGAATTTTGAATTATACGGCCGTGAACACAAACAACACCGTTCACGCAGCGTCTCGTAATACATTTTAAGAACTTGTCCGTTTTATCTCCAATTACCCTGGCAACTAGTTGACCCGAAAGTGACAGAATTCAAATTATATGGCGACTTTGAGTTGTGCAGTGAATTATGTAAATCCATTTACAGACGCCGCACTGCCTAAAACCAGATTAACTGCATCTGTGTGTTTTTTTGTTTTGCTTTTTGTATTTGGAATTATGTGTATTCAGTTTCGCACTTAACACACAACTGAAACCAATGGCCAAAAAAATCCCGGCTGTCTTTCATATTGATGTCAATAGTCATCTGTACTGACACGTAGAGACAACATTATGAGTGACACCTGGGAATATTTTGAGCAGCATCAGTTGAAACAGTGCTGACTGTGTTTGTATAGAAAACACCAAAAGCCTGTGACACACAGCCATGATTTGGCTCAGAACTCCTCATTTCATTCACAACCGATATAAATAGTGATCACAGTGTTCACAACATGTTGTTTTCTTCTGCGCAGGCAGACCAGCCGAGAAACACACGCGCTTATACACACTGTGATCCGTCCAGTATAATGACAACCCTATATTCCCAGTGACAAATGATACATTTGCCGCCTGATATGCTACAGCCCCGTAATCTGAAACTCACTCTTTCAGACTTCTTTCATGTCAGACACGAGTGCAACTGGCACACTGTGCAGAGCGTACATGAGGAAATAAGCTTTTATTATGAAGATGGGAAGAAAAATACTACCTGCTCTTTTTTTTTTTTTTTTTTTTTGCTGTTGTCTTTTTTTTTTTTTTTTTTATCTCTAAGGAAAAAAACGATCAGTATTTCTGAGGATACGTGTGAAGCCCCAGGATGAAAACAAAACAAAACAAACAAACAAACAAAAAAAGTGTTTATATTCTGTAGATTGATTGTTGTGGATCTTTTTCATTTTTTCTGCTGAGTATTAGGTTTACACCCACTGACACACACACACTCGCAAGCAAGTCCACTGGATACATAATATTTAGTAGTGTAGGAGTCACCTCTTAGCTGCCAGAGGTTCTATAGTCCAATCTCAAAAGAGTGTAACGGGATGTAAAACACGCCTGGGTATGTCGTCGCATCGTGGGGCGTGTTACTTAAGCCGGCCTTGACACGTCTTATATAACAGGGACATAATAGGGAATGCAGTGTTGGGATGTGACTAGTCTTTTGGTGTCTTGCGAGCGCTGACTCCCTCACAGCTATTTTAACCAAAAATACTCCAGTTTGGCATCTCATGTAACTCGGCCGGGTTTGTCGTTGTTGAATATTTGGTTTTCGTTTCATAAATAAGCTACAGCAAATGACCTGCGCGCCTTAAGTGAACTTAGATGCACTGTGTTGCTCATCCCAGATGCACATAGTGCTCATTGCTCAGTCAGTCATTTCAAATGCGGGAAATCCATTACACATGCATCATTGATTTTTAGCTGCATTTGCATTGTGTGGAGCCTTAGGTGTTGACTGTGCTGGGGGGAAAAAAATGTTGTTTTTTTTACTAGCAAGCAAAACTCCAGCAAGAGCAGACACTAAACACTTGTTTTCCAGCTTTCCTTGAGTCTCTCATAATATCTTTTATGAGGTCGTAAAAGTAGGAGCAGATGAAAAGTGACATTTTACACTGGCTTTGATTTTTCTCAAACCGTGAGCAAATCTGCAACATCATTGCCATGGTGATCACAATTTCTTAAACTTTTTTTTTTTTTTTTTTAAACAAAGATACTTTTGGCAGATTCCCATATCAGCTTTTTATACAGCATATTTCTTTTAAGCTACAATTTGTATTTGGTTGCATGCACTGCTGGAGCAACACTGATCACAGCATCAGGTTGTGTGGGATGTTATGCATTCATTTGGAAGTCGAATGTGGCAGAGCCTGCAGCTGCACCTCTCGCCCTGTCTGGCTCGAATCCTCCGAAATCAAAGTAACAGCCAGCACTTTGGTGCTATATAATGAATTCCCTTTCCCCAACCAAGCTTATTTAGCTGAAGCAAAACTGAAACCGAAGGTGCGGGGGATGTAACGGAGAGCTGCTACCCGAAGTCCCAGACATTCTGCGTCCTGGTTTGCAACATTCCATTAATCCTGTCCTAACACAGGAAATCACTTTTAGAAAGCATTAAAACACCTAAACTATGATCGGCTCCTGGAATCAACGTAAAACACTAAGAAGGAGGCTTAAATCGTGGGAGCATGAGGATTATGCCGCTGATTGACCCCTCTGTTACGTCTTCCGCTCATGCATCAGCACGAGCCTCGCTTCCTGATTGCATCCACATACTGTAAGATTGATTTACATTTTGTTTACAGCAGGCATTAATGATGGCCCTCCAGTGACCATGACATTGCCTCCAAGAAGAGATGCATACTGGCAAGTTGGGAAATGAGACTTAAAATGGGTTGAAACCCCCGTGACGGAAAGCATGCGAGCTACTGAAGTGCACTTGAGCAAAGCTCAGCTGCAGGCGTTCTGTTGTGTTGCGGGAACCAGACTCTGACCTCCGTGATAAGACTCATTCAGGGATCTGTTGCCTCTTCTGCATGAGGGAAATTTGAACTGTGACAGCTTTTCCCTTTTGATTATAGGAATAAACTAGAAAATGTACAGAGGTGTCAGTAACTGAACTCATTTCATGAGAAAGAATCTTTCTTAGATAAGAGAAGGTTTTAGCAAAACTGTGGAAATTGCTCTCGACTGTTGCTGCAGTGATTAGTCTAAGTGCTATTCAGTGTCAGCTGTAATTACTGAATGTTGCAATGTCTGTTGCTTGGTGGTTTGATAAACTGCTTTCCTATCTCTGCCCACACCCATCACATTTTATTTTGTGTGGGGCTGGGGAGGACATAAAAAACTGGGCCGTTCCCAACCAGAGGGAGAGGACGGTCTCCAGAGGGAGTTTGCGACAGTCGCGATTATCATCCATCTGTTCAATTAACTGTCAGCTCTCTCAGAAATGAATGGAAAGTGTGCAAAAATAAAAGTACAACGATAAAGTCGGGAGACAAATTGAAACAGTGGCCTCATGCATTTGAAAGCGTGAAGTACAGAAGTGGACACATACAATGCAAACCGGGGGGGGAATCGGATGGACTTAGCTCATTTTCGACAAGAGCCTCACAAAATATGCAGAACATCGATATCGTGCCACTCTGACAAGTGATAAGGATAATGAGCTTTTCTTCTTCTGCTGCTGGATTCAAAGAAATCACATTCTCTGTGTTACAGATGTAAGTTTCATTATCTGACCTGAGTTTCTTCACTTCGATTCCCACAGTCTTTGCTCACTAAGCACATCAGACTGATTAAAGAACTTTTCTAGGAGGCTAAGCCTTTTATGCGTGGGTCCTGCGTTATCACACCACAAGCACAGCCCTCTGCTCTGCCGGCCAAACAGATAGTGTAGCCTACGCATCCCAAAGCTGGCTTTTGCTCAGGCAGCAGCTCATCACCCTCCTTCATTCCTCAGGTTCCCTCTTCTTCAAACAGCATCACACACACACACACACACACACACACACACACGAATGCATCCATGCGGTGAGCCGCAAAGCACCTCTGCAAAGCTTTACCAAGCACATTCACACAATAACAGCTCCTATTAGAACGAATAATATTTTGGTTCTGGAGCAAAAATCTGACAATTAATGATTTAATCTTGTCCGGGTAGAACTGTGCTGTGCGGTAATGGGATAATTGGTCCCCACAATAAAAAAATGTTGTCATTGATAAATGAGCAGTGTTGATGATGATGAGCTGTGTGGTGACGTGGTTATGTCCAGGCCATGACGAAGAGTCAGGGTTTAACATACACAAAACTGCAAGTGAAATCGGCCGTGTGCACTCGAATAGGATAGTGTTCACACACACTCCATGAAATAAACAGTAGTCAGCAGCAGGAGTCCGGCGATTGAAGCCGCGTTTGCAATTACGACGCTGTGATGTCAGCCACCTGCGACGGACCATGCCGTTGTCCACCCTATGACCCTAGGATCAGCTCCAGCATTCCCTGCAACCATGAATGCATCCCTGAACTAGCACAGGCCAAGAGTCCCCTCGGGGGGGGGGGTCCAAACCACAAAGAGACACAAAAACTACAAAAAGAGGCAAAACCACCACAAGAGATGAATAATTACTACGACTACTAAACAAACGCTGACACCCCAGAATGTCCCCTCACCGTATATAGCTGGGCCCTTTTTTCACATGTGCCGAGGGGCCCATTGTCTTTATTTTGTTCATGCCCTTATGAGCCTTTACTTGACCCTTAACATTAAAGGATCTAATGCGGTTCCTTTAATGGACCATTCAGGCTTCTGTTGTTTAAGGCCGTGCTGCTTTTCTAGCTTTAGTGTGAGCAGATTGTGGGCTTTTGCAGTGGTTTCTTCGCTTGGAAAGGTCGTTATTTAAAGGCTGTTTTCTAATCTAACTCTGGCTTCCGAAGACGACTTTGTGTCAACTGGGAAATGCTTGAGACTGTGTTTGATGAGGTTTCTGTCATGGCGTCTTCCCAATTCCACGGGGAATTACGAAATATTGTACGGTCAACTTATCATCAAAAGGAGCCTCAGACCAGCGGCATCTGGCAGCCTTGTGGGTCTGGCTCTTTGCCATTACAACAGAATATATGTATACATTAATAATTTGTTTAGTTTTTGGGGGGGGTGGCAGCACATTATGAAACTATCACTCGATATTCTGTATAGCCTGCAAAGCCGTGAACAGTTTCCAGCACATTGATTTCTAACTCGGGAGATTGGCCACATTTGAAGGCTGAAATACTTTTGCGCTTAAGTGACACTGTTTTCAGAAGTGAAAATCCCTTTCTGGTCATGTCAGATGATATCATCCTATTTTCAAAAGGTGATACAGTGCTGTGTTTGTCTCCCCTGAAGCTTTAGGACCACACATTCACCTCTCATTGACAGATACAGTTGTGTAAGCCAAAAAGACCCCACTTTGCCCCTTTTTTTTTTCAATAGCAGCTATTAAGTCCATATTTTAATAAGTTCAAGTTCTTATGTTCTAGCGACAAGTTGCTAGGCTCAGGATCTGGAGGAGTCCTGGTTGGACGAGGCAGGTGGAGCTTTAGCTCTCGGATCATATAAACTACACTTTGAAACTACTGTCACTTTTTAAATATTGCAAACTGTCCAAAACGTTCCTCCTAGAGACAATATGAGACAAATCTTAGAATATTAAATTTGTCATTTCTTAAGAATTTATCCTTAAAGTTAAGACTCGATCTTGGTAAGAATAAGTCATTCACAAACTTTCTTATGAGGCCAAAACGTTGAAGTGGTAAAAAGAGGATAAACAAAGGGGTAGAAAAAATATTCTTGAATCAAACGCTGACTGACAGTGAAGTGTGTTTGTCCCAACTGTCCATCAGCAGTTATCCCACAAACTATTACGATGCTTTTCCAGTGTCACAGTGACACAGTTGAGATCTTTCTAGCAGACCTTGCACAGTGGGCTGGTGTTGTACGTGTAACTTATGGGACGCACTTCTGGGTAAATCGCAGTGTTGACAAAAACAGGTTCAGTACCGCGGCATCGGTGTTCAGATTGTTTTCACTGTAATTTACATGCCCACCAGTGCTACATAGACCAGAAAGCACATCAACTGGTGAACGAAGTTGATGAGAAATATAACAGCATGTAAATTAGGCTACTTCTGAATTATATCTTGTACTTATTTCAATTTATTCAACAGAAATGTTCATTGCATAAATAGACAAGTTCTTAATGTACTTAATGTTTTCTGGCAAGTTTTCCTATGAGTCTTAGTTAAAGTCATAGTTTTGTAGCAATTCGCATGCCCTTAACATGACACAGCCTCAGGAAGATCCAAACACAACAACTGGAATGATGTTTCCAACGTGCGCACGTTGGAACTAACAGCCTGAACCACAATATAATTTATGATCAACCAATCACAGCTTTTAAAACAATGCATCATACGTAGCATCACATCAGTGCACATCACTCGCTCTCCCTGTCTTAGAGTTTCCTAAGAATATTTGTGAATACAGAATACTGTGCACAAAGGAGGGTAAACGGAAATTCCAGTTTATTTTAACTTGGTGCAGTCATTGTAAACAAAGGTGTCATGATCATTTTGAGCTTAGCAGAGATTGTGTCCAGACATGCAGGCCTCAACCTGTTGAAGCTTCCAGTGGTATATCTAGATCAGCTGCCAGATCTAGTCAGGCTCCAGACTGGAGAGCACCCTCGTCTCGATCATCCCCAGCTTGCGTGCTTCTCCCAGCAGGTTAGAAGCTGGGGAGGATGTGTGAAGAGCAGCAGGTGAGAACATGCCTCACGTCTCCTTTCCATACGTGTCAGACACATGGAAAGGAGCTGGATATGCTGTGGGATCAGTCAGGAAAACCTGCAGAGCCCTTCAATCCGCTCACATGTGATCCTAGAACGTATTTATTTATTATTCATAAGGAAACATTTATTCTGATTTATTCTGAATATTCTGTATAACTATCATAACATTTAACAACAGTGTTTTCGGCTCAGTGTTGAAAGGCTTGCATTGAGTTTTGTCCACTAAACTCCTGTCGCGTCCCAAAATTGGCCCTTGAACTAAGCTACTTGGCTCTCACAGATCCAGGATGTTAGAAGTCAAAATGTGTTCCTTTCTATTATATTGTTGTTTGCTACGTTTTGTTTGGCTCAGCAAAAAAATCCCATGCTGAGGAAAACGGGCCGTAATCAATTTCACTATCCTGAAGTCTTATCTGCTACAGCAGATCCTCCTTTTTTTTTTTACATTTATTTCAGCTATCTTTGCATTCTCTAATGTTGCCGCCACGGCTGGTAAAAAAACAAACAAACAAACAAACAAAAAAAAAACGCTTTTTCCACAACAACTTTATAAGACAGGTTGTTACCAGGAGGTGAAAGCTGATAACCCCCTGGCATGCTCACGGGGCATTACTCATGCAGGCGAAAAGGCGTCGGAGATACGCTCGCGGACTGCTGGCGTTTCAAACGGGTGCATGGGACCGACATGACAGGCTCGCGTTTTTGCCGATTGAGGGTGTAGATTTATTAATCGGCGGCTGTTGACTGGGTTTTATTTTCTGTCAGATGAGTTATATTCCTGCAGCATGCCTGATCTCCCTGGATCAGATTGTGCCTTATCACAGGAAACAGACTGTGCGGAGCTATCTTAAGATACTGCAGCAGGCTGAGCTCTCAAGTCATGCGTCGTTCGATAGGCACATTAGCCACATCATTATTGCAGGCCCGGTTACGCTACCCCTACTTTGAGGTACCCCCCTCCCTGTTGTTGGGCTTGCTAAATATCTAATTGAAAACCAGATGTTTCTCTCGCATAAGCGTTAAAGAGGATTGATCTTGAGCTGATTCAGTGCCCCCCACTGTGATAATATGAAATAAACAAGATGCACTAGAGAACTCCAGACACCAGCAGCGTTCAATCTCTGTCGGAAAATAAAAGTTTTTTTTTTTTTTCTAATCTTTTGCAAAAAAGATAAATGTTACACGTAAACATGTTAAATCTTTGTGTTTTTCTCGTAAGTGCCATGACTTCGTTTCCTGATGTTTCATCCTTGTTGCTCACAGCTAGAATGTGCTCAGAGTAATTTGGTCTTGTGTGCACCTCCAGAATGGTCCCTGTGATGAGCCCTGTGTCACTGCCCACCCATTTGCTGATAGCCCACTGGTCACTCACCAAGTCTTTCATTTTCTCTCTGCAGGCCTTTGAAGCTCAAGACTGAAATTAAAGATCTCCTGATATACTCTTTTCCTTCCAGCTCTTGGGTCTTTCACCATCTTTGTCAGCAGTTTAACTCAACCGAATTGCTGCATAGTATTTTTGTACAGGGTTATAACTTGTACTCTATTGTATGTTGAGGGTGTGAGGGTGAAAAATAGGAAACACCTTTGCCCAATTTTATTTTGATGATGTCATTGGATGCTAAACTCCAGCTATGGGAGAAGTTGCTAATGGACAGGCTGCTGAACTGAAAGCCGTCGGTTGAGCTCCTTGTTGCTGAGCGGACACCAAAGTCCCTTTCAGACAGGCACCGGAATTAAGACATTATCCAGACTTTATCTGTGTGTGATATATATCAATCATGTAACAGGCATTATTGACGGAAGAAAAAGTCAGACACACTGACCGGGGGCTGAGCTGCAGACACAATTTAAAATGAAATAGCCACTGACAGAACATTACATTATAGACTGTATGTGTTGGGTTCTGACAACCACAGCAGCGCTGATTACACCTGGAAATACAGTTCAACAACAGTGAAATAACACACAAGAGTCGACTTTTGTCTTTTACTTGCACAAGCGGAGCCCGGCGGGGTCTTAGTGACTTAACACTTCACCTGAACTCAGCCAACTCCACCGGGCTCTTCCTTGTTCACACTATTTATTGGCAAACAGAGATCAAAGCAGATAGAGAGCAAAAATGCAGAAAAACAACTCCTTATAAGTATAAGCCAATGAAAAATGCAATTCATCACATAATGATAATATAGCGTTGCATAGTTTCCTTGACCACTGTCAACAGACTTTAAAGGTAAACTACAAAGGCAACTATCAAAGGCAAACTATCAAAGCTACATGATGTCACTAATGACATCATCAGTACATAGACACATCACAAACATACATTACATTTAATGTTGGAAACAATTAACAAACCCTAACAGTATGAATATCCTTTTTCTATTGTGGCTTTAGAAATGTTACCCATCAAACTGTTTGGGGGGGATCTGAGCCCCTGCCCCACTCCCATAATTTCAATGCTGACATAAGTGATAATACAAACAAATACAAAGAATGCATTTTTACAGAATGCATACGTTAGATTATTGTCCAGCAGTAGTTTTGGGCTCGCTGAGATGAAAGTTACTTCTTGCCAATACATAAACTTTTTCATGTGACCAGTAACTACAGATAACAATCCCACTGAAATGACACAATCAAATATATCTCCTGTCTGCAGTGCATTTCCTGAAAGCTTAGCATAAGATCTATTGATTGAATTTGGATGAGCATCTGGTGGCTTTTAGAATTGTTAATATTGATGGCAGTGCCGAATATTACATTGAAATTTATAAACAGTGAAATTACTTTGTCTGCTGTCATGCTGTTAAACGCATTAAAATGTACTTATGGAGTGCAGACATTGTCTGTCTGTCTTATTATGTGTATGAATCATCAGACGGTCTCCTCTGAAACATTAAATCATAGCTTTTCCTTATATTCTACATGCATTGAGTGGCCACCAGCCTTTCCTGTGTTATTGTATTGCTGGAGAATGAGACATGGAAGGCGATTTTAGTTGGTTTTAATGATATGTAAATGCAGCCGCACAGAGAATACGAGAGAATAAAATGATGTAAAGGAATCTTAAAATATGTAAAATACAATGAAACAAACATGGCAGACTTTGTATGAGTTCGGAACCCCATGTATTTCTAAAAGTGTATTGTGTGGTGCGAAACTAATGCATGCAAAGTAATGTAATAAAACATAACACCTAATTGCATATTTTGACAGCCCAGGTGCCCTCTGAAGACTCCTGTCTTTGTCCATAAGGGAAAAGTGTAAATGCAACATCAAAAGATGATGTGCTGCTTAGTCAAAAATAGAATGAGGGGGAAAATGTGATATAATAAAAAGTGCTCCTAGAGAAATGGGGTTAGACCAAAGGGCCACTCTTTTGCATAAAGGTGGTGCAAAAGAATGGAAAATGCAAAACCATTTGAAAATAATCAGTGGCCAACTTTTTTCCGTGAACTGTTGGAGGAAGAAACAATTCAGCTGTATTGCAAACCCTAGTTTTTTAAAGATGGTCATAGGAGTGTGTACAATCCTTATTATTTCAAAGGCAGATTATTCCTAATAAATATACTTTGTATTAATTACCAGGACTGTGCCTAATGGTATTGTCTTATTGAAGAAAAGAGTCTCCTCTGTTTTTATAGTTTGTCAATCAGATGCAAATCACAGATGTTTGATTCACAAGTTCTGTCAGAGACCTGATCATATTTGTTCCACGAGCTCAAACACAAACATCACCAATAAGGAGGAGATCGTGGCAGATGTCGGAGCAACATCACGTTATGGAAATATTAAGATTTCTTTGGGGCACTTCTGCCTTTGCTAGACACCCGTAAAGGAACATTCAGCAAAGGGCCTGAGCCAGATTCCACCACAGGACACTGCAATTTTACAGCAGCCTGAAATCTTTCAGCAATATAATAATAATAATAATAATAATAATAATAATAATAATAATAATAATAATAATAATAATAATAAAAGTTTTTATTTGCAACTCTTTATTTGGATCTCACTTAGCTTATAAAGTGCTCACCAGTCTTTCTGGGATCCACTGAAACAAGACATAACCGTTACATTCGGATTAAGAAACAGCAAACCATTCAATAAAACTTTTTTTGTATTTAAATAGAAAATTGTTATTGTTTGAAATATCCCATCACATAAAGTCAGATTATTAGGTTGTTGAGGTTTTAGTACTAGTAAAAAAATGAATAATCCTCAAACGTGAGGGCACATCGTCAGTGTCTTTTAATGTAATAACACGAAACCTGTGCACTGTTTCCTGCCCTTCTGACCACACCCACCAACACAGGTGATTATCTTAGGTGTCGGAGCCTGTGCATATTTGATCGGGCTTTACTCGAAGGAGCAACCATGTTTTTAGCGTGATGCCATAACCTTTGATCAGTGGGTACAAAACTCAATCATATAATCAAACGTCAGCATGAGGTACACGCCAGCATCAGGTTGATTCCTGCTAAACGTTGGATTTGATGGCGAGCGCCTTAAAAGTTCATTTTCATTCTCTGCTCCCATTTCCACCTGCCAGCTAATAAGTGTTTTTTTTTTTTTCTGTTGCATCAATGCAAAACCAAAAGTGGCCTTTTGTGTCATGCCTCCGTGATAAATTTATGCTAATAAGCTGCTGGTAAATAAATCATGAAATATAAATGGAAGTTAATAGGCACCAACAGAAAGCTTGTGTCTCTCTGCAAACACTTTTAATGATGTATTCCTTTTGAAATAAAGAAATGAAATCACCCGCCTCAGGCAATAGACTGGAATAGCCTGAGCACGATGCAGCCAGCATTTCAAAAATGTCCAATCTAGTTTTTTGTACATTTACTTTGCATTCATTTACATACTCCGAGGAAAACAGCCTTTCTTACACTGTAAATCCATTTTGTTGTCATCATCCAATCTTTGTTGGTCGGTTGGCTTATTAAGTCCCTTCGCATTTGTGTGCGCGATTACTTCAGAACGCACAGAGATGCCGGTCTCTCCAAAATAGAACAGTAAACAAACTCTTTGGCAATAACTAATATTTGTTTCATACAAATAGCACAGTGGGATTGCAGAGTTCTGGAAACTTCCACTCAACAAGGGGTTGGGTTTAATGATCATATTGTAGGTGACACAGCAGATAGACAACATAATTACCCAAACACGTAATTTGGTTAACTTGGTGCAGAATCAGCAAGCATCACAACAGGAGGATGAGGACTCTGATGGTAACCGTGGCAGAGCAGCTGCGTCACCTTTGTTGGTCCTCAGGCTCTGACAGAAGGAAATTTCATTTCCAGTTATTACTTTGTAAATTTGCTGATGTAGCCCTTGTGCTGACAGCACGGTGGAAGTTTCTCCACATCACTTTTTGACCCTGCATTTATTTGCGTAGACTTTTCCCTCTCTTGAAACTGGGTGTAGAACCGTCGTCCAGACAATGTCCTGACCTTATTCTTTTCAGGATTTGTTTCACACATGCGGGACATTGTCAGAGATAGATGTGTTCTCACATGAGGAGGAACCGTGGAGTATGGTGCAGAGACCACAGCCTTTTGTTTCCGTTTCAAAAAAGTAGAGCCACTCACCCAACAGAAACATTGTCAACATACCCACTGGTTTGCTTTAAATCCTGCAGACAATGCGCTGCTCTATTTGCACTCCGGCTTACTCGAACATCATAGCGTACACTCAGACTTTGTTCAAAGGGGGCTTGCAGGATAAAGTTGGCCGGGCTGTGTAACTCAGACATTTGCGTTCTCAGATGCAGCTGCTCCGGGTAAAGGCTAGAAAAGTTTCATGGTGGCTGTGCATGTGTCCAGTGAGCAGCTTAGAAGTGTGTGGGTTTGAGGGTGTAGCTGATTTTAATTTGCCCCCCCCCCGAATATTTCTGTGGCATCTTGACGCAACAGAGGAGTCTCCCAGCTTCACTGGGGTTTATTTGTCAGCGTGGCAAATTCTTGTTGTATAAGACCCGGAAGGATGGCAAATGCATTTAGGCATTTCATCAGACAGGACAGGCCTGGAACATTTTCTGCGAATTTGTGAAGCACATGTGTTACACCGCGTCTTTGAATGCCTGCCACAAAAGCCGGATTTCAGTCGTTCTCCATTCAGCAATCAATACAGCAAAGTGAATATTCTTCAAAATTCATAAAATTGAAAAGCTTTTGGCATGAGAAGGTACACAAAAGCGGAGATGCCGGAATGAATACTTGACCATTAGCAAATGAGGCCGATTCTATTTACGCGTCGAATTGTTTGGACTGAAAGCCAATCAACCTCAGCTGGCACACATGGACACATCAGTGACAGTAACCTGCCGCCTGCTTCTTGAGAACGAACCCTTATGCTAAACCTTGTCTATTTTTAGCACTAATGAGTCAAATAAATGTGGCTTATTGCCATCAGGAAAAAGCACTCTGATTATGAAACCACGAGTGATTTAGGAACGGATGATAGCAGCCTCTGAATGCTAATTTATTTTTAATGGGGGAAGGGGTCTTGGCTGATTGTGTGTGTGTGTGTGAACAGAAACATACACATTTAAACAAGGCAGCCAGTCAAAGTGGAGACAGGGCTGTAGGAGGTTGAAGTGGCTTGAAAATGAGCCTGTTGATAGATGGTTAAAACCACGTAACTTAGCGAGCGCTGCCACGCATGTGATCCGCCTCATTATCCTCAGAGCCGAGATTTTATCTCGCTGTGCTGAGTTGGGGCTGCAGGATCCACAGTTTGCAAAGAGAATGCAATCACAATACTTTCAAGGAGAGCTGAGAGCCACAAAAATCAAGTGGGAACCGGTTATTATACCTCCGAATATGAAAAATGTAAATACCATTCCCTATTGTACTTGGTACTATTGAATTTGTGCTTGGGAAATAGGGCAGATTTCGGTGGTGAGAACATTCCTTAACATTTTAGGCAAATAACAGTTGGGCTTTAGATACTAAAGAGGAAAGTCAGCAAATAACAATTGTAATTCCAGCTTTATTTTGCGATGGCACGTACAGATATGGAAACCCCTCTCTTCTGTCGGCTCAGCTTCATACCACACTGGCTCTTTCTTTGCTTACAAGCAGATAAGGCTTATAGGCTAATGTTGAGTCATTAGTGGCAGCCAGCAAGCCGACAGAGGTCAGCTGTAAACCCCGGCAGCTCTGCAAATACCAATGCAGTGGCGAGTGGACGCTTGTTTACTCATTTGACAGCTACCTAGTTTGCTCGTCCACCGGAGCAGGTGACTAACAGGATGTGACTTAATCTACTTTATTACACATTGATTCCCGCTTTGAGTTGGAAACAGTGGCCTTTTCCTAAATGTTCCCCAAAGAATCCTCCCCCCTCCCCCCCAACACACACACACATACACGCACAAGTACACAATCTCTCCTTGTCTTGGAACTAAAGCATATAAACATTCATAAGTAAAAGACCGAGTACCAATGCTGTAGGCTACAGTACATCATCTGAGTTTTTCGGTTGGCTGTCGTCTTTGTGCTTCAGCTTGGTTTTAAGATGGGAGGGAAAAATCACAACCCTGAACTTTAGAGGCGCAATGCTTTTGGCTTGACAAAGACAAATACCCAGGTTTTCGCACGGTAACAGGGTCTTTTGTTATGATTAGGAGATATATAAGTTTGTTTCCATTATTAGGAATAAAGAATGCGGTAATATGTGTTTCTCCACATTAATAAGCACCTATTGTGATCCTTATGTTTCTGTCGTGCCCTATAAAACGTATCAGTGTGTATTGCTGCATCAGTTTCAACAGTTTTAAAAACCTTCCACAAGTTTTGGACGGCTAATACAGTAGTACATGTGTGTGTGTGTGTGTGTGAGTGCAGTTTAAGCATATGGAAATACAATTTAACAAAAATATTTGAAATAAATCGATGAAGGAAACCAGATCAGATGCCATATAAAGATATTAAACATGATCAGCTTAAATGTTTCTGTCTCACATCATGCACCAAAATTAAAGCTGTGCTAGCAAATCCACGGCTGCCTGGCAAAGGTCAAATTTACGTCAGTTCATTCCACTTTATTACAGCACTGCTTAATCTATATGGGACAGTTGCGGGGATCCCGTTAAATATGCAAGCGATATTAAACATGACACGTGAAATATATTGCACATTTCACATGACTGAGCCGAGGGGTGTTTCTATTTGCGTATTCGCCCTATCGCAGCACAGAACGTGGGCATGTAATTTCAAACTTTATCTCTGTCCACAGAGGTTCACCTTTGTCCCAACAATGGACTGCTGGAGGTGCAAGGAAGTTAAAGAAGTTTTCTGATCTTTTCCCGGGCCCTACTGAGAGTTAATCTCCGTAGGATTTCCTCCTTTCTTCTTGCGGTGCTCTTGGATCACACGCTGGCAGTAGCAGAGAGCCAATTTCAGATGATATTTGAAGAAAAAGACGCACGGTCAATAAAAAATAAGGTTGATGAGACCTTTCCACTCGCTTTGAAGGAGATTAGCTGCCGAGACCTTAAGTGATGAGAACATCACTTAAGGTCCTGGAGAAAGAAGACGCTAAGTGATGACAACATCATCTTTACCGGCTTGAGATAAACATAACATACATGAACAAATAATCTAGAATCATGCGAGTCCGTCCACTAACAGTTTAGTGAGACGGGCTGAAATGTAGCAACGCCTTGTCACTAGAAAATTAAATTATGCCACAACTCGGTTTAGGCTTCTGTGGCCATCTCAGAGGGAACGGAAGACATTGCCAACATAACTCAGTTCAGTAAAACAATTACCATCCACTGTATCAAGTCATTAAGTTAAATGGTCGCTAATTTGTTTGCTAGAATATAATTGCATCGTATTAAATGCAGAGGGGAATTGGTTAACAGGAGTCTGGCAGGGGTGTTTGTTGTTTCTAAATGTTAATACGGTGCTCAGGAGGACGTGTGCTCTCTGCCCGAGCATCGTCGCCTCGGTAGCAGAAAGTATAAGTGTTGGGTTCTGACAAACACAACAGCGCTGATTACACCTGGAAATACAGTTCAACAACAGTGAAATAACACACAAGAGTCGACTTTTGTCTTTTACTCGCACAAGCGGAGCCCGGCGGGGTCTTAGTGACTTAACACTTCACCCGAACTCAGCCAACTCCACCGGCCGGGCTCTTCCTTGTTCACACTATTTATTGGCAAACAGAGATCAAAGCAGATAGAGAGCAAAAATGCAGAAAAACAACTCCTTATAAGTATAAGCCAATGAAAAATGCAATTCATCACATAATGATAATATAGCGTTGTAGTAGTTTCCTTGACCACTGTCAACAGACTTTAAAGGTAAACTACAAAGGCAACTATCAAAGGCAAACTATCAAAGCTACATGGTGTCACTAATGACATCATCAGTACATAGACACATCACAAACATAGATTACATTACACACACACAGGCAAACATTACATTTAATGTTGGAAACAATTAACAAACCCTAACAATAAGATTAACACACTTTGAGATGAATTTAACATTGTACCGTACGTCTTTGTTCGGAACGACTGCAGATAACTGGAGACAGTTTCTCTGGAACACAGGTTTCTCTATCAGATGTTTTCCAGGCCAGGGACGCTAGCAGTTTTGGATCAAAAGAGCTGTCTGCTCTCCAGGGAGGCAGACTTGGGTCGGACCCAATGCAGATTTCATGCTATTCTGGACTGCTGAAAACCTGGATTCTGTTTTGCTCATAAGCACTTTGCCAAAGTTCTGCCATCATTTCTGTGCTTCCAATTACAAGTTTGTGACAGTGTACATTAGGTCACCGAAATGACAGATGATGTGTTGCATAAATCAATATTTGCGTCAGGGGTCGCGGTGATGACAGACCGTGGGACTGAAACCGATTTGACGCTCACCCTATGTCACAATTACTGGCAGACTTAAGTAGATTTGCTTATTTCTGCATGTGCGTCTGGTTAAAATGGGCCAAACGAGTTTCATGGTGCTCTAACTTACTACACTTTCCTTTTAATATTGTTTACGTAAAATAGTGAACAGCTGGTAAATAAGAACACGCAGTCATCCGATGAGAAGTACCAGTGACGGGAGGATGGAAGGAAAGAAGTTTCTAACAGTGCGTTTTAAAACCAATTCAATGCATTTGTGGTTGGAGGTAAAAATAGTATCGTGACAAGTAGCTTTACCTGAAACAGTCAAGCAAAAACCACATTGCTGCATCTATATTTAATATAAATGCCGTAATAATACTGTCATCAGGGAGAGATCCATTCCCTTGTGTCTGGATTGAAATGCATCATCACCATTTCTCTGAAATTGACATATTAATCAGAAGAAGCTTTATTGGGCCTAACCTACAATTTAGCCATCGCTCCTTTTCCTTATGCATCTCCAGGTTTTCATTATACAGGACGGTTCCTAAATCTTTACAGCGGCCCGGGTTTCGCCTTGAGCTCTGAAAAAAGCTGCAGTTCAGAACGAGTGTATCAAATTTCATCAGCTCGCGTTTACGTAAATCAATCGCCACCCCGGGCGCTCGATGAAGGGGGCACCGGAGTTAATGCGCCCAAAGGCAAGGGGGCCGTCCTGGACCTTCTTAGCCATCATCCCACGCGGGAAGTTTTTCCCCGAGCACGGAAGCTGATGCCGAGGTTTCGCCTCAAACGCACACGCCCTCACGCGCCGCCCAGAGCGAACCAATGCGCACCTTCTACGGGAACAGTTAGTGGTTAAGTGACTTGCTCGAGGGCACATTTAAAGTAGTCGCCCTTGAAGTAGAGGAGTTTATGTTCCCTTTTCGTCAGGCCCAAATTTCCAAGTCTATCAGTTTAGACTCTTACTCATCTCTCAATACCTCCAGGGAACTGCTGCTCTGACCTTTAAAGGTTCATGAAGTAAAGTGATTATCCACCAAATGGTAATATGTAGTGTAAAATTGGCATAGGTAATTCATGGTGTATATTTTATTCATCACTCTGGAAATACTCCCACTATCTTGCATGATACCCATGAATTTCCAGTCTCCATGTTTGGCTTGTCAATAGACAGTAATACATTTCAGCTGCAGACTACACAGTGCATTCACTTGGCATCATTCCATTTTTGCTAAGACCATTACTTTGGGATAAGCGTGCAGAATTTTAAGCAGCAGCACCCTTTTTTTCGCTTCTCTTCGCAGCTCTGCGTCTGACAAAACAAAATGTCAAGTCTCGAGTTTATCTGTATGCTCTCAGTATGAATGCACTCGTCTGCTTTTATTTGCGTTTAACAGGATTGTAGGTGTGTTTATTAACTGCGCATCCTTCAGGAAGAAACGCTCCATGTTAAGTGTGGTTTTCCACTTTGCGCGCCGTGATTTATGTTGCCGTGCCCCCAAACACACTCTGACCCTCGCGCTCTCGTGACACGCCGGGTAATTGCTTTTGCTGTTCAGCAGTGAATCATTATCAAACACGGGATTTTGTTCTCATGCAAACCTGCAAACTGGACCCACTCTGTGTTATTATGCATTTTGGTCCTTGTCTGTTGTAATTACCTGAAGAACGACCGTCCACAAGAGGGAAGTGTTATCACATCCGTCCTCATTTACAGTCTGTACTTTCACAGGCCCGATCCTGCTCCTGGAGAAAAAGGATGAGGTGTCTGAGGAGTGAGCGTACAGGAAGGAAGGAAAAGAGGGGCAGAATACGGTTCGTCATCCCTCCCAGCTGGCTCAGGAGGTCAAAACCAATCGTTGAAAACGTCCCCCTTACTTCTTTCTTTGCTATTTCTTTATTTCTTTTTGGCTGAGAGTCCTCTTAAGACACATCTCCCAAAAGAAGATGTGTTTTTAATTCAAAACACACATTGCCTCATTATGCAAATATGTAGGAACACAGGGTTCACGGTCCCACTCGGGGTTTTGGCCTACTTATAAGGGTTGTAAGTTTAAATGAGGTCTCCTGGTGTTGGGGGGGGGGGGGGGGGGGGGTCATTAGTGGATTCCTGATGGTGCCCTGCACTACTACTTTCTCATTGATTTGGTTATTGACGTAAATTATGTAATCATTTATCAGTTTTGTTGTTAGTAAGTGTTCCTGAATATGTGAGAACTCTTATATTTTACTTGGGCAGCACATAACGTCTAGTATAGTACAAGTCTATGATTTTATTGTTGGTGTAAGCGGTGAAGCTTAAGGTTATGATTCACATTTCCCTTTTCCCATAACACAGAAAAGCAAAGCAAAACTCCTCAGTTTCGGTGGCTTTGTGGGCCCCTCAAGGTATTTCAGCATAGGGGTTGTGTTTCACATTGCACAATTTCACTTCAGCATGACTGTACTTGACATTTTGTCATCCTCCCACCCTGTCTCGTCGACGGATCTATCGGTGTCTTCGTCCAACTGGTTTTCTTTTGCACACCGGGAGCTCAAATTAAAAGACCATTAACCGGTAGAAGAGCTAAAAAAATTGTCTTTAAATAAAATCGCCACCCAGGAAGGAGGCTTCCATGCCGCTTTCGTCCAGGCGATGCTATTGCTTTTTGCAGGACAATCCAGGCTCCTCCCTTGCGCAACGTCACCCGATCCCGATCTTCTCCCAAAGCGTCAGCGATAGTCAGCAACACACTCTGGTGGCGGATCAGCGGGGCGGTGCGCAGAGCTGGATAAAGCTTCGCTGTGTTTCATCCAAAAGGGGGAAAAAAGAAGGAAAGTAAAGGGGGGGTGGGTGTCTCCCAGCATTTCTAGAGTTGCACCAACTTCACCGGCCTGGTGTGCTGATCTCTGTGGCTGCAGACAGGGACAACCGGGAACTTGAGGAAATAAAACAGGAGCGGTGCCGGCAGATTATCTGTTAGGTGCTGGGACAATTTTACAGACGGAAGATAGAAAAAAAAAAAAAAAGGGAAACGTTTTCCCGCGGAGGAACTCTGCAAGTGCTGGAAACTTCCCAGCGCAGCATCGATCGAGGACCTCCCGCCCACTTTACCTCTGATCCACAATAGTGGAAAGAGGGGGGGGAGACAGAGAGAGAAAGAGGGAGAGAGAGAGAGAGAGAGAGAGAGAGAGAGAGGACTGCAGCCGCTGCGGTGGACGGAGCAACAAAGGCTACATGGTTAAAGTGGAAGAGCTCTTTTGATAACTCTTCGCTTGCCGTTTCCCTCTGAAAGACCTCATCGCCTTAACGGCAGCCCGGCAGCCGCGTGGATCTCGTTTTTTTGCGTCTTCGGAGGACGCCGTCAGGTTTTACTTAGTGCAAACTCTCTCCGCCAACCGCCGCAGACGTGAAAATTGATGCTCTGGCGCGGCGCGGCGAGGCGCACCACCGACCCCTCTAGTTTTGCTAAAGTCTGCTGCTGCTCAGTGAGGAGAGGTCGACTAGTGGGATTTTGCAGAAGTTGCATGCTTGGTCTTTGTCGTCTCGAGTGAGCCCCCATCCATCCACTCAAGAGAAGACCCCGGATAGTTGAGGCAACCATGGCGATGTGTGTGGCGATATGGATACTGCTGTTGGCGCTGCACATTCAAGGTAACCCGCAGCAGACCTGAGCAGGGAGTCATCTGAGACATTTCTGACTCAGTGACACATCACCTTCAGTGTGCGTGCGTGTGTGTGTGTGTGTGTGCGTGTGTGTCCGCGGGTTGCATGACGGACGAGTGCATCGTTGTGATAGTTGCAACAACATTGTGCAAAGGACTGGGGGAAAATCGGAAAGTGTTTGCAGTCTTAGAATCCAGCTCTGCCAAAACGGCTGCAGAATACTTATTTGACAGCAAAAATGAATGAACTTACTCGGGCAGCAGGCAGATGGCGATGTGTGCGAGCCCTGCAGGCCAGCACTCTCCAAGTTTCCCAATATCTCATTGCAATGGCAACTCGGAGACACAGAATGCTGTTGAATCCTAACTGAAACCTGTGGCCTGACATCCTCAGCTCCCCCGTCGGCCGAATAATGTAAATAATTTGAATTGAATGTCCAAAGAACTTCGTGCTTTTGAACAGGCCTGTGCTGTTTTCCACTGGAAGAGTAACACAGGGAACCGCGACGTTGTTCTTTCAGTGAATTGGCTCCAGTCACACTTGAAGAAATTGTACTCGATATATATATATATATTATAAGATTTTAGGAGGCTGAAAAACAGAGAGTGTGTGCTCTGGGTGTTTTGAACAGAGGTGCTGAGGGATAAATGAGGGATGATTCCACATTGATCATCCTGACATTACAGCTTCCCAAAGTGGGTCTTATCATTTGAACACAAGCTTAATTAGTAAGGAGCATCCGTTTGGTTATATGGACATCCTTATAATTAGAAAGCACGCCATCAATGAGACAAGGTGTGTGTGTGTGTGTGTGTGTGTGTGTGTGTGTGTGTTTAGGCTACCATAATGCCCAGGGGTTTTAAGGCTTAACTAAAAGTTTACTGGCTTGTTTACATCCTGGACTGGTAAAGTCTTTGTGGCGACCCCGTTTAAAGGAAGAGATGGAAAAGGGGTCAAGTGTGGTCAAAACCTGTCAGGAAAGGTTTTCAGCGGTGCTAATGTCCACATTGTCTCTGACGGAGCCGTTGAATGTGTGTTTACTTCCTTATCTAATGTGTCTTATGTGCGTTTCAGATTGATGAGTCATAAAACTGTTATTATTTCAGCTCCTTCGAGCCCAATAACAAGTGAAGGTGTTGGCCTTGTTTGCTGTGAGGCTCCGTGTGGTGTTACGAGTTCAAGACTGATGGAATACTTTGATCAAAAGCTCTGTCTGATTTACATTGAGATGATCCCTTTGCTTGTGGAGAAGATCAGGATTAACTGGTCCCCTTGGGATTCCTGGTGGAAATCGTTTGAAGCTGTTCAATCAAGGGAGTGGGAAATGTCTCCGAGGCTGCTCTTAAAGCATCCTGGAAATGTCTCATTTGAGAAAAGCGGGCCGCGTTTTCCAAGCCTAATTAGACATCATACAAACACATTTTGCTCTTAGTTCTGTTTTATTGCGGCCGTTTATTTAAGACCGAAGCAGCTGCATAATTCATTCTTTTTGACATCTCCATGCAAAGAACAGCTTGGAAGAGCTTTACTTGTGCAGTTGTTCGGGCCCATTTCTTTTGACGTGCAAAAACAAGAATTTGGTCTTTCACCCTGAGGTTAAAGGGCGTAGCCATAAATGCCCACCGTCTTTGATGGCTTAATTGATATACAACATGTTCCAGGCCCTACCCTCATTATCCAAGCGCAAACAAGTGGGAATGGGCCTAACACATGCAAGTTGCAGCAAACCCTGGTGCAGTTATCCGTCGGGGAAAACCATTTGTGCCTGTCATGGCAATAACCATTTGTAGAAAACACAGGAGTGCCAAATTCATAAACAGAAAATATTCAGAGCCGCTCGCCAAATAAACGATCAAATTAAAGGAACACTGAGAATAATGGAACTGTGAATAATACCAGCAGCTCTGTTCCTGCTCCAGTATTGCAGAGTGATATTTAATTGAGTGTGGATTGAGTTAGCAACCAGGTGGTTGTTTATGGCTTGGCTCCATCCGCAGGTCCTGGTGCTGCACGTATCGCCCTCAGTGGTGGGATAATTCCCCATCTTAGTTGGATTAAACATTTGGGAAATGAATGCTGAACGGTGGACGAGCACTGAGTTGGAATTCACCATTATTCAGGACTGGGATTGTGTAGCTGTGAGTTATAATCTTTGTAATAGCTTGGCAGCATGCGAGCTAGAATCACTGTGCTCCAGACCCCCGTTGTTCAGCCCTGTCAGTCATTTCACGCAGTCTCTCGTGTGAGTTTCTGCTGAATGTTCAGTTGGACGCCTCTCTAGTAATGTCACAGCACAGCTGCATTATTTTGCGTGGCACTGCCCCTTTGCCGTGTTTATTCGCCGTTTGATTTTCACGTGCCGCCTCCCAAGATACGTACACCATGGGTGACGTCTCCCGTTTCGCTTTGATGGACAGCTTTGTTGTTCGAAGTCTTTAGGGTTAATTGCGCCGCTAACTGCCTGATTTCTGTGCCACAGGCGCGTCACCGAAGCCCGACACAATCGCTGCCGCGTGCATTTGTTTTTCCGCACTCGGCTGAAGCGCGTTGAAGTCTACCTTTGTGCATGAATGTCACGTAATTCAGTTGGATTGATTGATTGATCGAACAGTCGAGGGGTCTAAAGGACATTTACAGGCTCGTTCATAAATAGACGTTTGATGTCGAGGAGTGAGAGCAGCAGTACATATTTCCTCAGAAGGGTCTCAGAAAGAATACTGCTGTCCCCTTTGGATCATTGTAATTAGCATTTTGACTTTACTCGTTTTTTTTTCTCTCTTCTGAAGAGAACTGTAATTGCTCGTCGGTGGCATTCTGCATTTCATTTGGATGACAGTTGGGATCTTGTGAAATGGAGAGAGTCACTATGGGATTGTTGGGCCTTGATGGTTTGAGTGTGAATGCAAATTGCTCTTGTCCTCATTCCTTTGGGGAGTCTCCCTTTGGTCCCTGCTGGGCTGATGGATGGGAGAGAGACTTCTGAGTCCTGGGAGACCAGCTTTAAGAGAGCTGACAAGAGATTAATCTTCACTTTTGCCATAGGAACTAATGGCGGCACTTGGCCACTCAGATTCGTCTCTTTAAGCATTTAGCTCATTGTGGTTCTGCTGTCAGGCCTTAAGCAAATCCTCCTCAAAACACAGTGTGAGAAGTTGCTTTAAAGCACAGTTTCTCTTTCTGGAAATTGAGTTACTCTCCACTAATTGTGCCTCTTCTCTCAAACAAGCAATGTCCTTTTCTTTGGCAAGATATTTGAAACAGCTTTGTTTCGTTCCACAAGCTACCGCAGTTGATCCGAGATGCACTTTGTCAGGTTCTTTTGTAAGATCATGATGCACATTTCCAGCCCCCGTGGTTTGTGCACAAAGGCAGTATATCACAAAACAGATGAATAAAACATGACGATAAGCACTAAACCTAAATAATGGAAAGGTTATGACAAAATGGAGTGTTCTGCGTGTAGAATGCTGCACAGGTGGTGTTACAGAGTGAATAGATGTTAAGTTCACCTCTCCGGTTGTTTGTAGTTTGTATGGAGATATTTTGTGTCATGATAAGGAGTAAAATGAATGTTTCAAGGCCTCACCAGGAGCATATAGCTATTTTGCATTTATCCGTGATGATGAAATAGCTTGGATTTGATCTTCATCACGGATTGAAGCTATTTTAAGGAATAAGGAGGTTCAGTCAGATCACGTCTAAGGTTACCAGACATCTTGTCGTGTCACAACATGCAGTGCGGTATCATATGCAGTGTTTTCCTTGGCTTGTTAGTTGGAGTGCGGTGTTTATTGGGTGTCACCCCTTGCTCCTTGGCTTTCTTCACGCCAGTCACCATGTTGGGCCAGGACGAGGGGGGGTGGGGGGGGGCGTGTTATCAGCAAACTGCAGCTACAATTTCATGCTTTAAGTCCTTAACATTCTTCTCACTTTCAACTCAAATCGCAGAATCAGCAAAGTAAGGGGGAAAAAAAAAGGGGGGGGGGGAGATCAATAAAAGGGGTTCAAATCTCGCCCTAAGCGCTTCTGATTTGGCATTAAGACGTCAAGTCGCTTTTCTTTCTGTTTAATCGATCCTTGTGAAGGGATTAAATGGTTAAATTCCTGTTGTGTTCTTGAGAATGAGAATGGCATTGACTGACTGCACTTGTTCCATATTTTCCTTGGCGTTAGTCAGATAGCTGTTCCAGCATCTG
This sequence comes from Channa argus, assembly GCF_033026475.1. NCBI lineage: Eukaryota > Metazoa > Chordata > Actinopteri > Anabantiformes > Channidae > Channa > Channa argus. The sequence goes on from NC_090202.1 coordinate 24,655,985, forward strand.
AGGAAAGGCTTATTATGCTTCCAGGGTTGATGTAAATCTGCTCCTTAAGAGAAAAGTAAATAATCTCACATGTTGGAGGGATTCTGACAGCTTGCACTGTTTTATGCTACTTGGCTTTGCCAATAGCTTGTATATTTTTTGGCACTACTTTTCCCTGGGTGTTCAGTTACTATAGTTACTACTCGTAAACTAATCATGCGATTTTTTTTTTTTTTTTACAGAAACTCCATCCGTTTCTGTGTTTTTTGAGCTGCTGTATGGAGGGAACATGGCTTTTAAAATGCATTGTTTTAATAATTCTATGCAGTCCTCCTGTATTTTCTGCTTCGCTGGTTTATGAACGGAAGCCAAATTGGAATAACGTTCATTCTCGATGTCTGGGTTCACAACTGGTGCATTTACTCACGGGCTGATCTGGGATTGAGAGGGGATAATTCCTAGTCTTCCCAATATGGCTGTATGTCTTTAAAATGGAGAAGATCTGATAAGTGCTGCTCTCCCACCCCTCTGCGACTGACTGAACAAGTCAATTTACAAGAGGCAGCTGGGCTGATGTGCCTCCATTAAGGAAATCCTGATAACCGGTCAGCGAACAACCTGCTGAGTCTGAGGATAAAGCTTGATTTATGGTCCTGGTTAATCTACACAGAGGTTACAACGCCATGGGCTACAAAAGTGCCCCCCCCCCCCAATTGCGAGCAGGTTATACTTGGGTACTGGTGGTCTTTGTCGCACGGCAATTGCATCACCAAAATGGTTTCTGTGCCACCATGTTGTTTGCTTTGCCACTGTGGTTCTACAAACATGGCAGATGTTGTTGAGTTGGCGCTAGCAGATGTTGAAGAGCAGTTACTTTTTATGGAAATTAAAAGATGGTGTGTACAACCACTGAACTGATTAAGGCAGAAGGCTCACGTGGACCAATCACAGTCATTATTATTTATTATTGGGGGGGTGAACATCAGGCTATGGCACAGGGGTCTGCATAGGGGCCGTGGCTATGAATGAATGCGAAGATCTGTGACATATGTTCAGCGCACAAGTATAATACAAGCTGAACGGGGGGAAATGGATAACGTAAGGCCGAGTTTTTACCTGCTGCTGGTGCTGCAGAAAAGCCACAGAGAAACACTGCTTGATGGAAACCTGACTGACTTGATTAGTGTTAAGTGTTTAAAGTGATCCTGGTCAGCTGTGTAAACACTTCATTCGTGGCTCATAATTTCTTCAACTTTTATTTTACAACTTGACGGACAAGTTGAAGCAGTCTTCTGCTGCTGATCTCAGTCTGTGAATTCTGTCTTGACTCGTGCAGTCTGAGCTGTCCATGTTCTGAAGATGAGCTCGACCTTTAGGAGGCAAAAACATTTCAATTAGGTAATTTAAGTATTATCACATTTTTCAGATCAACAACAATCGACTTTCTTCTTATGTTTTTAGTCGGGAGTATGTGTATCTATGATCCGGAGTTTTCAGTTCAGATTATGTAATCTGACTCTGGAGGAGCAGGTCGACCGCAGATGACAACCTCCATAGCATGAGCAACCAGATTGCATCATCTGAACTAAGATTTTCTTCCAGATAATGTGATCTGGAGGAGTTTTTTCAGCAAAGAAAGAGCAGAGAAATGTTTGAAAACATGGATGTCAGATGGAAAGTTAATACTATTCATATGCATGTGCTGTCCCAACTAGAACCATCGAATGAAATCTGCATCGTTGTCCTTTAGGTATGTGAACGAACCCTTTTATGCTGGTTCTGCAGGAGATGTGTTTTATTTTTAACACTCCACTAAATAAAAAAATAAATCGGGTTTTCATCCTTCTTGAGAAAAATTCTGACACTTTTGTAATCTGAGATAGGTCCACATGGAATGTTTGCAGAAACTATCTCCAACTCTGGCCTAAAAACATCCGCACTGCCTTAAAAAAAACCCATATCTGTCAATCCCATTACAGGCCTCCCAGCTTGCCCACTGCACACACCATCCACGGATAAATACTCCGGCAGGCATGAAGCTGAAATGGCATATTAGCTTGCGGAACACATTGGAGTAAAAAAATATCGAACATTTCGGAAATTTAGCAGCTGCTTCAATCTTTCGCTACAGAAACATTCAGAATCAAAGTAGTATCGAACTTTCCGTCATTGTGACAGAGCACCGGGACTTTGACAAGGCTCAGAGCTGATCTCCTGCCAGAACCAAACATTTTTTTCTTTTTTACTTTGTACAAACTTGGGTGTACCCACCCCCCCTCAACCCCCTCCAGCTTTTCGCTCTTCCCCCCCTCCCGCCTCTTCGCTCCGTCTTTGAGGACGGTGCATGCTGAGAGTCGACTTGGTTAGCACTTGATACAAAAGGAGGATTGTTTCATGAAATGTTTCCCTTTTTAATGAGTGATGGTGTTCGCTCATTTAATATTCCGCACTGATATCTCACTGGGAGCTGACTGTGCTTCAAAGCAACAGCGTGGTTGTAAATGGGAATGGGTGAAGGGGGGGGTGCAGCAGTGGTGCTGCTATGAGGAATAGGGAGGGGGGGGCTGCTTAGAAAACACAAACACAGGCTTATTTATTCTCCCTGACATATAGTTAAGCTCCCAGTGTGCTGCAGCGTGGTGCAAAGCTCCTTAGTGCCCTCGTCCTGTGCAGACTGACGGGCAAAATATGAGTGATAACAGGTCAGCTCTGTGTCAGTCATATTTCTCCCCGCGTGGCTCCGTGTGTGCATGGCTCCCCACGGTTTACACGCAACTTTAACCAGAACAACTTTACCCAGAACAACTTTTAACGATAATTGCTCATTTCTCAAGGATTTCAACAGCTTATATGGCAACGTTCCCGAAAATTATTTCCGCTATTATTACTTCCCTCCACCTGCGCCGCAGCTGACGTTGACGGTTTGTCAGAGCTTGACATTACAGTGAGATTGAGGTCAACACACGCGACTGGAGGAATTTCTTCATTTTCCCCTGATTTCTAGTGCACATGGCTCAACTTTGCCGCGAGAGCGATGAAGATAAACACAGCAATGTCCTGCAGTTTGGCATTGATCCCTCTGTTTTGTTAGGAGGGTCTATGCCAAAGCAACTAATGCAGGCTGCTATTGATTCCCCTGTTTCATGCCTGGCTGAATCTAACTCTGATGTTGCATTGTTTTCAGAAAGTCAGGTGTGCCAAATGACCTCTAGCTCCTTCCTGTATGTTTCTTTTTTTTTCCATGCTAGATGTGGCTATCAGTAGATTTGGTTTTTAAATGTGGGGGGAAAGAGAGGCGGGCGGGTGAGTAATCTAACCGCTAACCCCACCTTAGAGCAGGGGAGGGGTCCTGCTTATCCCTTTATCTTGAGTTGTAACAGAGTGAATCAGTGTCAGCGCTGCACCTATTTAAACTGTTGACTTGTGTGCATAAAAGCAAAGCTGTAGGGTAAAGCTGTGCTGTGCTTATATTTATCCCTCCGAATGCAATGCATTGTGTAACAGCTCCAGCACATCAAATGCCATTAAAAGGAAAAAAGAGGGGGAGCATGCATTCACTTCCCCTTCTCTTCATGCTTGACATTTATTAGGAGCAGCTGAAAAAAACACGGACCCCCGTGATACATACAGTTCCCTCCAGACGTGTGGCCCCTGTTACAGAGAGTCCACAGAGGGCTGCTGCAGTGTTTGGGATTGACTGGCTACAAATCAGGTTGTCCTCACGTGGACCTCTCACTTCCTCTAAGTCTCATTGAGCTCATTTAACGTGATATTCATGTCTGAAAGTAGACGACAAGTGAATTGTAATTGAATAAATCTGCTGACGTTTGTCTCTGAGTCAACGCTAACAAATGACGTGCATTTTTGCTGACGTTCCTTTGGCCTCGTGCTAAAAATACGCCTGGGCAGGACTAAACAATAATAAAGACGTCAACGCCTGTAACATATTTAAGCAGCGGGTCAGTTTAGAACATGGAAAAAGCTTTGGTTAAAGAACAATCCGGGTTGACCTTGATCTAACTACTGGTTGGCATTGACATTTTATCTGGGTTACCTTTTACCATTTCCCCTGAGGATCTCTAATGCAAAATAGTTGCATGTAAAATGATCCTCTCTTCCTCCTCCTCCTCCTCCTCCTCCTCTTCCTCCCCCCCCCCCCTCGTTACTTTTTGCCTCTTCAAGCCGAGTAACTTTGCCAGGGGTTCCCACATGGGAGCTTCCACTCTGGCAGCACACGTCTTGCTTGGCCGGGGGTTTGCAAGTGTAATTAACCAGTCAGGAATCTGGAGAGAGTGTTTACACCAGTGAAGGAATCGCGCGGGGCTACTTTGTAGTATGTCAACGTAACTGTCAGCTCAGCCACGAAGATGCCAATTGTCACATTTAGGCCAGAGAAACGGGAGGTTGGGGGAGGTCGAGGGTTCCCCCATCGCTCGCCCACACGTTGAACATAGGAGCTACAACATTTATATGATAAGTTATGCAGGTAGAAGTGGCCGCGTAAACACCCACTCGCTGACCCCGCACCCACGTAGCTCATTGTCTCCGATGAAAAGTGAGGAGGAACAGTGCATTCTCCTTGGTTTATCGCTCCATTTGAGTTGAATTTCTTCTCCCACTTTAACCACACGCTCTGTTCACGAGCACAAGCATCGTAAATATTTATCTCAGACGGATGCAGGGGCACGCAGTCGTTCCCAGCACTGTGTACCTTCTTTGTCAGCACTATGGAACTGAAAATAGAAGCTAAAGAGGAACAAATGTAGGAATGAGAAACTTGATATAGAGGCTGTTTAGCACCGCAGCAAAACCCTTAAAATACCTTCCCTCTTACAGCCTGCAGACTCATTCCCTTCAGGTTGCCAAGTTTTAAATTGTTCTGCAAAACGGGGTTAGGGACTGCACCTTTCTTCCCTAAAAAACATTTGCAAGTGGAAAATAATAGCTTAAATGTAAAGAGGAAAAGGGGAACTGCAGATTTCCATGTAGACGCTGCAGGGGATTGCAGTTTGCGGAGGGTCCTGCTGTTACTGAATGATGCTTTGTTTCAAGGGCGAGTTTAGTTTGCCTTGAACTGGTGGGCTTGGCTCAAGTTCTGCTTAAAGCACACAGGGAAGAAAAAGACTTGTGCAAATAAAAGTTAATTCAATTTTTTTTCCAGCTCATTACATCTTTTTTCTGTTTCTATGCGGGAAGCCAGTAGACCCCCAAACCAGCTCATATTCTCCATTAAAGCTATCTTCAACAAACGCGTTGCCTCTCGCATAATTGCGAGAATATTATGATACACAAAGCAGTAAATTAAATTAAAAGCTCCATAAAGTGCTAAAGATCATATTGTCTAGTAAATTAGTTTAATTAAAGCCTGCCTTAATTCAAGTAATGAGTGATTCAGAAGCTCAGTCAGATCTTTTGTATTAAGTGGGTCCAAGTCTAGATGAAATGGAAGTCCCACGTTTCAATAGACCACTCAATACGCGATAAAAGTAGTGAGGGATGAAACTGATTGGATTTTCCTCACATTGGCAAGCGAGTGTTTCATCCCTGCTGTTTGTGGAAATTTGGTGAAGCTAAAAAAAAAAAAGTCATTTGTGCCACAGTGAGTTGTGTCCCAGTGAAAGTAAGTCAAATAACAGGGGGCTGATTCCGTACGTGGTTATATGGGATTTGAAGGGTTAATCCTATTGGTTTGGTGGCGGGATTTGCTCGTGTAATTCCGGTGGAAGTTTCCCTGACCCCCTCGCCGTGCGGATGTGGCGCGCGAGACTCCCGGGGCAGTTTGTTTTGCGCTGCACAGCCCCGGTCTCCCCAACCTCCCTTTCAGTCTCACACTAATGACGCTTCACCACTAGCAAGGGGTGGGTGTTTGTTTTTGCCCAGGAAGGAGTGCACTGAAGCGTGGACGGGCGTGTGTGAGCGCCGCTCCGTACGCAGATACGTACGTCAGCTTCACGTTGACGGCCCTGCTCCCCCCCCCCCACACACACACACATACCCCGATCCTGACCCACTTTCTTTCCCCCGCTTGTGCTCCCTCTTTAATTGCCGCTCAGCACACTGAGGCCATCTGCTCAACCGAGGCCCGTCGCCATGGAGATGCTGGGAGGCTTTTAGGATTTGCCGCGGACTGACCAACAGGGAAATAGAGGTCAGCGGAATGGGGGTAGGGTGCAGGACTGTCACAGGGGCAACAGAACGCTGTCATTCGATACGTGTCCGACAGGGCAGTACACCTGTATGACACCAAATACATACAGTCAGATCGTATCCTTTGCTGTTTTAACAATCTGTATTTGTCTCTGATAAAGCAAAAAAAAAACACACTTTTCCACAAAGTCAGCTTTACAGGATGTATGATCCAGTTCTTTCCCTATTGGTCCTGACAGGTTTTCTAAATCAGAGGAGCACAGAACATTGTAATCCCTCAGTTTTAATTTCCTATGACACCAATGAAAACAGCCAAACAGGAAAACAAAGTTTCCTTTCTTTTTGCGAAACTTCTTCACATTTCTCTGAATGTTACGTGTCACACGACGAGGACATTGTAAACTAAGGGGCTATTTGTTTTTGTTAAGATTACTGCGGCGCCTCCGTCAGATGTGTAGTTAATGTTGTTTCATCTGCCTGCTCTAATCAAATTGAGCTATGTGCTTTTATCCTCACGAGTGTCTTTGTGTTTTTCGCTGCTCCTGCTTATTTCCTTTCCAATGACACGCCTCAGTGAAAAAGCATTTGTGCCGTGTTTCCAATTAACAATCGGGCGTATTTCAGAGCCGCAGTCTTCACAGCTAGGTCACCGCTCGCTCCTCAGTCTGTCAGCTGCACTCGCATCAAACCTGTCCTGTTTGTTGTTCGCGCATTCAAACAGTTCATGGCTGTGGCACAGGATCAATTGTCTAAATAGGTAAATGTGCCATTTTATTCCAGGAGAATGTCTTACTTAAACAGCTCTAATGGAGTCGGGGTATTGACCTCTGGCACGTGCACAGCGCCGGGCTTTCGGAGACACTGTATATTTACTCCTTTAAAGGTCAATATTGGTAACTGTCATTTCTGAAGTGCCATTTATAGGTCAATACCTCATTAGTAATCTGGTGGAGTTTGGATCAAATGCAGCTGCTGCCTTGTTTGTGTCACTAAGCTGCAACAGTTTCCCATCTCAAGTTCAGAGCAAAGCATCCGGATTGGGCACTGATGCAAAACCTGATCGGAGTACTGTCATTTAGACAAGAATTCCTGGCTTATTTTATTGTACCTGAGTAACTGTTTAACTGATGAAGCAAAAGACAATAACTGAACACCATCAAATTGCACGTTTTGTTCAACCGACGGTTCGTAGCCAAAGGTCTTCCCATTACATTGCATAATCTTTGCATAAAATCCTGCGTGAGAAGGTTGAAATATGTTGGCATTTTTGAAACGATGATAAAAAGTTCATTAGATTTCACTGAACTAAATTACAGCACCCGCTACTACTCGAGCTTTAGCAGGTGCTGTGACCAGGAATGTAGTCGCCGCGTCACGGCGGACAGACTAAACCGTGGCGCCATGTGTCTGTGGACTGCAATGTGATGTCTGAGTTAGTGTGTTTATACTGAGTTGCCTAACAAGAGCCAGACCTCCCATGAAGGCTGTCAGAATCCACCAACTTTGATGCCGTCTCTATCTGCATTGATGCCTCAGACGGCGTGTTTTGCTCCTCCATCACCTTCCAATGACATAGTAACACGGGAGGCTGTGACAGTGGAATAGGTAGCGCTGTCAATTTATACTGCAGCGAGCGCTTGATCTCTGAGCTGCCCAAATGTACAGTCGGAGACTCAGAGTTGAAGTTAACAAGACAATGTACCCAGTGCCCGTAATTGGACAGGGCCCTTTTCAGCAGTGTGAAAAGATAGAGGGGCCGTCTGTCGGCCGGCCGGCCGCCCAGTCAAGGTCGTGATGTCGAGTGCTGCCTGTGTTGTATTTGCTAGCATGCCCTTCATCCTATCGCAGCTTATCCAGCTGCTGCTGTGCAGGGGTGGGGTGAGAACTGCTGCCTTCTGTGTGCATCACCCTAGATTATATGCTCAGAGAGATTAATCAAACTGTATGATGTTAGGCTTTGAAAGAGGGACCAAGGAAGGCTTGTTCCAAGCAGCCCTGCCAACATATGTCCTTTAAATGGCGCTGAACATTGTTTTGTTTGTCCTTCGAACTGTATAAGGAACATGTCCTGCTGTGAGTATAGATCCATTACTCGGACCATAGGCTGGTACTGTGGACATGGTTTTCAGCAAAGTGGTGCAAACAGCGCTTAGTGTCTTTACTCTGAATTCTCAACTTGCCGATTCTTGCGCCTCAACGCACAACACATTATCAAAGAGCACAGTTTTTCGTATCTTGTTACTAATTATTGATTATTGATATTCCACGGTCTTTGTTGTGCCAAAGTACTGATTGCAGTTTGAATGGAGGCCACGCTGAAGCAGGACTCTAATTACCCCTCCGGAAGTACACGTGCTGACTGGAGGGACGGCCGCCTCCTTCTTGCTCCTCATTTGAACTGAGCTACATTGCTCCTTCTGGCATCACCCAAACCCAGGATTCTTTTCTGTAGCCCTGTCCATGCCTTCTTATGCTCAGACGAATTTCAGGGCCTTTTTTTTTTTTTTTTTGGACAGCAGGGGAAGAAAGCCTGTTCACTGTGCAACAGAAAGCCATCCACTCCACCATTCAGTGGAATATTTATTTACCCTCGCAGTGCCATTTTGGTCTGCAGATTCCCCGGAGAGGCAAATGCATTAAGCCACTCACTGTATTTACTTGTGCTGGATTGATGCTGATGTGTGAGGGCAGGCCAGAGGATGGAGGATGGGAAATTGATCATCAGTGAATGAGTGTCAGGGGAATCTTGACATCCACAACTGTTTTTCACACTTTGAGTTTAGAGAATCCATCAAGCAGAAACTCAGTGCCATCTGAGAATACAGCTACTTACCACATAGATTAAGACATTGCTGTTTGTTCCGGCATACACGCTTTAGTGGGGGGGGCTTTGTTTGATTGTAGAGGATAATTTACTCACCCTGCATGTTTGTACCTCCCAAGTTGTCATAAGTTGCCGTAAGCCCAGGCGTACATCCATCCATCTGGGTAGTGAACCCTGCTACAGCTGTTGATGTGATTGTTGTCATATTTCATATATGATGGGAACGTGTTCATGCAGTGCGGAAATCTAGACATTCCCCGTGTTACCCCCTGCACTTGAAGTTTGCATTTCTAAACAACAGCATTTGTCTCATAGGTCCCTCCAGTGTTTTATGGCATTGATATAGGAAGACATGCAAAAATAAAAAATCCGAAATGTTTTTTTTTTTCCCCAGCACCGTGCCCTCGCTAATGGTTTGCAGGAGTGGCATTTTCCGCATACAGGTTATCATTTTCATCAATCTTTCGCATTATATCCACTTGGCTGACTTGCAATAATTGCAAATATTGGGGATAAACACACAATGTAAGATGTCTTTCAGAAAGGACCTTCAGAAAATCTGTCCTTTTCAGTCACAATCATTACACAAACTAAATAATCACAGCAGGAGGTGAAGTACAGCTAGTAAGGATGGATGGCTCATTATAATTCCAAAAAAAAGTGGCCTTTTAGATGGTTAGTGATGGGTAGATTAGTAGTTTTTGCAAAAAAAAAAAAGCCCTGTACAAAACACTGTCATTTATATGATGGTATTATAGTAAATGTGCTTTGTGGACAATCTGTTTATTGAGTATGGGAATAACAATCATGCATTTGCAAGGTAATCCCTGAAGCAAAGATCTGGTTTATTTAACATTTACACAAAGAGCGTCTCCAAAACTAAGCACAGCTGAGTCTGTATTCTGCAAATACAGTTTGAATAATGAATGATATCCTTTTAAAATTCCCTGTGAGATAAACAAAAGCCAGGAATGAAAGGCTTATCTGTGTGCCTTTGAGGTCTGTCTTCCCACACACCTTGAACAGAGTTCTCATCTTACCATCTTCTTTTTTTTAATTTTTTTTTTTTATATTTAAAAGGCCTGCAGAAATTTAGGAGGAGAACCAATGAAAACTACCATTAAAGGATGTGTTATATTTTGAATTAGAGGCATTTCAAGGATGGGGAGCAGGATCTCCCAGGCATGAATAAGCCCTTTGTGTTGCATGTGTAGACTCATTTGTTTAGCTCGTCTAGATGCAGACAGTACTGATTTTCATGTGGTGAATGTGAAAGTAGACTTTATGAATAACGAGAGGATTACAGGAATTACTGTTTCATGATAATGCAAGTTTATTTGAATCCACATAATTGTTGATTATTTCTCGGTGTGTTCAGGAGTCTAAGACCTGCTCCTGCAGGTTTGATGCCTGACTATGCAGGTGGCACTTTCCTTTTTATTTTATTTATTATTTTTGGTTGAACTGCCAAGTCGATTTCGTTCCCAGCTGATTTCCATGGCTAAACAAAGGTTTAATCGATGGGGGGAAAAAAACGACATGCTGGATTAACGCACATATTTTGACGCAGTTCACACAAGTATTAATATTTGGGAAAGAAATCATGACTCTTCTCTGTGTCAGGTAAATGTAGCCATGGGCGGTTGAAGCAACTTCCTCTACGAGTTTATTCGGAGGATTAATTAAATGCAGTTAATTAATATTCCTGACTGGTTATGTCTTTCAGATTATTCACCACCGTGATTGAACATTAGATTTATGATTAATATTTATAGGAGACTGCCAAGAGCTGTCAGCCTCCTATGAATCAACAAGGCTTCAAGACCCTAGAACCAGTCGATGTGCTATAAATCAAAGGCTGAGCAGGGGGAAAAAAATCCCACCAAGATGAATAAAAATAAAGGAAGAGGGAAAAAAAAAAGGATCTAATTAGATATGCGTAACCTTTCTGCAAGAAGACTTTGAGATTTATTAGTTCAAAGCTGTTTGCTCCTCCCCTTCATAATATATGTTTTAAGTACTGGAGGAAATGAATATGTCCACGGAACTGAATACGCTCGGGCACCGTGACCACAGCTCATGCATCACAAAAGAGTGTGTGCAGGCTTCTCTTTCATGTAAAGTTGCATCATGCACTCGCCACTACGCTACACAATCCTCAGGAGTGCTTGCATGTGTGGAACTATTTTTAGCAACTCGCATGCACACATTGAAGCCCGTGTGCCCAATGCAATGTGTCAGGACGGCATCATGTTAAAGATTCAGTCAGATGGTCCTTAACACATTGCCCAGAACTCTGCAGAAGGGATGTGTTTGTGCCCAGCCCTGGAGGGGGTCACGTGCTGACCTCATTGTGTGCACGAGCGAGTGCACTCTGCAGAATCACTGTGCAGCTTCCCTCCACATAACGAGAAAAGGGACTTATCTCAGCTCTTATAGCTAATTGATTGATTTCTCTGGCACAAATATCCAAGACAGAAACATTTTTTTTCTTATCCGCTCAAGTCGGTTAGCGACGGCAGAGGGAGCGGTGAAAAATGAAAATGGGCCCCTTCTCTGAAAACGACAAGATTTAATATTTTTATCCCTAGAAAGGAACTGACACGCTTTATTACTCTTTGCCTTACCACCCCCGCCCATCCCTCATAGGGAGATCTGTGCCACGGTACTACGGCACGGCTACGGAAAAGCACTTTGCAGCGAACAAAACCACACCGCTCCTTCATAAACACAGAGGTTAATGTCTTATTTACAAGCTGCAGCCTCAACGGTTCACGTGTTTGGCACAAATGTCTCGCTGTCTTTTGGAGACAACGCAGGCAAAGGTAAATCCAAGACAGGCAGATCCATCTTAACGTCGTCCCCCCCCCCCCCCCTCAGTGTCCTAACCTTACAGGAGTCCAATATCCCCCCTCCTGGACCTTCAGAGATTGCAGCTGGCCCGCTTTCTTCTCTGGTACATTAACTCTTGCAGCCTGTGCTGCTTCACTGGAGCAGATGCCGCCAGAAGAAAACAAAGCTCGCAGGCCAGGGGGTTAATAACACTCATCTAGGGGTCTGTCATGCTGTTGCCAGGTGTGTCACACTCAAAGTACACTTGGCTTCCATTTGTTCCTGCCTTTTGACCTCTGCCTTTCACACAAGTGAAGGTTTGTGTACATGTTAAAAACCATATCTATTCAGGTCCCGAGTCTGAGAGATTCCAGTAAGCACAGACTGTCCAGTTTATGTATTACGTGACGCAGAATGGACCGAAATTAGACACACGTTTTATCGATGGAAAGTAAAATACAGCGCTAACAAAACACAAGTATTCTTTTGTCCGCTTTGAAGCAAATCAAATGGCTTCAATTGTCATAAAGGGCTGAGCTGCACAAACTGACAACAAAATACCAGTGTTGCCAAAGAACTACAAAACACCTTGAATGCGAATCTCAAATCTGTGTCATTACTTTGTGCCAAATATTGTGCTTGGTCTCGCTGATTATATTTTCCATCGCAACATTGTGACATTTGATTTCACATAATGTACCATTATGTGATCACGCTGTCTTTCATAGATCGGACGACAGTACACCAGGGCTGCATCAATTCATTTTTGAAAAGAAGAAAAAAAAAAAAACAGTCATTCCTGCTCCTTCACTGATGTGTAACGTTCACATTGTAACTCACATGGTATTGCTTGTGACAGATTGTGTGCGAGGAAGGCCAGGGTTGTACATCAATATGTCAGTGAGACTTTCTGTTTGGTTGACTCTGGGCATTATTTTTGGCTTTGGTTGCGTTTGAAGCCATCTGAGAAAAGAACTGGTCTTCGGGAAGAGAAGCGCGGATGACCAGCTTCGGCATATTTGGCTCATTTGAGAATGAGGTTGATGCATAATAAAGGAGAATATCAAGGTTGTCTCTTGGCCTTGTATTGTCACAAAACACAATGTGGAATTTTCCAAGCTTGTGTTTCCTCGGCTAAATTCTTGTTAAGTCTGTTATATGCTCCTCGTTTCTCTCAGTTCCCTGTGATGCATTTGTGTGGTAAAATGCCAATTTCCCTCTTTTGAATGCATCTCCTAAGACACAGCTGCCTACTTAGATAGCTAATGGCTGTGTTTTGTGCTGCAGCGCCGTGAGTTGAGGTTGTCGTGATGGCATTTGTTCTCTCTGCCCAAGGCCTGGTCTGTCATTGTGTATCAGGCCAGCCAGTGGCCATGACTCACGCGTGAACCCTCTGGGTGCTGGAGCTCACAGAGAGAGAGAGAGAGAGAGCGAGCGCGTGCGGGGTTTAACAGTCAGCACCTGGAAATAGATACATGGCAGTGGAAGGGGGGGGGGGGGGGGGGGGGGGGGGGGGGGGGGGGTGTTGGTGAATATTCTCACCTCACAACAGTTGGGGCTACGCAGCTATTTGAACAGTACAAACTCTGCCTTTTTTTTTTTTTGTTCTCCTTTCCTTTGGTGGAAAGCAGTCATCATGCTGATGATTTTGCAAGTTTTACACAGTTCCCTCCGCAAGCAAACAGCATGTCCAGCTCTGTGGCATCTGCTCCCTTTGGATTTTCCTGTTGATTTAGCTGATCTGTTTAGGCATTGGCCTTTTCTTTGTCTGCTTAGTCACTCTGCTGCTTACGCTAACCCCGTCGGTTCGTCTGTGTATTTCCAACAAACTGTTGCCTTGTGCTGCTCTGCAAACCTAAACCACATCGCTGTCTGCGCGCGGCGGACAGACCCGGAATGACGCAGCCGTTTAATTAGCCCGGCCTGGATTACATTTGTATTTTATGCATTAATGATTAACTCCAGCAAAACAAACATTTACATACAGTAAGTTAAAATGTCAGCGATAATAACTTAAACCTGTGTGTCTGTAATGTCTGCTGATATCATCTGGTTCCTGTTCTCTCTCAGCCCCCCCCCCCCCCCCCCCCTCCCAATTTGCCTGTCGTTCCACTTCCTCTTATGGCTTAATCTCACACACTGACATATTTTCAGAAACATATCCATCAGTAGACACCAGGGAGAGTCCCCCTCCCCTTGTTGTATAACATCATCTATCTTCCTGGGGCCTTTGTTCAGCATCCTGTCTCCTGCAGGGGGACGGCAGCCAGTGCGAGGGTGGCTTTCTGTTCGATAGGCCGGTGCAGATGCAAAATGACAGTGACACAAAGAGGGGGCCTGCCACGCAGGACCTGACAGGGCTGTTTTCCATACAGAAGAGGCTTCACATGACTTAAAGGCCCAACCCCAAATCAGATCACAGCGCCACACTCGACACCTCTTTGGCCTGGTTTGAATGTTTGTCATTTCCCTCAGTAGGAAAACGCTTCTTTTTGCTTTTGCCCAGAATTTGACAGCCAAATGTCAGACTGCAGTGTATTTTCTGAATCCATGAGTGGTTTCTTTGCCCTTGCGTTGCCTAAATATTGCACTCATCAAGTGCTTTTGTGTTCGCTTGTGATTGGAATAGATTAGAAAAGGTTCTTTTTGGCTCTGAAGGATTTAACAATTTGGTTTGTTTTCAAGTTTGGAGCTGAACCATCAAGTCGACATGATTCTGCTACAACTTATCTAACATGTAGCGTCAACTGTGTCTCCTGTTGAAGTGTCGTAGAGCTAGGAGCTGAGCCCATTGTCTATTGTCTTATTGTAAGTCGACCTGGAACCTTTGCCAAATGCCTCAAGAGTAAATGTAATGATAATATTCATTATTGCTTTTCAGTTTACCTTGTATCCATTTTCTCTTATGCCCCGCAGGTGAACTGCTGTCCCGAACCCTATTGTTACATACCGAATATAAAATATATTCATATCTGCAGTCATATCTGTTGTTGGGAGAGGGATCCATCAGCATGTCTTGTTGCCAGATTACACAGTCGTAGCATTTGCAAAGTTGTCTTTCTTGCTTAGGTGTGTCGAGGCTGGTGTTTGTACTTGTGAATTGTCGTCTGAAGACTATAATCTTTGAGGATTAGCAAATTGTAAAAGCTTTATTGTCTCCAATAAAGCCATTTTCAATGTACTTTCCATCTGTATGAAATGTATGTCGGAACACCTTAAATGTTTGGACAGGTTACTTCTTGAATGTGAATGGTGTCCACATAACAATGAGGACCCAAGGTTTCGATTATCAAAAGTCCAAAAGAACTTGGAATCACAATGTGTTGCAAATATGTGTCCAACGCCAGAAGGAGAAGAATTATTTTAATGGCCTCATTTCTAAGCTCTTTCTATGCAACTTTGATGTCCACTCAGTCTCATTGTGTGAGATCCATTAGCGAGAAGAAAAGCTTGCCTTAATTTGCCTCCAGTGGAATAAATGAAATATAAATGTAGGGGTATTTATAGATCTGAGGTGGCTCTGTGAGGATGTGCTTCTTTGAACCCAAAAGTAATAAGGCTGCAGATGAAGGCAAAAGACGTGGCGTGTTCCGCGCTCGCAGGTGACTGATTGTCCATCTGGAGCCAACACGTCGCTACGTGTAAGACTCATGGCTGTTATTCAGGTGTACGCTCTGCGGTCGCTCTAGGCAATCTGCAGAGCTTAAGGCACTTTGTTTGTCAGCAAGAAATCTTGACAGCTTCAAATTTTAAAGATAAAGGACAGACGGGGAGATGAAATGAGTGTTGAGCCTTTGTTGCCGAACCGAATGCTGGTTTTGAAAGAGAAATTTTAGACGCTAAACATTTGTGCCGTTGTCTCAAGAATGTGTGCTCTTGTTCAAATTATAGTATCCGTTAAAGGGATATATACTGTGTGTGTGTGTGTGTGTGTATAAAAGTAGGATTAGTGGAGGTATGGGTTCTCTTGGGGGCATAAGACAATTTGTTTAGTTTATTCATGTTGCAAAGGCATAAATCACAATATCTGGAGACTTTGTGTCTTCTGCTCTCAAATGAAATGATTGATCCACTTTATGATGCATGAATGATGCTACCAACCATTTTAAAGACGTGAAACTTCTGATGGCTTTTACAGGTGTCATTGAAGGGGTTAAACAGTCACCAAGGGGGAAGAGGGGGGGGGGTTTCACTTATAAAACAGGTGGTTTTGACTCAGCGTGGACTGAAGGCCTCCTTTTATTTCGCTTTGAACAGGTTCGCTCATGTCAGAGTCCCTAGTGCGTAGGTGGAATATCACACTTTTTTTTGCTCCGTCTCTTCTCGGTTAAAGACCGTTCAGAGACCATCCCTGGGCACGGCACAGCTGCATTTCTGCTCAAAAGAGGACTTCACACTTGCTATTAGCAAAGATATGGACTTAGTGTGCAGCCAGCCTGCAATTGACTATCGGGGAAAAAGAAGCCCCAGTATCTCCAGAGGAGCGCAGGAATTGCAAGTGTCCGTCTTTAGGTTTTTGTAGTCTAAATGCCTGACATTTGCTTCAGCATTTCCCACTTATGTGTAACTTTGTGGACTGTAGGGATAATGTACTCCGAGGCCCGTGTGCTACCGGTCTGCCATAATGTCAAATTGCTATAGAACTGTTGAGAAACTAAACTAAATGCCACTTCACTATGGGGAAGGCTGACTAATCAGACGAGGGCTCAGCTTTCTCCTTGGGGTAGAAGTTACCAATTTTGTGTGTCTGGCCTTCTGTCGTTTATTTATAGTAATAACCCAGGGAGACTTTGTAGTCCAGTCTTTTCTCTGCTTCACCTGATCCTTAAATGGTAACAGCATCTGTCCGTCCACCTTGCCGTTCTTTGCTGCAGAGCTGAAATTCCACCCTGCTTCCTCTGAGAACTCACTGCTCGGATCGTTTTTTGAAATATGCCAACGCACTTCTTCATTTCCATAAAAAGACACTGAGCAAGCAGTAAATTTTGTTCTAAGAACAAACGTATAGGCGATTAAACAGACGCCTTTAGATAAAATGCTAACAAGCTAGTTATTTTTTTATTTTATTTTTTTGTTTGTGTCACGAAATGAGGATTTCGAAAACTGCTGCCGAACACAAGCTGTTCCCTGTGACAGCTTCATCTGTGAAGCCATATTCTCCAAGGGCTCAAAGTCTGCCCAGGGATCACTGAGACCGTTTAAGATTACATGTCTGCTGGCAGGTAGCAGCAGATAGGTGAAAATAATTGGCTTCGTCACCAGGCGCCCCGCCACCTCCCCTCCCCTTTTACTTGTGGCGGTGGCGACAAACTGAGTGACACAGCGAGGTAAGAGGAGCCCAGCCCCCCTGCACCCACCTGAGCCGCTTGTCTAATCTGCACTGATGTTGCTACCCTGCTCTTGTGGCATATAATCAAGAGAGGGAACCCTTATGCCCCCCCACTGATTGGGTGTAAAAGAGGTTGCAGACCTAGTTTCATGCAATTAGTGGAGGAATGCCAGACGCTAATGGAACACAGAAGTGTTGGCAAAGCATTATGATGGGATTGTTGGGGCCACGGGAAGCAAAAAGAGGACTTTTGCCCAGAGGAAGAGTAGCACTGTACAGTATATGAAACAATAAACTGGAATGACGTCGGGGAAATTATCCACACACAGCGTGCGCTTGGGTGCGAGGCTTATTAAGGACGGGCACTGTGGGAAAGCGAGGCTGCTCAGTATAACATGATAAATATTACTGAAGTAATGCAGATGGTCGGGCACAGGGGAGCACTGTGCAGAGGAACAATAGTGAATGGGGTTTTCTGTAGTAATTAAGCTCTAATTTGCGTTGACGGCGTTGATGCTTTTGCTCGGCCAAATCTGATTGGTGACAAACAAGGGGAGGAAACCTTTTGTCTTGACACAAAGCTGCTCAGAGGAGGGGGGGGGGGAAAAAAGCCCAAAACAAAACAAGAAAGCAGGACATCTGAACTTGGGAATTTACTATTGATGCTTTAAATGTCACATTTTGAATATGTAGACTGAACATAAAAATGGTGAGGCTCGAGCTGAATGCTAATGCCGCTCCAGACTTTGGAGGAGCTGAGAGGAGAGGAGCTGGCAGGTTTGAGGATGGTGTAAAATTAGCGCAGAAATGCTCACGTGCAAGTCATTGGGCTTGTTTATGTGCTCTCGCATTAACAAGACGCCCTGTTGAGTCTGTGAAATGCTAGGGTTGACTTTTGGGCATAAATGTAAAGGATTTGGGGCAATATTGGAAAAACCCGTAAACGTATTTCCAACTAAAAGCCTCAAACCAAAAAAACAGTGAGTGGACTGAAATTTTAGAGGTCAGATTGATGTTTGGCCTTTTTCTTTCATACATGACTAATAATGGCAAGTCAATGAAATTGCCGGTGATTTTATGTGAATACACATACAGACTGGGATAGTCCAAAGCTGTCTTGTGTGTACTGTACTCACGTGAGGTCGTACTGTAGCCTGATTGTGTAATGTGACACTTGTGAGCGAGGTCGGCGCTGCTTAAACCTCCCATGTTTAATTCATGTGAGGTCTAGCGACTGCGAGTCAGGCGACCAGCAGATGCTGCAGAAATAAGGGAAGCTCTCTGGGACAAAAAGTGGAACACTGCTAGTCCGACAGTACTGTAGTGGGCTCGGTGGCGTCGGCTGTTAACGAACCCATTAGAAGACTCAAACCGTCACACGAAGTTTTACACGAACGCAGCACAGATATATTGGGAGATTAGTGTAAGTGGAGCAGATGCTGTGAGTAAGAAGGGGATAGTAATGTCACCACCTTCAAGTGAATCTGCAGCTGTAGAGAGCAGCCTCTCAGGTGTTCTTCCACACTTCTTGTTTTTTTTTTTTTTTTTTTCTGTTTGCCCTACCCCCCTTTCAAAAAAAAAAAAACAAAAAGCAGCACTGCCAAAGTGTCACTGGAGGTTTTAAATAAATAATCACAATATGCACTTATCAGATGACAGCTCTGCATGCACTGCACTCGCCGGGTTCATCTCCTGGAAGTTCAGGTTTGAGCTCTGACAGGAAGGACAAGTTCCTGCCTGCATTTACAACGCCACACCAACTGTTTCCTAGCCACTGTTGGAACAATTACTCATAACACCGGGGGCTCAGCCAACTGAATAGGGCTGTTGTTCAGCTGTTTCTATGTCAATATTTCACACATGAATCACCCTTGATGTTCCTGAACCTGCACAGTTTACAGAGTCCTTGACACTGCTTCACTGTCAACTCACAGATACTTAGGGGGGGGAAAAAGGTGGGATACAAAAAAGAAAATCGCTCACAATCTTGCCATTTTCTTAAAAGGACCAAACGGCTGAGGTGGTGAGGGGGTCCGGCACTGTGAGGCTTTATTATGGCCTGCACTGTTTTGCTCCAGAGGCACAGTGTCCTTGGTGCACATGTTTGGATTTCATGTGTTGGTTACAGCATTTTCATAGCCTTTCAGACGCACTCTTCCTTACGGATAATGGCAGGGGGGACGGTCACCGAGTGGCTTTCAAACCTTAGAGCCTGTGCGCACAAAGCAGAGACTGAGGCGTGTTTGGCTCGGCTGGCAGCGGTGCTGGTCGGGTTTCAAGCGTCTCATATTGGCCGTGTCGCGGTTAGTGAAATGTGTAGAAATTACATGTGACTCTGGCCAGAGAGTAAGCTGCGGCAGAGGCGGCCACACCCGGGTCGCCCACATGTCTGCGCCAGTTCGAAAGAGAGGGAGGGGGGAGGGGGGGGGGCAGTATGGTGACATCAGCTGTGGACCAAGCTGTTTAACCGGTCTGTGGATGGGAGTTGTAATGTAGAAAAAGCCGTTAAACTCACCCCCAGGTGGTTTGGACGAGTGTGTGTACGTTTGTTAAAAGGGAGTGTTTGAATAGTGTGTATTTCCATTAGGGATTTGTTTGAGTTTGGGAGAAGAGTATTGAGTGTGTTGTTTGGGCTCTGTGAAAGCTGGGGATTAGTATGGCCGGGTTTGAATGGTGGATCCTGCTTTTACTGTATAAAGTCTGGAATAAGTATGATGGCAACTAATGTCCGAAATGACAATCGAATCCATCCCGGAATAATTTGGACCCTTCCGAATATAATTTCTTAGATTACTAGAAGTTAAACTCATTCGTATAGAGACATGGGCTTAACTTATTTGCTAGTTAAACCTAAAGAACCAGTTCCATATAATACCATGCAATAAAAGCAGCAATGTGTGTGTATGTGTGTGTGTTGTTCAAGTCTTATTTGCATTACTGTTCATTGTAATATTAGTACCTCTATTTGCTTTTCACCTCTTGTCCCAAATTTGCCCCTAAAACTATTGCCATCCTCCCCGGTCCTACTTTTACCGGCGCTGAGACAACGGGACGTCTGTGTCTCACTGTGGTTCACTGTTACGCAATAAGTAAGCTCCAGCTGCTCTAAATAGTAAGCTGACTGTCCCTAAGATCATCCCAGGTGAGTAATGTTTAAAGAGAACGAAAAAAGCACATTGTAGAACAGAAGCCTTTTAAGGACCCACTTAACACATATAGGCTGCGAAATACTGTAGAAATCAGAGTTATATTTACCCCAGAGGTGTAAAACTCGTTGCCTTTGAGCCAGATTTAAACATCATTTTGACCTGCCAGTCACCAAAAATCCGTCATTTACTCCATTTGAGAAGAAGTAGCATTAGCTGACATGGTGTGTGACATCAACAACAGTGCACGGGCACTGTGTCAATGCCAGACTGACTGCGGTGAACAAATTCTTCTTAATGTGGGAGCAAAAGGAATCAGGGGGAGACTGACTGCATTTTAATAGAACTGTGTAAGCAGAGCCAAGGGCAACATGGACACAATTATTCACTTCATTATGTCATGCTGCTGATATGTTTACCTGAAACCTTAATGTGGACCTTGTGGTAAGAAGACACAATGAATGTCCTTCAGCTTTGAAAAGTTCGATTAGGATCCTTTAATGCCAGGAGTTTTAAGCCCGGTGTGATAATTGCTGTTATTATTTTTCTGGCACTTGCAAACCGGACGTTAAGATCATTTTCCTCCTCAGATGTTCGAGATGAAACTTTCACAGAAACTCCAATGCGCTTAATGGCAATTTTGCTGCAAAAAAAAAAAAAAAAAGGGTGCGGCTTTTGAAGGCAGGATCGGTTCTGACACCATTACCTTACCATTTTGAAATATCACATTTCCACACCACAGACCATGAAACAGCCTTATCAAACCAAGCAGCCCTCTCTGTCTGCTGCTGTTAGGCGTGCACTGCTCTCGCCTGTCTCATTCATAGTTGCAGGCTTTTTACTTCAACTGTATTTACCTTAATGGAAACCATTTGCATGTGATGTGTCATACTTTGTATGGGCTAATGTGTACGGGCTCTTGCTCTGTAGCCTCACCCGCTGTCAAGAAGCTGTCAGTGTAGTTTTTTTTTCTTTTTTGACCCGCACTGAACCCAAAGGCTTCCTTTTTCCTGAGTCGTTGAAGAATGAGAGACGAAACAATGGGGCACCCGTCCTTGTTGCTTGTACACTGAGCCCTGCTTGTTCACACGTTTTATTGGACAAAATTATTAAGCAGCCTGTCTGCAGTTTAATAAACATGTTTTATGTGTGCGAATATTGTAATCCTGTGGGCTGTTTACTCGTTCTTTTTTTTTTTTTTTATACCCGCATTACAGAGCGCTATTTCTTCTCAAGGGCACATCTGCTAACTGCATCTGTGAAGCAAGAGTCGGGGCTTGAAAGCAGGTGTGGTGCCGAACACAACCCAAGTATTACACAGAGTCCTCATTTGTCAGGCAGCATTTTCAACCTTCCCTCGTTGTTGACTGCGCACCCTTTCAGACAAGCACTGTGAAAATGTTCCGCCTTCTAAAATACACCGGTGCGTATATTTTAGAGAATTCAAAACGCTCGAGGTTGTCTTTGTTGGGCATTGATGAAGAAAGGCTTTGTCCAAAAGGTTGATGAAAGCCATTCGGATGTCAGTTTAACCTTCTGTGTATCTGTTTATTTTACACATGTCACTCGTGTCTTTATTTTTTTCTTTTCTTTTTTTATTAAGTCATTGTTGGAATTTGTCCACCAAGGACATTAGAACATTTCTGCAACAGTTGCTACCAGGCGAAAATGCACATTGAAGCACATTGGCAGGCAAAAGTGAACTATGTGTACTGGCAGGTTTGAAGAATCTGCTTATGTCGTCTCACACGCCAGATGTATAAACGCCCATATCTGTCCCATCGCATTTGAACAGATGCCCCATCTTTTTTTTTTTTTTTTCCATGGAAGAGACCCATGTGCAAAAAGTAAAAGCCATTACTGTCCCAGATAGTAGAAAAATAAAGGTATATTGCGTGAAAGGCCGGAAATTCAAAATGCCATAGATGCTTTTTGCAGTCTCCTCCATATGTACATGTCATTAACGTGGGAGTTTTCCCCCTCAAAATACCCTGGACCCCACATGCACACATGTGCGGTGCAGCCGTGTTTACCATCAACAGCGCTCCCAGTCCTGACATGTTGGTTTGTTTTTTGATAATTACCACAATGATCCCTATGGAGACATTTCAGCATATTATGTTTACTCAACATCAAACTATTAATCATGTAAGTACAACACTGGGCTAAACTTCTTTGCTCTGTTAACTGGTGACTGGATTAGTCCCCCCCCCCCCCCCCCCCCCCCCCCTCATATATTGTCAATATGTGCAAGAACATGAATGAAGTGTAGGGATAAATGGAAATATAATTACACATTCCAGAAAACTTGCATGCACGTTATAATATAAATACATATTTAGTTTGATGGCCCTTCACTGTGTCAAATCATTCAGCTGTGCCGTCCTTCAAGAACATTACAGCCGTTTGCCCCAGGTATCCTATTTAATTAGTGTTTATACTGATTGAGTGGAACTTTTTGTTCTCTTTTCTACTAATCCCACTGCAAACTGCGAGTCAAACCTTCAAATAAACGACCACCTTTAAAATGTTGTCCTGCGCCGGTAAAGGCCGGGCCCTGATTGGCTGGTCACATCCAAACAATGCAAAAAAACAAAACAAAACACGAGAACATGGTTATATTTTCCAGCAACAGGCAGAATGCACCTCACTGCAGTTATTTACAAGGCAAATCTCCATGGAAAGTTATACTTTGAAATTTCAAATGAACGTCAGTGATGGCTAATGTTTTCTCTTGCATTTCACATAGACCGTGGCGCATATTTTTATATTTTAATACATTCAGTTGAGTAATGGCCAGTGTATCCATGTACATATGGCACATTGTCAATATGTGCGAGAGGATGAATGAAGCGCAGGTATAAATGGAAATATAATCACACATTCTAGAAAAATAGCATGCGCATTATAATATAAATACATATTTTGCTTGATAGCCCTTCACTGTCCTTTAATTAGCTTAATTAAATCATTCAGCTGTGTTCTCATCGTGGGCTATAAATAAGCTCCATTTTTATTCAGCTGTTCCTCAAGGATATTTTCTGCTGCTTTGGTTCCATAATGCAGTTCTAAGCTGTGCACTGATGCTCATATAAAAATTTGATGCACTACACGCTTGGTTCTCCCCTATCGCTGTGCAGGGGCAAAACAAGCCTCTCTCTCCTGCATTCCCATTTGATGTGGCACCCCAGCTGTTTCTCTGCTCTCTGTGCTCTCCATCAACCTCCTGGGTCTTCTTCTCTCTCACCTTTTGCTTTATTCTCCTCATCTCCTCAAATGTGGGAAAAAAATGACAGGCGTTCGCGTGCCTCTGTAACACTGGTGCGGTACCTCTAGATTCCGAAAAGGAGCCGGCGAGAAGCTTATGTCTCCCCTTCATGAAAAATTCACCCCCGTCTGACCTTTTTGGTGTCTGGAAGTGCAGAAGCATTGGAACACGGTTTCTCGGCGCTTTTAAGAAACCACCTGGGGAAAACTGCCGCACTGTCCTAAAATGCACTTAGCTTGCAGTTGTTCTCCCCTTTGTGTGACTCTCTTTTCTTTTTTTTTCACCATTAGCTATTGATTTCCAGAGCCGAAGCCCGATAAAAATAGTGAAGGCGGAAAACGCTTTCATAGTGATCTTAAACACACCTAATTCCCGTGGTCTTTGAAACGACTTTCTAAAAGTTGCGACAATCCCTCACGCCTGCTTTGCCAAACACCTATTCCTTCATCAGGAACTTTATTGTTTACAGTGTGGGAGTTGCATATTCACGTGGTAGACTGCAGCTTCTTAAACACATAAAAGGAGACAAAGGAGAGACGGCAAATAGAAGCGGTGTCTGATAAAACGAATCTCTGAGGAATGAAAGTGCTCATCTCTCTGTTTTTCTTCCCCCCGTCCCACTGTTTGTCTATTTTTGTGTCTCTTCCTGCCTTTCTTATAAACCTCCCACACATTCTTCCAATATGCCATCCCTGTACTGTATTTTAGTAGTAGGTTACTCTCACCCTTGGATGTGACAGTGTTTGGGATGTGTGAATGAAAATTTAAACAAAGATCTTCTTCTGTTTTCCTTCCAATAACTGACAGAGGAGAGTTTTCACAGCAGGAGATGGATCTTTGTTCATCCTCCTCCTACACCCCCCCTCCTCCCCCTCTGTCAGTGGCCTCTCCGAGGATCTGCTGCAGGACTGTGAACTGTACAAAGTGGCCATATAGGCTGTATAAACATGTCACAGCCAAATGTCAGAGTGACTGTCTCAGCAAGGTCAGTCAAGGACATTTGTGCCTGAAGGAGAGGACGTACCCACACACACACCCACACATGGCTTACGATGCAATAAAGCTGAACCACGGTTTTAATAATGCTCCCACTGTCTTCAACATATTGAACATTTAGTCGAAATGAAATTTGAATGTATCTCGGCTGTTGTTTTTATTCATTAGCAGCTCAGGGTTTAGAAGCGGGCCAGCTCAAGTCAATGCATTCGAAATAGAGTGCAACTTTAATCCAGTCTGAAGGTGTTTAACTCTAAGTGGCTCTTTCATGGACTGCATGTAAAATATTTAAGTGGTAGTTGATCTACAACAGCACCAAGTGTGTTTCTGTAATCTGTAAACACGTTCTCTCTGTTCCTGAAAAGTTTGGATTCATGTGGTGTTATTTTAGATAGCAAGCTGGTTCAAGGGCATCTCTGTTAGATCTTCAAAGACGAATTGCAACAATTCTCCAAGAAAGAACAGAAATAGTAATCAGTTCTCGGTTCGTGGCATTCTGCTATGATAAGGAGGAATTATGGGAAGGAGTTAAGGTGTCAAGCAAGTGCTCGACAGCTACTTGTCTGATTGCGTTAAGCGTCAGCATGGCTAAAATAGAAATGTCAGCTCAGCCTGTGTCGAATTGTTGCCTCAGATGTGAGTTGAATGCCAAACACTGCTCCATTATATCATTCATGGCGCGGTTTGGAATTGTTATTACTTATAGTACATCCATAGAGCTAAACTGAGCTCATTTTATTGTAGTACCGCTCAGGTTCCTGCATGTGAAAACTTCTTAGACTTGGCTCGCTAACTCAGACCAGGTACCAGTTGATTAAAATGCCATTATTCTTGCTGTTGTAATCATCAGAATAACATTTACTAGGGAACACTTTCATATTTTACAAGGTAGAGCTTTATGAGTTCCTGTAAGTTTATTTATCGCCTCTGGCATTTGGAGTCTGTAGAAAAATTAGATCCCGTGATTGCAGGAATAGGTGCATTTTCAAAATAAATGCGTTTGCCTTGTGCATGTGCAGTGTCCTTCAAGAACATTACAACCGTTTGTATCTTTGTTTGCCCCAGTTATTCGATTTAATTCGTGTTTATACTTATGTATATATAAGTATATATATTTATGAAAATTCATATATTCAAATAAACAGACACCTTTCACCTGATGCTTTAAAATGTTGTCCTGCGCCGGTAAAGGCCGGGCCCTGATTGGCTGGTCGCATCCAGTGCAATGCAAAAAAAAAAGAGAACATGGTTATATTTTCCAGCAACAGGCAGAATGCAGCTCACTGCAGTTATTTACAAGGCAAATCTTCATGGAAAGTTATACTTTGAAATTTCAAATGAACGTCAGTGACGGCTAATGTTTTCTCTTGCATTTCACATAGACCGTGGCGCATACTTTCATTTGAATACATTTAGTTGAGCAATGGCCAGTTTATCCATGTACATATGGCAGTTTGATATAATAGTAAACAGTGGTGGATTAAATAAATAAATTACTTAATTACCAAAAATTACTTAAAGTACCAAAAGCGAGTGTTGTTTTTGCAGAATGGCTCATTTCACATCAGCGAGTACAATACATAAGATAACAATTACAGATGCAGTCATGTCTTCGACACTTTAATGCTGCAGCTGGTAGTGACAGTGCTCAGTAACCTTATCTGTTGTTTTGATAATCATGTAATTTATAATTATATTTATTCTACGATGATCATTTGAATTAGTTTACATACTCCTGGGTAACTGGAGAAATTCGCCTGGAATCAATAAACTACAAGTCAATGTAGTTGAGTAAAAGTATTATTCTTGCCTCTGTATAGATGCCTAAGTATAGATGAAGTGTTATTACCTTAAATGCTCGGCTTAAATTTTTTTGAGGGTAAAAAAATGTTTAATTGTAGAAAAACCACCTGGTGCTGCTATAACAGTCTTCGTATTAGTATTATTTGTGTTTGCTAGTTGACAAATCTCTTTTCCATATTCAGGTGGAAATGCTCAGCTCCTCTACTGTATTTCCTCACAGACAAAAACTATCCAACTGGTGGCCAATCCAATTAAACTGCCATCCACCCTACAGCTAATCAAACTCTTAATTCTCTTATGGTTCCTCATTCTGTAATTGGTTTATGTAGTCAAACTAACACACAGTGCACATCTAGACTGGTAATCTCCTGGCAGCCGCACATGCTGAGCCTGCTAAATTAGCTCTTAACAAACAAACAAACAAACAAAAAAAACTTCAGAAAACTTTAAGGAAATCCTACACTTGTTAGGGGGATGAAGAAGGCCAGCAGAGACCTGTCATGGAGTATTTTCGAAGAGTTAACAGCAACTCTGAGGGATGAAGTGCTAAGAAGAATGATTATACAGTGAAATAGAGGACTGCGACATAATCGCTTTTCTTTTGACTTTCTCTCCGTCTGCCTGCTTTGATTTTAACAACTAATTCCAGAAATATTTGTAGGTATTTGAAGATGATGAAGCAAGAAGCGGTTAGTCGATGTTCTTTCGCTCTCCTAATGTCAGTCTCTTGGTTAATCGCGTGGATTAACTGGAGTTTTAAAATGAACTTGCCTTCAGCAAAGTCTTGACAGTTGGGAACAGAAGTAGAAGCGGTTTTGATACAGTCCCAGGTGTTGGCTTCGTGCAGTTTTACCTGTTGTGCTGTATCGCAGGTAAAAGCCATTGGGTGTGAACGAGCTGTTGGATATGACTACCTGTGCATATGTTCGGTGGAAATTACGAACAGCAAAGGGAGCAGTTGGCATGGGTTTATTTTTCAGGAGGCAGCTCCCTAAACAATGTTTGACATTGACAGAAGTGTGTTCTCCGTGCCTTAACACGAACAGGAATTCATCTCGAGGGAATCCATCGCGCCATTTAAGAGGGTTTTGTGCATAATTAGCTCGAAGAGGTTTTGGCAGCTGTGCGATATTGTCGGGCTCCTTGCAAAAAAAATGTACAGTGGCCTTTGTGATTGGTTTTGCAGCAGCCCCGTCATGACCCTGGCTGTCTATTTCAGGGAGTGAGGCACTGTATGTTTCTGTTGAAAGAGCAGCACCAACTAACAGCCTCCCCAGCACACGAGGCCATTTTTTTTTTAACACCTCTCTGTTCTGAGGAGAGAATTATCACAAAACTACCAGCAATAAAGCTCTACGGTGTCCTTCGAGAGCCGTAAATGGTGGTGACTGGTGTGGTAGAAAACGGACTATAGATGTAATCTGGAAAGTAATTTTAAAGGAATCGCAATCTCTTCATGTGAACTTATTCACAAAGCTTTATGTGGATTGACGTGTGAAATGTTCCCTGTAGTTTGAGTGCTCTGTTGTGTGGGATCAGAGGGGTGACTCATTTTAAGTTGTGCAAGGTAAATCATGCCTGGGCAGGTTTGTGACACTGTTTATGCTCTTTTTTTTCTTTTTGTGTGTGTGTGTGTGTATTGAAATATAAGCAGCTGGCTGTAAAGCCTGCAACTCTTACATCCTGACAGCAGGGATCCTTCAGGTGTTCACTGTAGTGTGTCGCGGGTGCAGCCAAGCCAGCAGATATCAAGGTTCAACAATGCTTCACACTTTTGCTCTGACTGGTTTGCCTGAGAAGAAAAGAAGGAAGAACAAAAAAAAAAAAAAAAAAAAAAAAGACGCACAAACAACCTTGGAGTTTGTGTCCCTTCACAGTTCATCAGCCAAGCAAAGTCAGCCTGGCTGAGCTGTGGGAACGAGGGGAGTGTCACCCTCGGCCTGTCCAGGCCCGCTCACCCTGCAGGGGAGTGGCAGCACATTAACAAACGAAGAGCCAGAGCAGCCGTGGTCTGTCCTTCACCCAAGCTAATCAGCCAAGGAGGAGGACACAGACCTGGGTACAAACTGCTGCTAACAAACTGTCGATAAGGATCCCCCGTGCAAAATATCCTGCTGGATATGGCTGTTTCTGCTTGGCTGGTCTCACGGATAGAGGGCAGACGCGGCCTTGTCATGTGGAATTCCTCTAACTAGGTCACAACAAGTTTCATGTTAGTGCAGTCGAGCAAGATCTGGCTAGAATATGGGTATATAAATATTTAAAGGTTTTTTTTTTGTTTTTTTTTATATTCATGTTTCTCTCTCCACAAAAACAACATTTAAAAAAAAAAGGGACAAGATATTTGTATTCATTAAGTAAATTATAATTCAGCATTGGAGCAGAATGTGGTGAGCATGATAATTACTAAATAGCCAACTGTTTGGGGAGAAAGAAACACAATGCACTTTTCATTTGTGAACACCAAAGATGTTCCCACCTCCCAGGAAACTAATGTCTTTGATCACTGCCAGAATTAAAAAAAAACAAATATAAATGCATTTGCTATTAATGCAGGTTTTGGCTAATCCACTTTCATTAGGAACAATAAACTGATATCTTAATAAGCTGCTCCTGCTCTGAAGACTCACGCTGGCTCATGGCACAGTGTTGTGTAAAGTCACGGCTTTATAGACTTGCATTTACACGATGGCCGTCGTTTCTTTACTGTTACAAAAATTCAGAAATACAAGATGATATGATGTTTCAAAATTTGAACAAAGTCACACTCACTAATGCAAAATGGCGTCTACCTGAACCGTCACATTAGCATGATAAATGTACAGACACAGAGTCACTGGAGGGGCTGTTGATTCGTATAAAGCAGTCAAGCCTGATAAAACATTGGGGGGGGGGCTTGCACCAACTCGTAGCCTCAAGCATCTGCAGCTCCACGGTCACCACACATCTATTATGTATGAAGGGTCGACTGTGTGACTGTACAGCATGTGAGCCTGCGTTTCAGCTAAGTAGGAACAGATGAGAGCAGCTTTAAGCGTCCAGTCTCTATTGAAATCTTTCAGCCCACCACTGGCCTTCAATCAGTCAAGTGTATAGCTAGTGGAATTTAATCTAAGATCATAACAGCGTGTGATGGGTCTCACCTCTATATCGAGGCTGTAAAAGTTATTTGATTACATTCCTTTTTTTTTTTTTTTTGTGAAATCTACTTCCTGCATCCGTATTAAAGGTGTGAAGAACTACGTTTCATGTTCAGTCCTGCTCCCAATGAATGAAGAAGCAGCCAAACACGTGCAGTGAGTTTCCCTTGCTGTTTATGCTTGAAAACTAAAATGTCATTCGTTACTATTTATGTGTAGCCCACGTAGCGGGAACATGGAGCTTTGGTCTAGCCAAAGATAAAATGATTAATGTGATTATTTGTGTTGCTTTCTTTTCTGCTTCTAAACATATCCATCATTCAGAAATTAATACTACAGTAGCTGTAATTACTGCACGGCTATGCATGACAGATTAATGCACAACGGTCTGAAATTATAAATAACTTTAAACAAGATTAAATACAACATCATACCCACAAGGAATACACCTGTCACAGTCCGCTGCCCTTTATTTTTACTCTGGCCTGCATTAGCCCAAATGTCCAGCCTTGTTCCAAGTTCCGCGCACAACACTCACGGCGCGTTTGCGCGGCGGTGCGAGCCTCTCCGACCACAAATGCACAGAGGCAGTTTTGTCAGTCTTCGAGACACCAGCACTCAGCTCATTTCTGCTCCAAACATTTTCCACCATCTCTGCGAGGCTGGGATTGCAAGTGAATGAGTGTGGGAGCACAGGGTACACTTACAATCTGTGAAGGGCACAGAGAAGATGAAATATTTTCACCGAAGCTACTATCATTTCTAGGCAACAGATATGTGCACTACCAAATGCTCTATGCTTGAAAACACTGGCATTCATTGTCCCGGTGGCAGTAAGTCTTTCTCGGCTGTCTGTACGAAAACTCAGGCTGCGGAGCAAAGGAGTGATTGTTAACTAACAAGAAACTATCTCAAAATCTTTTTTTTTTTTTTTTTTAATGGTCACGGGAAGTTATTTATTTATTTGTATGCTTCAACTAGCAGTAAAGATAAAATACTGCATGCAGTGCTTCGTAAGTCAAATAACACGTGGCTAATCTAAGTACACATACAAATGCTTTTGATGACAGAATTGTCTTTAAAAGGAGGACTGGGTATCATTTTTAACTTTTGGATTTCTCTAGTTTTAGACGCTTGTCTGAGCTTCAGTATCAAAATGAGTCTAAAATGTGAAAGTATTATGCACATCAGAACAGAACATATCTGAAGTGAGTAGACAAGTCAAATGAGGCTTCCACTAACAAACTTTGGCAATTGACTTTTTAATTGTTGCCAGAAAAACACTTTTGTTTTTTGTTTTTTTACATATTTTGCACAAAATCCATCAATTTTATGAGTCTCTGTGCTTTGTTTCCCAGAGTGACTTCCACACCAAATTGCACCACAATTTGCCTTCCCTGTCGTTGTGACCTCTACTGAAAACCAGCCTTTAAAAATAACGAACAATATGCACAGTTGGAAAAAAAAAAAAAGGGGGCTAAAGAGCAGCTGCGAATGGAAATGTGACCTCGCACCTCACCGACACCTTCACCCTGTCCTCCTGCAAACCCAGTTTCACACCTTCTTCAAAACACTACCAGGGAAGTGTGAACTTGCTTCTTTCACCCACTACATTTTCATCAAATATCTAAATGTAGAACCCCAGAGTTTAATTTACAATGCAATCACGACATAAAACTGTAGTGGTGACTCACTCTAGCACCGCTAACACTTTGGATGCTTGTTTGACAGTGTCTCAATAACTCTTTTATGTCTATTAAGTTGGTCTAGTCGGACCTTTTATTTTCTCACGGCAAACAGAAACCCTTACAAACAAAACGATATCGATGCCATAAAAAGCTGCAGCACAAAGCACCAATGTTCTCAGCCATTGAATCATATCAAGAAAGACCAGCTAGGTGACTGTGGGGGAGGGATCCACAAAAGTAAATGATGAGTGTCGTGTGAGACACGGTCCGAGAGATGTTTTGGTGAAAGTCAGCCATCCCTTGAAGTCTTATCCCACGGCTAAAGCTGTAGTATTAGGTTTTTATTTATCAGATTATTGTGAGATACAATGTCAATAGAAGAGCATCTTCTCTTGTGCAAAGCTGTGAGAGGTAAGCCTACCAGAAGGGATGAAATCGGGACGGTATCCACACGAGCAGGTATCTTAATTCACCATCATCCCAACTCAGGCTGAAGTAAATTGAAATGTCCATTTCTGGATTTTCTGGATTATGGCTCCAGAGAGCATGACCAGCTGTTGCAATGTCTGAGGGGTTCGTTTCGAAATGAAAATCGGTTACAGCAATGAGAGAAAGAGTGCGGCTAAGTCACCATAAACTCTGATTCGGGGAACTTATTCGGAGAGGCTTCAAGTGAACTTCAAACATCTTTTTAATGATCCATAATCCTTTGGCAAATCTTCAGTGGGCATCCGGGCTTTGAGAGATATTTTTACCAGGATGATGAAATTCATTCTGAAGCTGGCACAAAAAAAAAAAAAAAGAAAAAAGAAATTATCAGTGTGTCTGCTCTGCATTTGAGTCTGGACATTTTGGCGAGCAACGTCTAGGCGATGCTGCGCGTTGTACGAAAATATGCCCATAAAAAGAGGAAGAGATGTGGGAAAAGGTTGTTTGTTTACAGTGTCAGGTAAAAGGGGGAAGAAAAAAAATAAAAGTCCACGTTGGGTCCTAATGGAGCCATTGATCCTGCACTGGTGGAAGACACACCCAGTAGGGGACTGGCTCACAGTGAGGAGACAGGTGTTCGCTCGATATCTGTCCCACTTCTCTGACCTTAAAGCTTTTAATCAGCTCTGCCAGGGAGCTTGTCAATCCTGTCAAACAATGAGCAGCTCGCAGTATAGACGCACTAAGGGAGGCCAACATGAGGGTAAGGGCTCCAAATCATTCCTCCTGCAGCCTGGAGGAAAAAAAAAAGTCTGAACATGCAGTGTACAGCTATTTTGTCTGGGTTCCCACTGGACAGGCCCTGTTGTCTTTCAGCCGGCTACAGTCTAAACCCTGTCAGCAGATTTCAAAGGCTATTAATGTCAAAGCGTAGGTGCTCACGTGAGTGATTTCATTTGGGATAAGACCTGTGGCTTGCAAAAAGGGTTGACTTCCACACCATCACTTAGAGGGATGCTGGCATCATGGGAGACGGCTCCCTCGCTTGTTCACAAAGTTTGCGGTCACTTTTCCCTGCTTCTGATCAATAGTAATATACTATCAGGTGTACTGCTTTTCTTTGTGTCATCAAAGCCATCATGAGCCAGGACCCGTTTATTCTCGCGGCCTCAATTCCCTGTTCATCCCCCTGCGTTCGGAGTCTGAATTGGCACGCCGGGAAGTTTAACTGAAGAATCTCTTTTAACAGGCGGGGTAATTACGATGCGGGTTTGATTGCACTTAATAGCTCAAGCTGTCAGGGAAGCAGTCACACAGCAGTCATGGAGTTACATTTTGGCCACGCTGAAATTGCATTGAACCAGACAATTATCTCCAGCCACCGGCGGCTCCCTTCACCATTGTTCCTTTTATCTGGATGCTGCCTAATGTTACGTTTTAAACTTAAATGTTGACCTTCCAGTGGATTGTTGGAGCCGCCGCTTGTGGTCTCAACGCGTTGAGTCCCATTCCTTGATTTTTTTCAACCCGGCAGCCACACTTGGGGGAGGAAAAATAAAGAAAAAAGATATGAGTTCATTTCCAGCCCACCCACTGTCGTCTATTCAGATGAAACCGAGAGAGATGTTTCGTGATTTTTTTGATTCCTGCAATTGATCTCCCCTCTCATTCTTTCTCTTTTCAGTCCCATTTTTAGAAGGGCCTCTCCTGTCTGTCTTGCCATGTACATCTCCGAGAATGCACCAAATGGCTTTTGTGCGCGCTGGGTCTCTGTGTCAATACACATTGTTAGACATCCAACGACAGTGGAGACTGGAGTAACTCACACCACCCGACTCAGTTTTCGGGCCCCTTCCTTTCCCCTTGCTGTGGCTTTGTGGTTCTCTACTCATGTCTCCTTGCCAGTCGCTTTCCTCTTGAAAGACTAGTGGCAAACTGTGCAGACATTTAAGTGCTGTTATTTTATGTGTTCTTTTAAAGCTCCCCATCAAATGGTCTGTCAATATGGAAAATGAAAAAAAAAAAAAAGCAGAGATGAAAAAATAGCTGCAGAAAATAGCTTCCTATGATTCTATTAACTCTCAACTCAGTTCGCCAATTATTTGTATTCCTTGCGGTCATAAAAAGATTTACAGATGGTGTCAGAATGACACATACGCTGGGATCCCAGATAGCTCTCGTTGTAGCCGGCATAGGCGTGATGTGGCGAAACATGCAGCATGGAAACATACTGAGCTTAGAGAAGGAATGGAAAGACAATGCTGGACTGCAGCTGGAAAGCACATGCAGAAGAATATGAACATGGTCCTGAGATGTGGTGAGCATTCCAATGGTTATATGTATGTGGAACATGGAGCCGTACTCGCCTTGGAAAGATGGGCTGTGGTCTTGGTTTAGGAAATGTTTCAGCCCCGGTCTCGGAGTTCTGCCTGGAACCGCTGAATTTCATAGAGGTTTATGATGAAAACACACATGAAAAGGGGGAATTTGGCGAAGGCCAGAAGCCAACATTCATGCTGAAACACTGGTTGTTCCCATGTTGCCATTGTTGCCACATGTTAGCATCAATCTTGTCTTTTTGTTTACTTGTCATACTCGCTGTTGACACTTCTACTGTAACTTCTGTGATTTCTGTCAGTCTTTTCGGGAAAGCTGCTCGGCGTCAAGGTTGCAGACATTTCGGGGTAAAATGATCCTGAAATTAAAAAACTGGCAACAGTGTAGTGAATGTCTCAGATAAACTGCAGCAAGAAATGCCTTTTAAAATGTACACGCATTACCAATGTCAGAAGAAAATATTCAAGATAAGATAACATGTTCAGGGATAAAACAAGTGTAGCATATCTGACTTTATCAGCTTAAGTAACACGCGTTCCTTCCTCCAGTGGCCAAAAACATGATATTAATCCGTGCCTAAAAGATGTGACTGCAGGGCAAAAATTCATAATCGTGTTTATGTGTGCTTAATTCCTTGCACACGTGCACGGAGTTGACTGCTTCATTACAGCGTTAGGTAAATGCTGCTGGTCTTTCATTGGTCCGCTTGGACCGTCCGACGTGACACGAAGGCCACCAATCAAGCTCAAGATTTGCTATTGTAACAACACTTGTTTTTGAGCAAATGCGCAGCAATTTTTCTCCGAGCCCCATGGTGATCGTGACTCACACACATACTAAGTGTGCTTGTTAATTGATAGCAGACTGGGGCTTCAGCCCACTGCCCACTCCAGCTGGAGTGTGAATTCCCTCTCCTATATGTTAATGGATCTGCTGTATAAATGGCCTGTGCTGGAGAAAAATAGCTCAGCGCAACACAGCAACAAGTATATGTGTGTGCACGTTGCCCCTGCTGGTCCTGTCTGTGTCCCAACCACAATTAGAGATGCACTTTGATGACAGCCAGTTCTTCAGTTTTTTTTTTCCTACTCATTTAGAAAAACAAACAAAAAAAAAGTATGTTATGCACAACATTGATTTCTTTCATGAAATCTGTAGAGGCTGCTCCAGTATAACAGAGCAGCGTGGAAATGTCTGAACAAAAAAAAAAAAATCACAAGTGACTCTAATCAAATATTGATTACACTGGCTTTTCTTGGTCTAATAAGCCACTGGTCATGGAACAATGCTATTCCCCCAGCTTTTTCCGGACCTATTTACCCCCAGAAGGCTTCCTCCAGCCCGCGTGCCTGTAAGATATCATCTGGCCTTTGTCAAAAAAACCTCACCGGTAAAGGTCGACATAGGTCAGACGCCAAAAAGGATATTCTTTGCTCTTATTGAGTATTTCTAAAGGTCACCTTGCAGGGAGTGTGGACTTACACTCATATGAAATGTTTGTCACTGAGCATGCAGAATGTCTCCATATCACATGTCCCTCGTGCACGGCCGATAATCGATCGTCCACTTTCAGATGGATAGCGGCGGGACTTTTTTGAAAATCTTAATGTTTTCATTCTGCATACGACACAACCGTTTGGCGTAATCACGCGGACGTTTTCGGTGTTTGTAGTACATGCAAGACTTATCTTTACTTGTGGACAATGGAACAGATGGTGTGAGAGAAGGATTTGTCATGCATGGGTGTCCGGGGCCAGACTCTTTCTCAGCACTTTTTGGCAGGAATTTATATGCATTTCATGCTGTGTTTGCTCAGTGCTTAGCAGAGGTGTATAGGGTGATGCTGTGGTGCTGGCTCAGACGGAGCCACCCCCACCCTATACGTCCCACTCCAAAATCATTCTTACGCCTAATCCTGTGTGCTTCATTGTCCTATGCATATTCAGCGATAAAGTATGCTGGGTTATGCTTTGAGCAACAGAGCCATAGCACTGACTCATGCAGGCAAAATGAGTTGGCATCAGCTAATTATTCTTGCTACCAATTTCTCCAATTATTGTTTTTTTTAAAAAATTCTATAAAATTCTCTTCATGTTTTTTTCTGTCAGCTGACCACGAAGAGCAGGAAAGAACTTGCATATTCCCGTTACACGTCAGGGAGCTTTAATCTGTCCCTGACTGTTAAAGGTTAATCTCAATTACTTTCTATTAAGGACAATTTCGGGCTGAACCTCTCTCACCTGCATGAACAGAAGCATGCTCCTTGCAGCAGCGGTTATTGTGTTGTGGTGTTGACTGTGTCACAAGAAATGTGGACACAGCCTCTGTGTCGCCCTGCGCTAATGCTGCGATTTCCACGGGAGGTGAGCTGCCTGCAGCGCCGTTTCTCCTCCACTTTAATATCCTGAGTGCTGTAATCTGCTCACCACGTCTGACCCACTATGTGCTGCTACCACTGCTTACCGTTTCCCCCGTAACTCCCCCAAATCCTCTGCATTGCACACTGATTTAACCCCACCCTTTAACTCCTGCGAGCTCTGAGCCCGCGCCCGCCAGGGCCATGGCATGCTCGAGACCACTGTGCATCAAATTGCAGCGCACGCATGCCCCCCCCTCTTATTTATTTATTTATTTATCGATCTTCTTCCTTCTATTAAGATGTCCAACAGCTGCCCTCATTTGAAAACCCGGGGAAACTTTTCCATTATTGAAAAATAACCAGTGCACATCATTGTGTGCACTGAGCCCATTCTGTGGATGAGCTGCTTTGTCGACTAATTGTCTGGTCTCTGTAAGTGCTCCCTAGTGTCTTGGCTTGAGATCAGTCTGCTAAAACATATGATTATCTAGCAGTTATTGCTCTCACACCACAACATTTCATTTCTGATGCCATACTTGGAGACACACGCAGTACCTGGATCTCTTCCCTGTTTTTTTTTTTTTCTCCCCCCCCCCCCCCCCTCAGTTTCAGTCAAACAAGCACCACTGTAATGTTTACAGTGATTCATTTGCCAGGTAGGGGAACTCTGCTTCCCTTTCACTTGTTCCCAGCCATTTGTTTGCTAACCGTTGCTTGCTCTCTGGTATCAGTGGGTGACGTCATCTCACCAGTTGGTCAGGCAGCGTCAGCGCTGTTTATTTTATGTCGTAGAACCGAAACCGTTGTTGGCCTCGTTTAGTTTAGCTGCAGGGGGAGAGCGGACAGTCGGAGCTGGTAGATACTGTGTTTACTCTCACCACATTCTATACTGACTCTCTCTCTCTCTCTCTCTCTCTCTCTCTCTCTCTCTCTCTCTCTCTCTCTCCCTCCCCCTCCCCTTTCTCCCCTATCCAAACACCCTCTCTTTCTCTCTCTCTCTCTCTCTCTCTCTCTCTCTCTAGGGCAGAAGCTGTATTTTTGGCCCAGCTTTATTTGTCATTGCCACAGTCAAAGACAACTAAAATCCCAGATTATTTCTTGAAATTTTTTCTATTAGACCATAATAAAAAAAAAATAAAAACCTTTATTAGAAGAAATCCACAGGCGCTGTTACCCACTGTATATATTAAATTTGAAGAGGATAGTAAGAGGCTCCAAAAAGCATCTAATGCACTTTACTTTGTCATCTGTTTGGTTCTTTGAAACCGGCTGATAGCAAAATGGAGTAGCCGTGTTTTCTAGTGTTTCATTTAGGGATGAATCATTATCCGACTGAACTAAGATGAGAAGCTCCGTTGCAGGCGAACTGATGCATCCCCTTGACATTTAAAATGCCTTAAAGCTGCTCGAGGGGGCATGTGTGTGAGTGTGTGTGTGGGATTGTGCTCTGACTCAGAAAAACGACGGCTGCAGCCGCATTAGCTGGGGATCGCGCGTACGGTCGACTGGCCGACGCCACGCGCGGCCGACCTGAGAGCCGTCGTTTTTATAACCTCGGAGAAAAACACGCGACTACTGTGCCGCGGCGCTCAGTCGTTATGCTTCCAAACAAACAGCCGTTGGGAACAGTTAAAAAGAAATGCTCTGTGCCTTTCATGGAGCAATCCCACACTGCAAACTTGCCTAACATAATAAATATTCCCGATAATCATTAACATTTACAGCGCAGCAGATGTTACATTGTCCTTATTGAACGAATGTGTTGTACAAAAGAGTATTTCAAATTCGAACCAGATAGTGGAAAATTAGGAGCAGGTCTACTAACCATCTGTTCCAGGGAGGTTTCGATTGCCTCTGCAGTTGAATGTTTGCTTGGGGAGACAGAGGGTAAAGAGAGCTGCTTTGGCAGGTACACCATTGTTTACCCAAGAGACCTGGCTGAAGCACCATCAAATAGTCTCTGAGTGTAGATTAAAACAAATTCTCTGACATATACTGCTCCATCTCAAAAGGCTTGATGACCATGGTCAACAAAAAGCAACATTAAATATACAATATGGCTGCTCTTGCTAAATGAAGTAGCCCATTTTGATGAATTAAACTCTTTAGTGCAGCAAGATATTTCCCAGTTATCCTTAAGCGTAATGCCATCATTTTTTATTTTTTTTTAATCATTTTGAAAAGCCCTCCTGCCTGTTAACGTAAGCAAAGTTCCACTGCTTGAGCTCTAAAATACTGGCTGTCAACAAAGTCATAAAAAAAGTTCCACCAGGGAAATAAACAAGCAACTAATGGGTGGGTTATGTGAGACACACAGAGGATTTGGACTCCCCCCTAAACGCCTCATGTGTGGTCATACAGAGGGGGAACACGCCATTGCCGTGGGAACTGGGCCTACGTGAAACACTCATTATCCCGAGTGGCTCAAGCAGTTTTATATCTATCAGCATTCCACTTAAGTAACAATGGAGGAACCCGAGAATATCACACGCAAGGAGATGATGTGTCTTCACGTGCTCTAAGCTCTAAAGCTGCGCTTGGCAAGAAGTTTATACCAAACTAGGCCCAATTTATCTGCTAGAATCTTAGAATAGAGCTGCAGTTGACAAGGCTGTTGCAGCTATAGAGGCCGGGATGTCAGATGTGATCTATTTGCCTACATGTAAATTCAGCGTCGGCGCCGGACGGGACGAGGAAGTTTTCCCCCCGTCTGCGGGAAGCGACAACTCTTCTTCATCTCCTCCACGAAAAAGCCAGTGAGAAGATGACATTCGGGTCCAAGAAGAGTACAGTTTAATGACATCACGTTACACATTTTCTGGGTTTTGAAGTCTTCAAACTTCAAACGGCGACGTTGCGCTGCCATTTGGGACTGACAGTGTGCCAAGTTGCCTGGTACAGCTTTAAATAGAAGACATTAATGAGTGCCTCTTCTAAAATATGCACTCAGTCCTGTTTAATCTTTGCCTTCCCCACATTGCAGCAGCTAGAGGTGAATTATTCTCAACTTCATTTCACTCGGACGTAAGTGGATTTCTCTTGGACGAACTGGGCCCTATAAGAGTAAACCAGCCAATTATTGTCTTTTGAAATATTATTGGTTGTTGGCCAGTTCATCTGGGGGAAAAAAAAGACAGCGCTATTACATATGCACAGTGAGATGAGCTGCCAAATAGCAGTTGTTTAATGGAAAAGAAGCTTCTGGATGGCGCCCTGGTTTTTAATTTAAGGTTTTACGCTGCTGTTATTGTTTTCTGTGTAGAGCAAAGCCCTGGTTTAACTTCATAGAGGAGAAATGTGTGGGAGCAAACAGATGAAAGTTGTATATTGGGTGTTGTAACTTGAATTCGATTTTTCTTGCGCTGCAACCGAGACAAAAAAGCAAATATTAAATGTTAAGGCCGTGTTTCTCATTCATTTTTGTTTAAACGAATCAAGATGTTGTGTCCTATTTGCTTTCCCACCTGGGCAATAAACTCTCTCATTCGTTCAAACATTGCTGGGCCTTTGTGATCACAATTCCTTTGCCCCGCAGCTCGTTATTTTCCTGGATATTGTCCACACACCATAGGAAGGCCGTTGGACTGGGGGCTGTTATTCGGTGCAGCGTGCCATGCGCATTGTCCAACGTGCCATATGCAAACAGCACAAAGCACATGCTTTTCCTCGCTGCCTGACTGACCAGATCTTGTTATAGTCGAATGTTCTGTGAGCGGCTCTGTGCCGAGGCCTCGGGAGTCTCTTGCTATCAGTGCAGGGCCAGACGGCGCAGCAGCTGTTTTAATAGTGCCCCTAATGTACCCCTTGATCCAAGTCAGCTCACCTGGTGTGAATCAAGCCACTCTGATTTTTTTTTTTTTTTTTTTTTATATCCTGCCAGCCTGGGCCTACTTTCTGCTTTGTTTGTTTGTCCCATTGCTTTTCCTTCCAGAAATAGGGCTCCTCTCCTCACTGCCAACTCTCAAGGCAGTGTCTAGCCTCAGGTGTATTAGAGCATGACTGCCCCCCCCAAGTCACTCTCTTGTCAGCGCGAGAACAAAGCCGCAGCAGCAGCAGTGCAGGCGACAGTACCGAGCCAGCCTCAAACCTGCAGCACACATACAAATCTCCCCCAAAGCTCCTCCTTTCTCTGTCTCCTGGCCAGTTCTGTATTTCCACTACTTTGTATCTTTTCCCTCCTCTGTTTATGCACCACTGGTTCTCATAGCCCCCACAAAATCTACCATCTTAATGCCTCTTGCATGTATGCGGCTCTGTTCTTCTATGGCTTTGCCTCTCTTTAGCGTAGTCTGTAATTACTGCTTTACTGTGTGCTCAGCCAAGGGCTCCTCTAGTCCTTGAGTGAAAGGGGTCCCCGTGGGCGCCCCTGCTCCTTCATGGAAGGGGATTTGGGCTCTGTGGCTATGCAATTATGCCTATTCCTCTGGTTTCCATTTGTGTGAACTGCTTTTTATTTGCTTCAACCCGAGTGAGACGCATCGGAATCAGACAAGGAAGGGCAGAGCGAGGGAGGGGCTGCAGCTTTTCCTAGAGCCAGCCCCCTGCCACTATTGTTTTAGCATTCAAGTAGTCGAGGTCCAAGCAGCTACATATTTATGAGTTTTTACAGCACCTCCCTGCACAAACAGCCCCTCCACACCCACGCAACATAAGATTAAACTTTAACTAGTGTTGTCAGACTGCAAATTGTGTTTGCGATTTCAAAAAATATCATACTATACCTGCCATAACTGGTAATCCAAGCCGTGATAAAACAGAGAGAAGCAGTGCCCCGAGGTGCCCGAGGACACAGGTGTTTCTCAAGGTACAGATGACAGGGTGGCCGGTCGTTCCTGTCAAGTCGTATTAGTAAATCAATCTGTCATCTTCAAGTCCCACAAGTTTAAATCTTTATAGAAAGGGTCTTGATGATGTGGCCAGAAGGAAATGAAAGGTGATGTGTACTCGGTAGCTTCAAAAGGTTGTTACCGTGTTTTCATATGATTCGATGTAGGCAGCAAAGGCTGTACTTGAGTGAGAGGATATAACAATGGAAGGCAATTGCCTGTCTCTGGTTAATGCACTGCTTTCCAGCATAAGCCGTTCGCCGTGAGAGCTGTGTGCCCATCACGAAAGATGGAAAGAAATGCACAGTTTGTCCTAATGGCCAGAGTCTGCATATGCTGGATCCCGTCTTTGTGCGAGCTTTGTGTCCCAGTGTCCTTCAGCTGAGTAGCTACAGTTTTATAAGGAAAATCTTCATAACAGTTACTGCTGCTGCTTAGACAGTTTGACAGCCTGTAAGCACAGATCCCCCCCCCCCCACCCCGCCTCTCTACATCAGATGCGTGTATAGTTGGTGATAGACTACATCTAATTTTGTATTCAACGGGTGTACACATAAATGGATCTCTCACATGTATGCTTATACATTTTAAAGCCCCCAGTAGAAGCAGCCATTATCCATCACTGAGCCACTGTGTTTGTGGTACATGTGTGTGCAGCCCAGGCCTCAACATATTTCCTCTCTGGCTGTGACTCGATTCATCACTGGATGCTTTATGAGTCCAGAGTGATTAACGGAGGAATCTCAGCCTTTCTTCCTGTGAGCCCTCACCCATCCATGGGAGATAATTATAGGTGCAGCTGGTTGTAAATACAAGCCCAGCCAGAGGTTGTCAGACCATCAGGGACATCATCAGGCTGCATCTCAAAAGAACCATAAATTAGAGCTTAGGAAAACAAAGATGCGTTAAAGACAACTGGATGACAATTCAATGACGCATCATTCAGTGACACATCTGTTGAGACTGGTTGTTTAAACTCAAATTGAAGGAACAAAGAAGGATGGCAGCAGTAGGTGACCAATAGCAGAGGAAAGCTAACAAGATTTAGTAAATACATTACTTATTGTGACTGACGGGTGCTAACTGCTAATAGGTAAACCCACCGGACATAAGACCGGTAGGGTATGTGGAAGGAGGAGGGGGTTTGTCAGAGTTCAACCTAAGGATGACGGACCAAACCACAGGCGAGTTGACTTAAGGGACGTCTTTGTTAACTGACCTTTGTTTTCCTAGCAAACACCTCATGGGCTTAGATATTAGGTGAGGGGCCGTAATTGCTTGTTTTCTACGTAGCTTAATGTGTGTGTCCTCATTGTTTTTGAGTGCTTACACGGGACACCGCATTGTTTCTCTTAACAGGAGCTACAGGCAGCAATTGATGTATTTGTGAGCCGAAAGTGATTAAAATTACAATGGAACAGCCAGTGGGTTGCTGGGTAGATGGAGGAGAGTGCAGGAGATGATGACTTGGCTCCAACTCACTGCCCTTGTACTCATTCATTAGTGATGCATTGGTTCTCGCTCGGCCCTCCCATCTCATCAGTAGCAGTACCCTGGTGGACAAAGACGGGGTGGTATAGATGTGCCCATTATGTTAATAACGGCTCCCTCAGCTGTCCCACACACCACAGCCATGTACTGACTTTTTTAATGCTGATGTATAAGGAGGAGTGTCGGGGGGGGGATCCATGAGTTTGACTGCGAGTGGTGTGCGTGCATGTACTACCTACAAGGCTGAATTGACTCCTTGACTTTCAGTGCATGTACTTACTATTGACTGCAGTGCTTTGCTTGGCCTGGGACGCTTGTTAATCGTAATTAAATTTTTTTCTCCCCCCCCCCACTCTCTGTGTTTGTTACTTCTAGCTGGCAATGGACAGATGGTACAAATGGACCCTAGTAAGTCCGGCTTTGTGGGCGAACAAGTGGAACTGCGCTGCATTTTCATCAACAGTAATCCACCCGTCAAGATCTCTCAAGTCACCTGGCAGAAGTTCCTCAACGGCACCAAACAGAACGTGGCCATCGCCAACCCGGCCTTAGGCGTGTCCGTTCTGGCGCCCTTCAAGGAGCGGGTCAGCTTCAAGCAAGCGGCGGTTCGCCATCGCACGCCCTCGCTGGAGGACACCACCATCGTGTTCTCCAACCTGCAGCTGTCTGATGAAGCCGCCTACATCTGCGAGTACACCACATTTCCTGCCGGCAACCGGGAGAACATGGTCAACCTCACTGTATATGGTAAGAACCTGTAGAGTAAGTGTTTGGAAGACTTCAAGTCTGAACTGAACTGATAACATCTTTCTTATTAAATCAGGAAGTTTGAGGCTTTTCAAACTTCACTTTTTACAAGTTGCATTAGGATTTACAGCAATTTCCAACTTGTGATGGATATTTGCAAAGTCCTGTTTCCACCTTTTTTCCCATAACTTCTCAAAAAGGGAATTTTATATTGTTTGATAAGGAGAAGTATGGAAAAAATATATTCAGAGATACTGACAGCGAAAGAGATCAGTGCTACGGGATCGTATGCCTTGGTCAGTGATTGTGGTTTCCCCCCCCCCCCCCAAGTTTCCACAAGTTGTAGAACAAAGATAGACTGTACACATCTGCAATTGCTGCAATGAGTCATGTATGAGTAAATATGATTTGAGCCAAGAAAACAGGAAAAAAAATCAGGTTCTGCATCTTAAAATCAGTTAAGAAGCTATTTCCTCAAACATGTTACTGCTGGCCCAGTGACTTGTCAGAAGCTTGTGAACCTCTCAACCAAATTTGGTTTCTCTTTGACTTTAGGCAGAAAAGGAAATTTTCTTAATCAGATAACAATGGGTCAAACTGACAAATCTTCATCTCTGCTCTACAACATTACGCTGCCACAGGGTTTGTTGTAAAGTAGGCTGAATTCTTTCGAAACACCTTAAACCCGATGCTCTTTCTCTGCTGTCTAAAGCTGTTAAACCTCCTGTGATTGGTGTACGTCCCTACCGACTGCCACTTCTCCGTGGTGGTTTGTCACGAACCTTGACATCAGCATATGCGGTCAGCGTTAAAGTGAACATCATTTTGATGGATACATGATGTGATGATTTATATCACATTTAACACCAATTGCAATTTAGCCCATATGGCTTTCATGAAACAGGAAAGAGCTGCAGAGACAAGTCAATAATAAATGGCAGGTGAAACACAAATCAATAAGGCCACTTCATGGGGTGTAATTTGACTCGAAAAATCTCATCTTGTGGAAAAAAAAGCAGTGCCTGAGGTCTGGTTTATCTTAAAGAGGCCGCTTTGAAAGGTTGTGTGTTGACTCTGATTAGAGATATAATTAGCAATTAAGTGCATTTTCCATTAAGTCCCAGTAAAAGAAAAAGCACTTGGATAAAAGAGTCCCTGTTGCCAGAGCTTCTTGTCAACTCTGGGTCCCCATTTTGTGCCACTGAGCCTCCCAGGCCCTTTTAGG
The DNA here is from genome assembly GCF_033026475.1 of Channa argus. NCBI lineage: Eukaryota > Metazoa > Chordata > Actinopteri > Anabantiformes > Channidae > Channa > Channa argus. The sequence continues at coordinate 24,700,551 of NC_090202.1, forward strand.
CTTCTGTGGCTCAGCGAGCGTCAGGAACCTGTGTGCAGATAACCAACCGGCGGCGTTCAAAGAGGCTCTTCGTGGTCTATCTCTTTCAGTTGCGCATTCGCTCAAGCTCAAGCCTGCCTTTTGATGTGCTAAGAGTAGATTGCTAATTGGCAACTCACAAAGGATTCAAATTGGATGACTGTGCATTTGGGTAGGCAAGTGGGTTCTACATCTGTGAGTGCTTTGACAACTGCTGTAGCTTTGAGGAAGGAGAGCAGCGAAACTTTGCCTGATTCGAGTTGCAACGCTGTTTTTTTTAACTCAGCCCTTTTGTTTAATTTACTTCAAATAGCTGATCAAAGTCTGATTGTACGTGAAACAGACACAATTTGACGTTGAAATAAAATGCTAAGTGAAAGAAAAAAGACTTTAATGAGCTTTAATTGTATTTCAGCAATTTGATTCCTTCAAACCTTTCTTCTCCACAGCTCGGCCTACAACACGCATGACCTTAACATCTCCCACAATTGTGGCCAGGGCCCAGAGACGCAAGATGACCGTGGCAACTTGCGTGTCAGCCAACGGGAAGCCTCCGAGCGTGATCAAGTGGGACACCAGGTTGAAGGGCGAAGCCACTTTCCAGGAATCCCGCAACCAAAACGGGACAGTGACAGTACGGAGCAACTATGTGGTGATACCGAGTCGCGAGACCCACAAACAGAAGCTCACGTGTATCGTGACCTACCGGAACGAAAGGATCACGGACAGCGTGGTGCTCAATGTGCAGTGTAAGAACAGGATGTCCTTGAAATAGGTTTTGATTGAATTCATGTTTAATGTGCAACATGTAAGAATTTTCTGAACTTACACTGAGTGTAAGTGTTTTGTTCATGTGGAAAGGTCCACGCCAGTTCTAATCTGAATTTGTTAGGCCACCTGCAACTTGGTGTCCTGTTTCAAGAGGACACCACGGTTTACAGTAAACCAAACTCATCTCTCCGACATTAGAAAGTGACGCCCAGAAGAGTAAACGCATGAGTTCCAAGTATGCGCAAAATTTGCTCTATGGGAGGAAGATTTGTAAATTTTTTACTTTTATTCATGAATGAATACAAACAGTATTCCATTACTAAATATATTGATTCATTTCAAGGAACACATTACTGAAACATGGCTTGTGTGTAGGATTTGACTACTGTCTGGTCATTTCATTCCTTTACGCATCTGACAGCTTTGCAGTAGACTCTCTCTCTCTCTCTCTCTCTCTCTCTCTCTCTCTCTCTCTCTCTATATATATATATATATATATATATATATATATATATATATATATATATATATATATATATATATATATATATATGAGACTTATTCGAATGAAAGTGCCACACAAAAATAAATACAAATGGAACCTTTTCATAACTGCGAGCATAGCTAGTACTACGCTCTAGCAGGGAGATGATGCTAAGTGTTTTTGCCCAGTGAACTGACATCAGCGTGTCTTCCTTGCAGATGAACCCGAGGTGAAGATCGAGGGCTTCGATGGAAACTGGTACCTGAACCGCCAGAATGTGCAGCTGACCTGTCGGGCTGACGCCAACCCCCCTGTTACAATCTACCAGTGGAAACTGTGAGTCGGACATGGCTACATGTTGTTGCGCTCACGTTCGATTTCTGTGAGAGGCGGGGGGGGTTTGTAGATGGCTTGCTAAATCACAGCGAGGTAGTTTTACAGGATAACGTTGAATGGAGCCTGTTTTGCCCCTACATTTGTCTTAAGGTGTGTGTTTGTGTATATAATAGAAAGTAATGTACAAAGATAAAAACAGACCAGCTTCCTTCCTGCTCCAGAAATGTGTGGCCATCTATTTGTTTGTTTAGAAAACATGCAATGAAGATAAGACTATGACTCCAAGCAGAGCACAATGGGCCTATTAGGCATCAGCACACACCCCTATCTGCCTGATGGTCACAGATACTGGGAGATAAATGCAAACAGAACACGCTTTGCTTTGCTCCTGGGGCTTTTCTTTGAAGTTGCAGGACAGGTATGCAGGTAGAGGGGTAAGAAAGCATCATTGTTAGTGCAGGCAGACTGTTTGTCACTGACACACAGAGCAGAGGGCTGGGGCTGTGGATTAGGCCAGCGCACTGCGGGGCTGACATCAGTGTTTGTGCCTCGGAGACAGCCACTCCATAAATGCCCCCCAAAAAAAAGAAGAGATGCAAACGTGTTTTCGAGTCCTGTGGGAATCGCCAAACGGCCGTGGGTTTGATTTACGTTGGGTAATGGCATGAAAGTTGCTCATGCAGAAATAATGGAGTTTAAATGTAAACACTGAATCTAGAACGCCGTAATTTGAACCCGATTGAACTCCTCAGTGCATTTTAATGCAGGACTAAAACAAAAAAGAAAGAAAGAAACGCGGTGCCCTTTCGTTATTAACCAACTTTTCGTGAGTGAGTGTATCACGGCTTTAAATGAAAGTGTTTTATTCGAAAATTGAGAGATAAATGTCCTGTAATTGCACAGTCAAACCTCGGTTAAGAAATGTGTCACTGGACACGAGTGGATGTGGAATAATAGACCATTGTGCCCTAATTGTATCTACTCGATGGGCCACTGTCGGATTCTAATGAGGCCCGGTCAGATTTAGTTACCACTTAGCTTTCAGCGTGGAATCTGTGATAGAAACATAGAACACGAGAAGAAAAAGCCAGTTTGTTTGTTTCTTTTTGCAGTTTTTATCAGAGGCAAAGGGAGATGAGGGGAGGAGGAGGGTGAAGAGATGTGATCTAGAAGGACGAGGGCACTGTGCTGACAGATAGGAGGGGACGGCCATTGCTGCACTGAAAATGAGATGCCAAATCTGTTGTGAAGGTTCCCCTGGGCTCCACTGTGGAGGTCAGCACAAGGCTGTGACGGAACGATCCGGAACAGGGCGGCAGGATTGCGTCACACTGAAACACCCACACACACACACACACACTAGGTGTAGCCAAATCCAATAAATATTAATGTGCTTGATACAGATCCACATTACTACCGGAGACAATCAGATGTATATAGAAATTATTCATTATTCATTGAGTTCATAGATTTTTTTTCCCCCCCAAATTCTCTCTGCAGCTAGAAATTATTAAAAAAATATTTTCCACGATCTCTAATCACTTTTTCACACTTTTTCTTTGTCTCCCTGCATTGTGTGGAGTGTGCAGAAAGCCTTGCCGTGCATAGAGTCCTTGCAGGAAGCGAGCGGGCAACTGCGATTTAGTTTTATTTCCTTCTCTTTCTTTAAGCACAGTGCCAAAGCCATTTTTCTCAAAATGGGTTAATGGGGAGCTGGGCTGAAATAGCGGAGATTCGACTAAACGCGGGGACACACCCAGTTTGAACCCGACTGTTTGCTTTGAAAAATGTTTGTTACTCGCTGGGCTCATTTGTTGACTCTGTTTTAAGAGCGAGCCGTAGCATTGAGTGGGCACCGAAACAGTAAGTGGTGAGGCGGGATGCTAAAGAGTTGTTTATCATCACAAATAACACAATTACTGTTGTGATTTAAGACGCACCATCATCTTTTTTTTTTGTTGTTGTTGTTCCTTCTTTCCACAAAAAGCCATTTCCTTAGCGCACACATCCGCTCACTTGCCCCAGGATATTGACTACTGCTATAAATAAGTAGTATAATGCTTATTATTGCATTCTGCAGAGTGTTTACCTCCAAAATCTGTTCCGATTATCCACCTGATTTGTCTCAAATATCAAAATTTGAGTCGACTTGAATTCGTAAGTACAGCTACCTCGACTTGACGTGAAGTTGACGTCGCGCTGTATTAACTGTTGGGCGTGCGGACGCCATCTTGTGAGACTTTCCCTGCTTTTCTCTCGGTGGTTTTTGAGACTGTGTTTCGGACGTTCTGCAGTGATTCTGATAAGTGATGCCAAAGTGTGTCGGAGCCGCGGCCATAGTAGGTAAGCAGACAGGTAGCCTGGCTGAGTATGACTGGTCTCTGGAATCTTGCATGAACCCACTGGAAAACTGTTCATGTATTTATCGTTATTCTGTTTTCCAAATCCTGTTGCTTGCTGTTGTGATTTGCCGTAACATCTGTATGTTGGGTCCCTTTTCTTCCCCATCTCTTTCATTTTGATCACTTTTGAACATTTTAAACTACTTTTTATTCATAAAATTCCAGAGAATTGTAGTGGTTACTATAACATCATCTAATCAGTTCCCTGTTGCCAGGGTAGAGGGGAAATCACACAAATTCACATGTTGGCCTTTAATCACGTACAGTGTGTTTTCCATCAAATCTAAAGCCACGTCTATCAATTACCCAATTTGAAAGGGAAATCCAGATGACCGGTTGATGTGTAGTGTTTTTGAAATCAAACAGTCCAAATCCACATCTGTGCTCACCCATAACATACTGCACATGAGCCGGCATCAGATAATCTGCATCACTTTGAAGCTGTTTGTTCGGCTTCTGTTTAGCTTCCTATTAGGTTCCACACGCGCGCACGCGCACGCACACAAACACACACAGACGTCTCATACAAATGCAGACATCTCTGGTCTCTGGCACAGTCTGTGGTGAATCGCAGTTTGCCAGCCTTTCATTTCTGCAGCAAATCAATTGGGGCTTTGCAGAACTCAGCATTTGATATCGGCTCACAAGGCAACTGATTATTGAATCATGACATACTGTTTGAGGCCTGTTTGCAGTTCCATTGTGAACCTGTCGCTGAGGTGGCCAAGGAAAAACAACTCAACCATAGCTTTTTTTTATTGCCTTTGTTCTATGGAAGCTTTTTACTGAGGCAAAAAATACTTTTTATCTTTTATACTGGCTCGTACTGAAAATCTGCTCGGTGAAAAGCACTGATCCACGTATGGATCAACTGGTTGCAATTGACATTTTATGATTTATTAAATTTAGAAATGGCTCATCAGTGTGCTTTTTTCTCCGTAATTGAAAGCCTGTTTAGTGTAGCTCGAGTACTTGATGTGTGGCCATTGTTAGCATGAAACCTAATTTTGTTGCCTCTGTGCAATGTCATTTAGTTTTTCTCTAGCTGTAATAAATGGAGCATTTCAATTTGAAATGTTCTCACACACCAGTGGATTTCAAAGTGCCTCTCTGACATAGAGCAAGGCCAGGAGTGTAAGAATAAAGTCCTAACAGGATCCTTATTGTTTACAGAGACCGAAATGACCACCGGTGCCCAGCAGCTCACCACAATCAGACAGGGGAGCTGTTTAACATTATCGCAGCCGTGTTTATAGCTCTGCTTAAGCTGCGTCCATTCAGAGCAGCTGATGAAGCTGATCGAGCTGAAGGCAACAGGAAATGGCTAATTGTCCCGAAATTTGATACCAGTTTTCAGCCCGCGGGCTCCATAAAAGCGTTCCCGATAACAGAACAGAGGGGCGGTGCGCTCGTTATGCGTGACCTCAAAGTGTGCTGACCTGATCAAAGCACGTGAGCAAGTCTGAACACGGGAGAGAGAGCGTGAACCATGAAGACAAACTCCTCGGGCGGGAGAGGGATGCTCCAGCTCCCATTGACAGCCCAGCATTTGGTAGATTCTGCATTTATCGCTTGATCAGCTGCCTCTCTTGACAGCTCCCCTGAGTTTTGAGCTCAGCTATATGAGCTGTGTTGTAGTGGAGGAGGGAAGCCCCCCCCCCGCCATTCCTCACCACCCACCCCTCCTCCTACCACTGTATGTTTTGTATTCCACATGCCAAAAAAGCCAGTGTCCTCAGGCATCAGCTATGTTTTACCTGTCTGGACCTGCTGGGATTCCCTGTCCTCATAATTTTGTTTGGACTTGATGGATGATGGCTGAAATATAGCGCTGTCAAATATTCCTGGTATTTATCTCGCGCACACACACACACACACACACACACACACAAATCCAGGTTTGTTTGGCACTAGAGACTGTATTTTTTATGAAGTTTGAATTGCCTGGCGCTCCTGGGAGAGGGATTTTCCCCCCCCCCCCCTCTGTGGTCTCGCGTAATTCTGCCATTTTACGGTGTCAGTATTATTGCCTCTCTCTCCTTCTCTCCCAACAGCTTGAATGGCTCCCTGCCCAGTAACGTGGAGATCAGGAACAACACCCTTTTCTTCAAGGGACCGGTGACCTACGACCTGGCTGGCACGTATGTCTGTGATGCGACCAATGGCATCGGGACTCGCACCGGCATCGTGGACGTCAACATCACAGGTAGGTTGCTGTACGGTCGCTGATGTGTGTCTTCAGTAGCTCCGGCATGGCTTGTATCAATACAGTGCCCTGTCACACATTTTGTAAAGCCAGCCCCCCCCCCCCACTCCATTTAAACCCAATTTCATGCAGATGCACAGACCGGGGGATTGTAGTAGATCACCTGTGTGTTTTGTGCTGCAGCTCCCACCTGCCCTCGCTCTGTGACAGTTTATTTGAGGGACCCCCCCCCCCCCCCTCAAAAAAAAAGCTTCTGAATTTTGTATTAGAGGCCTTACATGTATTGTTATAACCGCCCTCCACCTTTACGCACCCGCACACGTGTGGAAGCGATATAAAACAGGCCTGTCATCAGCACCTAAACTAACACCGAGCAAAATGGGGGTTTGAGGCGAGGGTACTGTATTGATCATAGTTTGCTCACATCTCGCTCACATTTCTCCAATCAGCCGCCTCCTTTCGAGTTGAGCTCTGTGTCTTCTGGGCAAAACAAAATGCTGAACAAAACTGATTCAGTTTCCTTTAGGCACACACACTGTGGTTCCTCTGGATTCTTATCCAGAGTCGACAGCATTGAGCACTCAAAGGCCTTCTCACAGTGTACACGCCAGATCTCACTTTGCTATACGTACTACAGATGTGGGAACCGTTTTCCATCGGTTCCAGCTGTGTGTGTGTGTGTGTGTGGTATTGGGAGACTGTCACAGTTTTGCTCTGGCCGGACTGGAAAGACTTTACCCCTCTACTCTTTCAGCTGCTTGGTTTCTGGGAAGCGTGGGCAGGTGGGGGGGGGGGGGTGTTCTAACTCGCACTGCTTTGCATGTTGACTCATGTTGTGTCTCTGGGAACATTGTGCTTGGTGTGAAGTGAACAGCTGTGCCTTACAGTATGACTGCAGAGTTCGTTTCCAGTTTCCTCTCTTTATGTGTTATCCTCTACCAGTGAGTGTAATGATTAGACAAAGCCGCTTTGCAGGATGTGATGATGTCATTGCCTGCATTGTCAGAAGTTGCCCGGGTAGGCAGGTTATCAGTGCAATGATCGAAATATCAAAGAGGCATGACCAGCTTACGAAACCGGAAAGTGAGGAAGTAATCTGCTGTCAGGAAATCACCCGGCAGCAGCTTCAGTAATTGTGTTCCAGGGAGACTGTACTGTTTGCCACAAAATACCCATTGGAAAGGCAAAACAAATGCGCCAAAGTCATTTTCTATTTCGGCTTTTTCATTGATTATTTAAATTAACATTCAACATTGCTATTGTTTCCGTAGTCTCTCTGTTTATCCTCATCATTTGTCTGTATAATGTTATTGAGCGAGTGAGGCGAACGTCATTTGAGCACATTCGGTTTCAATTTGTCTGCACCCGGATTTGGAATCAATTTTGAATTATTTATTAATTATTATTATTATTATTTTTCATTTTAAGCTATGTGAAAGTGTGCAGAATGTTTGGCAATTGGTTAAAGGGTTTTTTAATGATTGATGTGCTGCTGTGAAAACACTCTTGGGTCTCAGCTGGAGATGTTATTTTTTTTCACCCTATTACTCCGTATGTTTACAGTAATTAATAGAGTTACTTATTGCATATCACTCAGCAACATGTAATTATGCATTAAAGCAAAGTGTATTTCCAATTTTCTGCTCGACAACTTGATTGTCACTTCTCCTTTTGCTGAAAGAACCCCATTCTTCATCTTTGGATTTGTATTGATTCATGCCAAAACATATCCTGAATATTAGATGTCACAAAGCACTTGGTGGTGTGTTTGTATCCTCAGCAGCAATAAGCTGGCTGCACGCTAACCATGTGTGTTATTTTCTACTGTTCGATTGCTAAAGTCCTGCATTTCTGTTTAGGATACATCCCCAAAGCATCCCGTACAAGCTTTAAAAGCATGTTGCCAGTTCCCATAGTAACGAGTTAAAGGGAGAAGAGCCAGCCTCTCCTCCTAAAGCACAGTTCAGAGCCTCAGCTCCAACATGGCGCTCAGTCAGTTTGCAGAACAGCACACAAGCAGCCAAAGCTGAATGTCGGGCATTAGTCTGGTTTGATGCTTTCGGATGCGGAGAGGAGTGCAGCAGCGTGTACAAACAGGGACAGAGCTGTCCTGACCTTGCGTCTGACGCAGGTTCAACATGGATTCATTACAGTGGTATCATACAATGCTTGTACTTATCTGCTCTTTGCTGATGTTGTGAAATGCTAGCCGATACTTGTCTTATTGTGGGCTTGTCAGCGTAATCTCCCACTATACTAACACAAAGCACCATTTAGCGTCACATCCATGTGCAAAAGGAAATTTAGCAGGCATCTCTGTGAACGTGGATTAGCTTGCGGTAGCCTTTGCATCCGTTGCGGTGACATATGAATGAAAGAATGTTTGGGTGAACTTGAGGCTGGGCGCGGCATCTCCTAGTAATTCTTTGAAGTGCTCTGCGCAGCGTTGACGTTGGCTGTGCATAATGGCCTGGTGATGGCGGTAAAGAAGTGGGATGATGCTTCGTTAACTTCAAAGAGCATCCTTGTGCCTCCCAACAGCCTCAGACAAGCCCGGCAGAGACGTGGCAGGTGAGAGAGCCCACTGCTGGCTGCTGTTCAAGGCTGCAGCATTGGTCCTCCGTTACATTAGTGCTCTCTGCAGAAAAGGAAGGTGTTCACACCGATAGCTGCGGTGCCTTTGTTCAATAGCTCACAGAGCTGTCAGTTTCTAGACTAGTTGTAAACATGAGGTCATTATTTCTTTTCCTTTCTAATAGTGTTGGAATTTAAAGGGACTAAGGAGAGTTCTGTGATTCCAGAGTCAATAATTCAGCCGTCGTGGCCCTTTTTAGCCTGCAGTGAACTACATCAGAGCGATGACAGATTTGACACTTTGACAATCTATCAACCACCGCCTAACCTCTATTGTGCATAGTGTTGTCACTATCCAGATTTAGATTTATCCAGATGCACTACTACGGGCTGCATTATGCATGGATCTGGCAGTAACACTTTTTGTTTTCATTTCGAAGTTGATTTTCAGATTGACACAGCAATATACACCTGCCAGGGAGACAGGCCTGCCTCCACTGTAAGGAAGATAAAATGTCCATGACAACTTGTTTGCATCACAGAAAAGCTATTTTCTCCCACTGGGAAACAACACTGATGGAGCACTTAAAGAAGGCACATTTTAATCAAGCTCCTCAGTTTTCATGGATGGATTTGTGGAAGCTGCATAACTGTCACTTTGGCAGATAGCGGGGCCACGGAGCACCTTGTTTCAATTAGTTGGGGGATAGTGTTTGCTGTGGAGATGGCATCGACTACGCCGAGTCACATGGGCTTCAGACAGCTTTCTCCAAGGACACGTGTTCCGCAGATATGGTGTCGCTTGTCAGAATCTAATGAACCACTCTCCTGTTTTAATCAATCCTCGCTCTCAGAAAAAGAGGTGATGGCGAAAGTCTGAGAGAAAAAGAAGGGAGGCGCGGAGGGGTGGGGTTGGGGGGGGTCCATAGCAAGAGAGACGAGCGTCGTGTAATGGGCCTCCGTGTTGAAAACACCTCTCACATTCACATTCAGTTCAGAAAGCTCCAGAGGCAAAGTTGACAAGTAGTCAGATCTGATTAATCAGCTAATTACTAAGGGGCATCAAATGCCATTTAAAAAAAAAAAAAACAGACCCAATTAAACCCCTCACAATGAACGTTATTTTTGACGATAGGTTCTTGGCAACTTTTACCCATCTAATGGGGGAATGCCTGTCAGCCAGCGACTGCTGTGAAATATTGCCGATGAGGAAGCTACAGGAAGAGGGCTGAGCGATGTGGTTAACCCTGAAAAGATCAAACCTCCCCAACTTGAGAGTCTTTCATTAGGATAATCAGCTTTTCCACAATCACAATCGTTGCTTTTTGTGCTCAAAACAAATCGATGCTGCCATCTCAAATTTCTTTCCAGCGCATAATAAGACATGATAAATGGCCATTTTGTCAAGATGGCCTTACAATTATGTCATTATCACCCCTGAGAAAGACTACGTGTGGTTTTACTCTTGGCAGATCACAGTAGTGCGACATGTGGGAAAATTTCCCCTCAGTCAAGCAGCACATTCACTACAGAATTAATTTGTTTACACACTTGAATAAGCTTTCAAAATTGATTTATTTTTTTAATTTTATTTTTTTAACCTTGACTCTCCAACACAACAACATTAGTAATCTTTGCTGGATGGGGGCTGGGCTGAGTCAAAGGCAGCACATAATTGTTGCCACATTTGCATCTGATCAGCTGCAAGTGATGATATCACATCAGATCCGGGTTCAGCCAGAATGCAAACCTTTTAGTGGCACCAACTTTCATTTGCCTTTGCTGGAGCTTTGGCACTCAGCAGAGGTGCAGTCAGCTTTGCTACGGGGGCTCTACCACTCGGGCCTAAACAGGATCGAGTGAGAGCGTTCTCTTCAATTCAGCAAGAAAGCACGAGGATGGATCCTTCTGTAAGCAGAGGCGGCCAGCGCCGACATCTGTTCATGCTCGCCTGAACAAGCAATAGTTCACTCCGGTGTGAGAAGATGAAGCTGAGAACGAAGAGGTGAAGGGGGAAAAAAAAAAAAAAAAGATACATCGCAACCACAAGGTAAAAATGAGTGGAATAAAACAAAGACAGGCCAGTGGAAATAGAAATAATTAAAGGTATCAGCGTGAATGACGGACATGCCTCAGTGGGTCTGATGCATGGAATTTAGTTAAAATGGATTCTAGAAATGGGCTTCCAGGCAAACAGAAACTGGGAGCGGTGCAGAGGTTGAAGCGAGGGCACGAGGCTGTTTACATGACTTTATGTAACAGCCTGTGTCAACTCCCCGTGTCCCCTGCTTTTCACTTTCTCTTCCAAGTCCTGCAGTACAACGGCGTTCAGAGACAGCGAGACGCACTCGTAGGGAGAGGGGCTGACATTCTGTCCCCAAAAAAAAAAAAAAAAAGGACTTGCATGCACTTCTTCACTGTTTACTTTTCTATCTCACTGTGGTTTTATTGGCTCCACGTAACCAGGGCAAGCAAATGAGGCCTCTGTGGAGAACATCAGCTACGTCTGCATGATGATTCCAAAGGCTTTGCCACCACAGTGGTGTGAAAGCAGGAGCGGGTTGTTGGCAGTTGGCAGAGCTTCCTCAGCATAAATGTACTGAGCAGGAGATGTTATAAATGTCCCCAAAGGATATTACAACTACAACTGGATGTATAACACACATTTGTATCGTTGGCAGATTATAGATTTTGGTGGCTACATGTAGATGTTTCACTTCTTTATTAGACAGGTAACGAGATGTTTTTTTTTTTTCTCAGCCACTCTCTTCTCCCTGACAGATGAAATACTCCAACCCCCCCAAAAAAACAATCCAGTGCTGCTTATGGTGCCAGCTTCCATGATTTAATGTGCACAAACTTTGGACTCTCTACCCGGGTTTTTTACTACCAGCGTCTAGTCCCACCTCACTGGTCTTCGCAAATGACAGTAATTGTTGATGCCATGGTTCATTTTTATCCGCGGGCATGCGGCCCTCTCCGTCACAGTAGGGTCTGTCGGCTTCCTTAACGTGATGGCACCCTGATTGCTCCTTGTGATAAAACTCGCGAGGCTGCGGCGAGGATATCCTCTCGCATAAAACACGGATCAAGCTGTATATTACTGACATCTAACAGCAGAGCCGCTCCACGCAGCCATTTGTCTCTTTCTTTTCTCTGACAGAGACAAGAGACATTATGATGTCGGCTTTGCAAAGGCTCCCCTAGCAATGTGAAATTTGTTTGTCTTCGCCTGTCATGGCGGAGTCTGTCTCAATCGGTGGGCTATGGCACGTTGCATTGTCGCCATCTCGCACCGCCGCCTGCGTTGTTCATACATTCAAAGGCCACACGTGTGTATGTTTCATATCATTACACCCTCATTTTGAGTTGAGACGTGATGTCAAGCAGGTGGTTTCATGCCCTCCTGCTGGGCGTTCACAAACCTAGAAGGATTTGGGTCCATAGACTGGTAGAGCAACTTTCTAGCCCCCGCTTCCTCACTGCAGGTGGGGCCGCTCAGTACTCGGATCCTGCCAAGATCACACCTCATTATCCAAATGAGACATTAGCATGAGCCGCTCGCTCGCGCTCACACCCTAGGTCGCCCTGTAAGAGCCTCTCCTGCGCTGTTCGGTGCCAGGAGGAAGACATTGTGGCTGCAGCTTGTTTTGCGTAACGCGGAGGAGGGCAGTATCTCAGTGCTTCTTATTTGAAGAAGAGATAGCTTAGCTGGAGGAGTGAAATGAAAACGTCACCGGGGGAGGAGCGCGTGTAAGAGCAGAGCAGCTGAGATCATGGTGATTTATCTTAACATTTTGTTTGTGCACGGCTTGCTGTTTCTGCTCTCCGGAGGATATGCACAGGAGAGGGATGTGGCAGACAGATGGAGCAGGGGGATTGGCTGAGCCCCCTTCGGCCCAGCTCCGCTCCTCCGTCCTCCTCCTCTCTGTCCACCCGTGTGGCGCTGGATCTGTCACGCCTCCCTGAGAGCCTGATGAAGTAGGTCAGACGCTGTCCCAGGGTCTGACCACTGGCTGTAGAGTTGCTGCTGCTGCTGCTGCTAACGATGAAGATGCTGTGTGGTGATTCAGTCATTACACACACGGCTCCAAAAAAACAACAACAACAACAACAAAACAGAACAACAGAGGAGAAGCAGCGGGGAGGGTGACGTGGTGAATAAACAGCTGCACGACCTCTCCCGGCTTAATACGTACAAACATGCAGATTTGTTTGCTGCTTGTCCGCTGACCCAATAACTCATTCTTACCGCGCTTCCGTAGCACTACAGCCACATGCAAATGTAGCAATGCATTAATAATGGAAACCTTTCGAAAATCATTAGTGTTTTGATGCACAAACGCAAATATTCCCGGCTCATTCCAAGGTTGGTGTAGCAAAGGTTTTTACAACCCATTGTAGCACAAACTGAGCGTAAACCACGAGGATTTATTCTGCAGTCGCATCCAACAGAAAGCTACGACTTGTGCACGCGTGTGCACTTTTAAATCACCGTGCATTTGCCAGACGTGGCAGCGTCGTGGCTTCCCGGTCGCATCTAGAGAGCAAAGAAACGAGCAGCTTCTGCCGTAGGCAGATGAAAAGAAGAAACGGCGCCTGTTGCACTTGATGGGACCATTCTGCACGTTGCTACGTGCCACAGATCATGTCATCTGTGTGTTGATGCCTGTACACCACAGGCTTATCTCCTCCAGCAGATCCCGTACCTATTATCTGTCGGCCTATTTATTTATTTATTTTTTCACAGGGGAATGAAATAATAGTCAGGAGGTTTTAGTGGCGTAAGCGGCATTTACCTACATATGAGGCAACATCAAGCCACCGTCAAATCATTGATAGCAAGGAAAAAGGAAGAAAAACAAATCTTGAGAAATGGTTTTGGAAAGGGAGCATGCAAGTAGGGTGAGGAGGAGCTTTCCCTCCACGTCGACTCCCCGGGCAGCACGTTAAACTCCTGTCAGCGACGAGCCTTTATTCGTTACGGCAGCATTACATTTCCATGACTTCACAACCACTGGCAAAGTCAGACAGGGAAGTAATGAGAGTCGTTGTGCCCGTTCCTCTCTCACTCATTATGCCATTCTTTATTTGCCATTGTCACTCCCCGGCCCCTCAAAGGCACCCGCTCCATCTTCTTTTTTTATTTCCTTGTTGCCACTCCCTCACTTCTCAAAGTAGCCTATCTATCTAGTTTCTCTTCATCTTCTGTTGTCTGATGCTTGTTCCTCCATTTAGTCATGTGAAAACACCACTCCCTGTACCACTGTTTGAAATCCTCTGTCATTTTCCCAATCTCTGTCATAACACCTTGCAACTGATTGCACTAAGACTCAGGAATGTTTGTACGTGTCTCACTCCTTCGCTTTTTTTTCTTTTTCTTTCGTGTGCAGACATGACTGGAGCACACCCAGAAACACTACCTGCAGGACAGAGCGGTGAAACAGTTTCACTCACTTGAAAGCCCCTTCAGTGTCAGACATTCCTCTCCTTCAGCATCTTTGAACATTTGCTGCTGGTGCTGTTTGTACTGTAGTTTTAAACTGATGAACAAAAACCCTCTTTGTGGGTTATTTTTTATTTATTTATTTTTTTACAGTAGCCAAAAATCTGGCATGGACATGATGCGTCGTTCCCAACAACAAGATGCGATGTTTGGTTTAGTTTTTTTGGGGGAGAATGCGCTGCATTTGATTACCATTTGTTTTCCTTAAAGATGAACTTCTGCTTCACACAAATGACTCAGAGGGAGAGCACTTATCAAGCTGTGAAGGAAACAGATTTTGTCACTAAAATGTTTGGAGGTACTAAATCATCCACTCGATCAAGTCAGACGTGGGAGTTCAAAATAGTATGATTAATGCAACACAAAATGGCATGGCTGCAGCATTTGAATAGCTGCAGTATTTCATGTTATTCATTACCTGTGTAAATCCATCATGCTTCTGGATTGAATTATAGCCTTTCACAGCACATCTCGCCACCTATTAATCTCAATAGTAGACTTTAGTCATTGCAACTGGAGGTTACCCCGCTATCTGCATGTTTCCAGAGTGGCTCTGGTAGGCGCTGCCTGGAACAGCAGCAGGGCTGTTGTTGTGCTGCTTTCGCGCTTCTTTATATCTGTCTGTTGGCGGGTGTTGCCGATAGCGACGGGGTACCGGTGGAACACCTACTTCCGGCCTACGCACCCCAACCACCTCCAACGGGTTTTATCATTAGCGCTTCTGTCATGTGATTAGTTCGGACCGTAGCAACTCCCCCTGTCCCAGTCTTCGTGGATCGTGGCATTCCGGCATTCTCCGCGTAAGCACAAGGCCAGCGTGGCGAACGGAGGGCTGTGATGCGATGTGACCTTGCAGCGGCCGACCTGTGTTTTTTGTGCGTTTCGCCGCTGCACTGAAGTGATCTGAGGAGCCTTTTTTCTGCTGTTTGTGAGCAGCTTTTCCCGCTTTTGAATTCCCGCCTATTACACAGGTAGGGCCACCTGAACCCGCCGACATTCCGACTGCAGTAAAACATCACAAGAGCACCTTTAGAAAATGTGTGGTTTTCAGCACAAGCACTTCCAAAGCTTCCCCGCAGGTGAACGCGCCGACCAAAAAATCCCTAATGCACATAAATATCTGTGCCTGCTCTCATGTCTGTAGTGTGTATGGACTGTGACACGATTTTTTTCCCCCAGTCATTAGTGTTGACATTCACATTCTTCACAAACAGGTGTGTAGGTGGTGTCACTTGAAGGCTTTGCTGCAACACCTTCTTCTACCACTTCTCTGCAGTTTTTAATGGCCTCGCCTCGTGCTTTGCCTTGTGGGTTTTTCATCTCTCCGAGTGGTAAATATTGGGTCTTCGCCACCTTAGAAATGCAGGACAAAAAGCCGCCTAATTAAGGTTGAGCAAGAGGACTGATGAGAGCTCAGACAGATCGAAGCCGACGAAGGCAGTGAAGGGTAGAGCAGAGGATTACAGGAGGACCCTTTCCCCCCCCCCCTTTCTCTCTGCCCGTTCGATCCTCCGGATTTTCACCCCTCTTTGGAGTTGGTGGGGAGGATGTGTTCTCGAGTAGGGGTGACCTGGCTCTGCTCTCTCATTCATGTGTGTAATGAAGGCCTGTGTCTGAATAATCCCATTAGGTGGTCAGATTAAAACCTGAGCTGATATTTGAGACTGTGCCCGGCACCGCTTTAGAAATTGAAGAGCTTTGCTGGCGGCCCTGGGAGGAAGGGCGCGGAGTTAAAAAAGCGACTGAGCAGAGTGGCCGCGTTTGGGAGGTCTCTCCTTCAGACCAAAGGAAGCGCCATTGTAATTAAAGCAGAGAGGACGGCTTCTGTAGCTTCTGCACTTTTAGCCAGAGTTATGCACGAGATGCAGAAGATGTGTCATTTCCATTAAAAAGCAGTTCTAATTGAGGCTAATGACTTTGATTTAAAAGTTCAGGGCAATAATTTTGAAATGATTTGAAGCTCGGTTCTTTCAGTATTGCTTAACACAAAGCTTTCATGAATGAATTTCCAATTTTATGAGGACATTTTCAATATTTACCATAATAATGTGTGATAAGTGTCATCATTTCCAGTTTTGGAGCTATTTATACAGTGTGTATATATATGTGTGTGTGTGTGTTATCTGCCAGTTGTTGCTTTTTACTTTGCAACATCCCCCACTATTGACACATCTCCACAGATAATCTGTGCAAATGTTACAGCCTGCTTGTGAAAATATGTTGGGTTTAGGGTGGGACGTTTTAGAGAAATATAAATACTCATCAAAGCACAGCATCATATACGTTTCAGGTAAACACTGGTTATCAGATCCACATACTGTGTTTTCCACAGAAGTCACCTGATGAACAGTGTGTAGAGCCGTGATAATAGCTGGGCAATAAATCAGCACAGCCGTGTGCAGAAACAGTAAATCTCGACTGTGTGTCATTTGACATGTCTCGTCTTGTTTCACAGTGTTCCTACGAATGTGTGGTTTGTCGTGCATGAACAGGAAGCTCCCTCCTTTCTTCCCCACGCCCTTTGTTTAGTCGATGGCGTAACTCGTTCGGTCCAGGTTTCGGCGTGAAGTTGAACGTGCCTGTGCTCTACCCGCGCGCCTCGCCGCTTTGATCGCGTCTTAGATAAAAGCCTTTTCCCCGCCCTAAGTGCCCGAATGAGCTTCTCGCTCACTTTGTGTTTTCAAGTGCAGATGTGTATGTTAGGGACACGGTCTGCAACAACTAGTTGTACTGTAAGCAGAAGCTGCGCCTCAGCCGTGAGCTTTGTTTCTCTCCTGTGAGGAGGCTTTGTGCTCTCTAAAAAGGGTGGCATGAACGTGATGACTCAGTTTAGCTTCAGACGGTGTGGTCGTGGCAGTTGTGCATTTAAAACAACATATCTTTCTTTTTTTTTTTTTTTTGCATGTTGCAATGAGCAAATCCCAGGCTTGAGCCCTGGCATAAGTTGCCGTCTCTCTCCACCAGGCCATTAGTCACTGTCACTCTGTTCCACGTTACAGCGCATCTTTGACTCATTTAATAAGTTTCTTTCTCTTCTCCAGCGGCTCTGCTGAATAATATAGATATTTTCTCCTCGAATCGTATTGTATTTTTCTGCCTGAAAAGAGCTGCCTCATATTTATCAGCTTTCTTGGTGCATTGTGGCTGCATATGCTTGGCTCCTGATAATCATCTCTGGCGCTGCGCTTTCATGTCATTACTGTTAAACCGATGATGAATATGGTTCTGTGTCATGCTGTACAATGTTCTGCTGGACTGTACTGCAATATATCATTCAGTATGTTTTACTTTGACGTGTGTCAATCCTCCAGATTTGAATGAGAATGGCTTGAAAGGCCAAACGGCTTCATTGTTAACCTGATGGTTATTGCATGCTGTCGAAGTTCTCACTTTACTCTTCGTACTCTTTGATGGTGTTGTGTTGTCTTTCTATGTCTGAAACTGCATGTGACTGTTAATGACTGAGCTCACTGTTGGTGAGGGATCTGCGGGGGGGTGGGGGGGTGGGGGGGTTGGGAGCTCATGGGGCCTGGGGGCCTTCCTTTCCCCTTTGCTTTTCCGTCCTTGTCTCCCTTACTTCATCTCTCCTTTAAAAAAAAAAAAAAAGAAAAAAGCACAAACGCACCTCCTCCCACCAGAGCACTGACACACTCCCTTCCATCTGTCTTTTCCTACCCAGAATTCCCTAACAACCCGCCAACTGGGGGCCATGAGATCAGGCAGGAGCCACACAATGCAGGCGCCGCCATCGGGGGTGCTGTGGGCGGAGTCGCCCTGTTGGGTATGGCGGCCATACTGCTCTTCGTATTCCTACGCCGCCGCCAGCGCACCTTCAAGGGAGACTACAGCACCAAGAAGCACGTGTTTGGAAATGGGTACAGCAAGGCCGGCGGCCTGCCCGCCCACCCCCCCATGCCCAAGAACCTGCAGTACCCGGAGGACTCGGACGATGAGAAGAAACCTGCTCAGATCGGCGGCCCTGGAGGGTTCGAGGCGGGCGAGCGTGATTTTGACCACGAGTCAGAGGACCTGAAGAGGCCCTATTTCACTGTGGACGAAGGAGAGAGCCGAGATTATGACGAGCGGACTCTGGCTTTCCAGTATGACCCTGAACCTGAGATAGCCGATGATATGATCTCTCAAACCGACGGCTCTGTCATTTCTAAGAAAGAGTGGTACGTGTAGTGGCATGCAACAACCAAACCAAACGACCCTCTGTCCCCCACCTGCATCCCACCACACCCTTCACCTCCAACACCACCCCTCCCTTCCATCGGTCAAACTGCACCAGTCACAGTCCTCCCCCCCCCCCCCCCCCCCCATCACCTCCCACTCACCCCACATCTGACCCCATCTAACTAATCTCAATTAAAAAAAAAAAAAAATCCAGAGTCTATTTAAAGTGCTAGCGACATCAGCTTCTCAACGTGACAGCGTTGGGGTCAGTTCCATAAGGTGAATGGGCAAAGAATGCAAACTAAGGTATGTAAACGGACTTATTGTCACTGACCTATGAGGCCAGGGAGGAGATTTATTAACTAATACTGGTGTATTATTCTTTTTGTGTAATTTTTCATGTTATAAATGTATTAAATGTATAAAAGAGACTGCAGGTTGAGGTTTGCTGAGCACATTTGTGAAAGTCCTACACTGGATGTATGATTCGTTTTTATTTGATCGATTTTCCATTACCATTGCCGTTTTGTTATTGTTGAGATTTGTTTTTTTTTTTGTTTTGTTTTTTTTGTACTTTTGTATGATTTTTAGGTGACCAGAGAATTGAGAGATAAAAGTCTGACCTAATTACAGGTGGAGTTTCTAAGGGTTTTTAATCAAGTTTCAGAGAAGCTTGGAAAAAAAACTGCACCTGTACCTTTTTTATTGTTTCTCACTGGGATTAGCATCCATGAAATTACACATTTATACATATTTACCATATTAAAATCAGATATGACGTTAATGCCCCTCCACGTGTTTATATGCTTGATTGGTTTGTTCACTGAGAGTCCGTCTACTGAGCCGCGGGATAACAGTTATCAAGTGTTTTTTTGCAATTTGTACCCTAAAGTCTGATCAGAAGGGGAGAGAAGGGCTGCGGTCGTATCACACACAACTATTGTTATTTTTCAGTGATGCATCACAAAAGGTCGAAAAAAGGTTTGTCGAGTCTCACGGCGAAAGCTTCCATTGTGCTCTGAAATGTCACGAACAGGTTCACCTGTGTGGACGAGCTCCAAATCTTACCACTATACTGAAATGTCTGTTTTGTTTGGGTTTTTTTTTTTTTGTGTGTTGACTTGTCATAATTACTGTATGTGTTACTCTTGATTTTTTTTTTTTTCCTAATCAAATGGATGTCAGAGGAAAGTGTCTGGGAAATTTCCCAACAATGACTCTGCCTCTCCTTTGGCCTAAAGCCTCCCAGCATACAGCAACAGCATTTTCAATGAGGAGTCGACCATGGACACAAAGGACACAGACAGGAGGAAAATGCCAACTAATGCTTTCATTTACGTCCACTGGCAAAACATTTGAACGTGTAAAGGGAATTGAAAATATTACGGTGGCCATGCTGGATTCTAATAAGTCACCTGCTGCTTTCTTGATGTTTTTTTTTGTTTTGTTTTTCCCTCTCTAGCTCTCTCTCTCTCTAAAGTGAATTTAAGTAGCTGTTTGCAGGATTTTCGAGGAATGAATTGTTGTCCTTCCCTTAATGTTGGCGTGTGAATGTGCCAATCGGGATGCAATGACCCCCGTGCGATGGCTTTTTAAATCACTGTTAGCAAGCGCCAGCGGATGCTACAATAGCAAGTGACTTGCTTCTATCCTCAGCACCGAGGTCCATTTTCACAGCCAGCGGCTTCAAACACACACACACACACACAAAAGAAGTTCAATGTGAAATATCTGCTAAAACAGAAGCAAAGGAGTGGATATAAACCACACATCTGACTGGCTCCGAACAATATAAATACTGTATTAAGCCTTATTTTATGCATGTTTTTTTTTGTGTGGGAGTGGATGTGCGTATGTTGCTATTTTTTCTGTATGGATTCAAGTGCGGTCGTCCTCATTTGCAGCTCAAATGACAGCGTTTTGTCAGTTTTGTCAGTATTGACAGAGGTTTAAGGGCACACAGTACTCAGCAACAATATCGCAGTTAACACAAAAACGTCTATAAATATAATCTATAATAATAGAAATAAAGCTGGAAAAAAAAATAACTCCGTCTCCGTGACGGCAGATCTCTCTCTCTCTCTCTCTCTCTCTCTCTCTGCCGAATGGAGACATGTGTCCATGCTTGTCTACTGAATGTTTTTAGATGAGCATGTTAATCACGAGCCTCAAACTTTTATTGTATTGCCAACACAATTTAGCTTTACAAAGCGAGAGAGATCATGTTCTTACTAAGTCTGTCGATTTCACGTTAGTTCAGTTTCATTTCCTACAGGTCTCCCCCTACAGATAGAGAGCAAACACGGGAAGTAGACAACTGGAAACTTCAGAGTGGAAAAAAAACAAAGTAATCTGCAGTAGCTGCAAATGCAGTTTGCAGCTGTGTAGCCTTTATTTTGTTGTTCACCTACAGATGAAGCTGCTTTGCTCTTATTTTTTACTTCCAGTGGCAGTTTGCATCACTGCACAGTAGTGACAAATGGATAGAAATCATGTTTTTGTTCTTGCATTCAGTGCCTATCAAGTCAGGAGACATGAGGTAGTGGAAACAGTTTCTGCTTCATCCTTTGTTACTCCCGCCCAGGATAAGAAATAATAAGAAAATTGTGAATGATGGCTTCTTCGCTTACAGTGAACTCCAGCTAACATAATAGGGGCTGTTGTTGTAGCCCTGCTCTAGCACAGTAACTCGCAATGTATCAATGCTTGATCTTTATATCTGCTGATCTCCTGCAAAGCTGCAGTCAGTATCAGTTTGAAGGTGTAAATCGTGGCTAAATGGTGATACAGCACCTATTTACAGTCAATACTGGATAGTTTAAGCCTTTGGACAGATGTAACTTTTGCAACTTAGTCACACGTTGCTGACTTTTCAAGCACAACAACTGAAACTTAATCCAGTGGAAAGGAGATTTGACTTGTAAATTTAAATTTAAAAGAAACTTTGCAACTTTGGCCCAAAGCGAAGCTCAACTCTACAGCTCTTTTTAAAGCACAAGTTTAAAGGGTTTCATTCGAGTTGCTCTATTTTTATTATTATTTTTTTTCTGCAGCCATTACAAAACCACACTGCCACACTTGCTTTTCAGACATGTTGGAGAGAGAGAACGCCCTCAGATTTGAGAGGACATTTCTGTATACTGGTAGATGTAAACATTGTCTTCATGTTGTCGGGGTGTTATGAGTTTTTTTGTAATACTAACTGTAACTTCATTCCATCCTAATCTACTTTTTGTATTCAGTATGTTCAACATTCCACTGTAAATACTGTACATACGGTTGAGATTATAGTCTGGATTTATTTAGGGACTGCTCCGTAGGGACCCTCTCCAGGTACAATATACCTATTTTGACTGCAAACAGAGACTTGATGATTGAGAGACGACGTTGATGCATAGCCTATTTCCAAAGTCCCACCTGAAAACGCTCCTCCGGTACATTTTTAAAACGCCACTAGCGGCTTCACTGTCATACAAATGGGGGGTGGGTGACGCATACAGTTTGATGGTTTAATGTCATTGAGAGAAACTCGTAAGAGAGAAATTGTCTGTATGCAGCCATGTGAATGTATATTTTTAAGGGTGTTACAAAAATGGAAAAAAATCTCTTGTTCAATTGTGATGACCCAGTGAAGTAACTTGTATTTGTTTTAAGCATTAAATGAGTTCAATAGTCAACAATGTTCTGTCCCGGTTCACTGAGTGGATAGATGTGTGTTAGTATGTTACCTGATTGAATATGGTTCATGTCTGCAGCACATTTCTTATCACTGTGTATTGATTTTGGTAATTGCAGCTCTCTGCCAATATCTTTGACCGGTAATGTATCACCTCATGCGGGTGCTTATTTTGGATTTCTTTTTCCAGCTGTATCACTTCTTGTGAACCTTAAGTGTAAGCGATACAAGGTTTGTTCTGCAAATAAAAGTTTTCTTCAGTTTGAACAAAGGCATTCCTTGTTAGAACGATATTTAAATCCAGATGCGGCTCTGCTAATTTCTTTTTTGCTCCAAAAGTGTGTTCGGGCACCCGGCCATCAGGCAGACTCGTGCATTGCAGCATCCGATCTTCTGCAGCTCCAGTTTTCAGAATTAAAGGCAGCTGAGGCGGCTGCACTGCTGAAGAAGGATGATTCTCTTTGCATTCGTCCCATTGTCTGTTCCAGTTTTGTGCCCGTGGATAACACAGACCTATAAAAAGTAACATCAGCACATTATCACGAGATAACACATAGTCCAAACACGGCATATGTTACACGTGAGGAAGAGATTTTACCATCGTTACAATGTTTTTTTTTTGTCCAAAACAGCTTCAACCACAGAGGTTATTTTAAAAGCTGAAAGGGTCCCAGCACAAGACAGATGAAGGCATAATGCCAGTATAACAAGGTTGTCCGTTGGTTAGTGCTGCAGCCTTTTGGAACTTATTCCTTTAATTGGTAGAGCAAAAACTGTCAGACAGATGTTGATATGGAGTTCATCGCTTAATGAAGCCACAGCGATATGATGAGAGAGGCCCAGTGTGGAGCGAGAGAGATCTGTCTCAGACTGTGGGACTCAAGTGCAGACATCTGCACTGTGCACATTAAGAACAGCCCAGAGTTTGCAGCTGTTGCCATCCATTTGCTAAAAGAGCCCTTTGTAGCCCAAAGGGGCTTTGATGGCACATAGGCTTTTAACATGCATGGCCATCTAGTTGTTTTTTTTTGGGGGGGGGGGGGGGTTTCTCTCCTAACAGGGCCGCGAGTGGAATTCTACAACATTTCCTCTATCAAAGTGCTCTCAGGATGAAATATGGCTGGATTTGGGTTCTAAAATATGCTCCTCGTGGGCTGCAAATTCAAAAGCCTCGTAAGCTATGTGACGTCACGGCATTCAGCGCGGCATAAAATGCCTGAGATGACTTTATGCTGATAACTGTGTTTGTAGGCCCGGGAATTTATTGTTCCACGATACCCGGAGGTTAAAGCAAACATTTGAACCTAAAAAAAAAAAAAGCTCTTACTTTTCTAAGCAGCACCGTCTCTGGCGAATCATTGCTATGCAGTTTGAGTTTCTTTCAGAGTCGGGATTGATTTTAGGGGCCACGAGAGGCCACTAAACTCTGGATTTGTTAGGTAGCATATGTCGGAAGAAACTCTTTGATACCCTTTGAATGGCTGTGCTGTCGATACACTAAGAATTGGGAAAAAAAAAAAATCTACGTGTCCAAATGACTTCACAAAGCTCACGTACAGCCAAAGCCACGAGTCATTAAACTGCAGTGATTAAACCAGCGTACTGTACATGCATGAGAACAAGACGAGCGTTTCATTCACTGGCCAGCGGCTTTATTCATTCACAGCCTTGAGGAAATTCTATACCGATCCAAATATTGGCAGAAAAGAAGGAATATTGTCAGCTGTCTTCACATGGCTGGTGTGTCAATTTGAGATGTCTACTCAATGGGCCCTGTCATGCGAGTCGTACTTCTCTCGGCCTTGGAATTGTTATCAAAAACCCAGCAACTTAACCTGTGTCCAATCCTGTAAAAACGAACCAAAAGAAGGTGTTTGTTTTCTTTTGTTTTTTTCATTATGGCACTGTGTGTTTATGCATAGTTCTTCATAAAAACAAAAAAAACCCCAACAACTTTTTGGGTAAACAGGCTTCCAGGGAAATGTTCTGTTCCTCTTGTCTTATACTTGTTTCCAGTGACGTCCATAATAAAATGTTACTGCCCTCATGTTAAAGAATCACCACAGCTTTAATCGACTGTTATTATACTAACACGGTCACCCCCACGGACTTTGTGAGGTTTATTATTATTAATATTATTATTATATTTGTTATAAGTGGTATCAAACTAAAAGCATATGTATTTTTCTCTTTCCTTTCTCCGTGACGATGCAGATGCCTTTATGCTGGTGTTGAGAAGCACAATCTTTAAAGTGTTCATCCCAATTTAGCACGTAAGCAAACACATGGTATTTATATTAGTACACTAATACTAATATTTGTGACAGTTTAAGACTTACAACAACTAGAATGCGACAAAGTACACGTACCTTTACATCCGGTGTGCGTATGTATAAACTTATCCTTAATGTGACCTTATGTTGGAGCTTGAACCTCAAAGCTGATATTGGTTTGTTGTCAGGTTTTAAAGGACTCCAGGAACAAAGAGCAGACAGCTCTTTCTTTCCCCATTTGATTGCTTATGTAAAACTCCTTGTTGTCTCCTAAACTCAAAAGGTGCGAACACATCAGGGAAGAGTGCTCACTGCAGCAACGTTGCTCCTTTAAGGCATTTTCTCTGATCATTTGATCGGGGACGTCCTCAGACGACTCGTGTCATTTCCGGCCTCCATCGTCTGCCTCTCTGTTTGATGTTTTTGTCTTCTCAGATTCGGTCTCCCGGGCTACGAAAAAAAAAGCACAACTGGAGTTGACACGTGTCTCTTGGAGCACCGTCCAAAACCAACCACACGTTTCACAGTTCGGACACGTTTGATCGGCCGGTGAAGTGAAACAAGAAAAAAAAAAAAAGGGCAGCGTTCCCACCGGAGGCCGAGCTCGCGTCGTTCCCTCCGTCTACTTAAAAACGTGCTCAGCAATGAGCTGTTTTTGCTGTTTTTGTGTTTCGGAGCTGATGTTGGTGTTTGCCATTCATCTTCTTCAGTGCCTGTGCATGTGTTTCACATTAGAAAAATACATTTTGTGAAGACACGCAACATTTAGCGTCTGCATCCACACATTTGGTGTGTTTTATGAACCCCTCTCACTGCAGCTGGGTGGAATGGACCTAATATCTCATGCCTGACCAGCAAGCGGACTGTCAACCCCGTCTTCTCCTTTTGCCTAACCAAAGACACTGCAGCTGGGATTTAGCCCCAGTCCCATGGGTGCTCTACTTCTATGGTCTCCACTGGGACACCCCCAGTCCCCGGGAGCATAAAATAAAAGAGTGCGAGCAGCTTTGAACCACGTTTGTAACGTGTGAACGAATTCCTGTATTGTTTCAACAATAACCCAGTGGGAATTAAGCTTTAGCACATATTAGCCCCCCCTCCCTTTGATTTTCAACTATAGCCAGCAACCAGCAGTATCACATTGTTCAGTAAACCAAACACTGGCTGATTAAATGGAAAATTCTGCAACAAAAAGACATGAAAATACATTTAACAGTAAGGTCGGATGGCTGGTGTCATGCTACTCTTTCCATTTAAAACATATCAAACATTCTATCCGAACATGCACATAGATTCATAAAACGCTGCATATCTGGGCCTCGTCCTCGTGTCTTTGAGATTCGGTTCATTGATGTCTGTCATAAATCACGACTCTTAAGACTCGGCGGAATCCACTGATCATCCAGAAATGAACAGAAGGTTGTTTATGGAAGAGGCATAGTCAGGCTCTGTTATTTATAACTTTTTAACCCGTCGGAGGACTCGCTCAGCTTTTCGATGTGTCACAACCGCACGGCGACGCACTGACTTCCAATTCGTTTTCTACCGTGCACAGTATCCTCAGACTTTGTTTGACAAAACATGTTTGGCATATAACCCGATCGATTGGGCATGCAGTTTACACCCGACTGATAGACAGAACAAATCAATTCTATTTCCAGAAAATGTGAAATTATAATGAATTGGCAATTATTTGGATTAACCCCCGATCAATCTGCTGAAAATATTATTGCCTATTATTTTGTAAATGAGACGCCTCATAAACAAACTGCTCGGATTCTATGAATAAATTTGTCGGCATCTTGAGGGATGCGAGGCTGCAGTAGCTGTCGGAGACACACACTCGCACGCACGCGCGCTTTCACGCCCTCCCATTTTCAGAGCCAGTCATGGCCTGAGCAGCTCTGCTATCCAGCTGTGTATTAGCGGTCTCCAATTAAACTCAGCCATCCCAGAGCAGAACGAAAGGCCTAAACCCTCTGGTGAGAAAACTGCTGACAACCATCATCTACAAAGTCCGACTGGGAATACTCTGTCCCTGTGACCATTTACGCTGCCTCAAAGTTGTGTGTGTGTGTGTGTGTGTGTGTGTGTGCTTTCGAGAGGGAAGTTGTGTGCATACCCTTCATCCTTTTGTTGACCCATGCTGAGCCTGATTGACCTTAGACACACAACAACAGCTGAATTACAGGTTCGTGTGCATGACGGCACAGTTTTCATTTCAGTGAGAAAATGTTTGAAGGATTTCTTTTCTTTTTTTTCTTTTTTTTTTTTATGGTATCCACTGTGCATATTTGTTTGTAAAAGGATGCTGATAGTTGTTTGTTGAAGGCAAAGTTGCAATGTTCTTCTGGCTTCTTGACATTTTCTTTGATGCAGTGCATTATACCAGTCTTGTCACAGGCTAAAATAAAAATGAGAAAACCTTGAAATATGAATTCCTGAAGGAGCTGGATGATAAAACAGATTGCAACTGGCATTCTCAGAGAGATACTCCGCTGCATGACGACTGGGCGTGGCTGCAGTAAGAAGGAGATGCGTTCAAGGACATGATTCAACCTTGTAAATTTAGAGTGCAGGATGCCGCAGTTGTAACAAAGTACAGATACTGATCCATTTAGATGTTCTAATACATGTCCAATAAGTATATGTACTTACTGATTTATTTGTATTATTAAAGGGCGTCTTCATTGATTTGGTACTTGCTTCTTTCGGTCCTAATTTGGGTGGTAAATGCGTAAAAATGCCATTAAACTTCCCTCTGACTTCCCTACATTAAAATATCTGTACTCCAATCAGAAAAATGCCTCCAGATGACATCACTTGGGGGAACCTTCAGTTAAAATGGTGCCGTCTTGTTGCTCACAGTACAGTTTGTGAGCATGATTCAATGTGCTTTTCCAGAGCTCCCCCAGATGACATCATCTGAACTCCTACCGGTGATGTCATCTGCTCGAAGTAGAGGAGTATTTTAATGTAGGGAAGTCAGAGGGAGGTTTAAAAGCATCCAAACTAAAGCCATAGACAGTTGCAGAGCAAGTTGCAAATTGGTGAAGTCGTCCTTTAAGGTAAATCTACTGATTAGCTAATGATTAGCTTTGGCTTTGTTAGTTCAAATTCCTAGGTGTTTATTTTGAAAGAACAACATATGAAGAACTACCGTCCCCAAGATGAGCACAGATCTGAGCCCTTGTCCTTGGTGACTACTACCCTGCTCCAATCTACTCCTCTCACTGGCAGAGAACCTGTATCGCAGGATTTGGTCAAATTTCACTCTCCGTCACTCTGTCAGTTAAAATCTAAATGTCCTCGTCCTTCAGACCCAAAGCTTGACACCTGTTAAGAATCTCTCGCTCTCTACAGCGAGAGCTCTCCCATCCGCATGCACAATAATCTATCAGTCCAGTTACCACTGGCCACTGACAAATGGGGGCAAATTAAGAACCTAATGTTTGCCGCCCCCCCAACCCCCACTCCCTCTTCGCTGACTATTGACTCTCACAACTTTATCTGTGTACATTAGTGTCAGCGCCCTTCAGCACATACAGCCATGGCTGTCATCGTGCAGAGCCAGTGAGCCTTTGTCACAACTAATCTTCATCACTGGAGCCACCAGGCCGAGGCTGCGGCATCCAGGCCTCAACAAGATTGTCCTTAGCTTAACTCCAAGTGAGGGGGGGGATTGTTATGACTGAACACCATCAGTCCAACGTATGGAAAAGTGCTCACTCCTTCAAATCCAGATGCCAGAGACATGATGGAAATTCAAAAGTCCAAAATGAAAGTATCGGAAATATAAACCAGTGACAGAATAATTCCAGGCAAAAATACAAATTCAATGCTTAATTGCCGAAAACACACCATACATTCTAATCATGTGTACAGGTATTATGATAATGTGTTGACTCGTTGACATTGGTTGTCGAAAGAGCAGCGTTTTTTTTGGAATGGATCCTTTTTTTTTAATGCGCACTAATAAATGTGAGGCGCAGACTTATTTGTGGAGAAAGAGACGCAGTGGGATCTGATTTTACGCCAGGAGAGACACACACTCAGGTAGCTGCCGCCAGAACTGACTTAACCACTCAATTATCTTTATGCACCAGGGGTCATTGGAGATTGTTTCATTTCGGAGTTCAAAGTTGCACAATGCCTCACGTCTCAGGGAATCTGTAGCTGTCGACTTGCCGGCTTTCAGCCCCAAACTCCGGTCTTTGAAGGTGCAGAATTACTGCAAACCGAAATAAATCTCCTAATCTGCTACAAATGCATATTCGGAGCCAGCCATCGATTGGACCACAGCTCAGCGTTTGAAAAGTTGATGTATGCAAAAATGCAAACAAACTAACTGATCCTCACAACACAGCCAGTCGGGACTAATCTCCCTGAAGTCTCGTGGCCAGTTGCCATGACGAGTCACAACTAATTAGCTGCCTCGGGAGGATTGGCTTCCTCCAGCAGCAGGTTCCAATACCCAAACCTGAGGTCAGTCACTGAGCCCACATCAACAGAGCCGGTATTGCTTTGTTCTGTGAATGTGTCAGTGCCATTTAAATCTCCCCATGAGAAATGGTTGTTCGAATGAAAAAAAGGAAAAGTGGGGATTTTTTTCCTGCATCTGGCATCCAATTGATAAATATAGTGATCAAATTCACGCAACTCTGACGTTATCTACTGCACTTCGCTTCTTTAGTCTGCATCCTCTGAGGCAAAAGTCTGACTAGATCCTGTGTTTGAATATTGGGTTTAGTTAAGACTAGACAAACATCACTGCCATGCTGGAGGGAACCAAGGTTGACCACCGAGCGAGGCAGGACACGAATTGTGTTACTGACATATACATTTTACCTGAAAAACACACCAACAAACCAACTGATGTTTTCAAACTGTTTTCACAGATTTAAGCTTTTCCCACACTTTATTTTGTACGTTGCAGGAATTTTGCTACGACATAGGAAAGTGTCTTATGGAAGAAGACGTTATGGAATTCGTGATGCCATGAGATTTTTACGTACTTCAGAGCTTTAGCTTGCTAATCAAAGTTGAAAATGTATTAGCATGTATTTTAATATTCTCTATGACTGATGACATGTTTATTTATGTTTGTCTCTCGCTGAAGATGATGAAGATGTACGAGCTGATGATCACTCGAGCTTTGTCATCTTGCTTCGCTGAGAAGTTGGCGGAAGCCGTGGCTTTTCCGAGGCGTTTTCTGATTGCTTTTACTACTTGTTGCTCATCGTTGTTCATTAGTTGCAATGTGCAGCTTGTGGCGTTTGCTTTGCATTAACCTCCCTCTGTGTACTTCATCAAACTGCTTTTATTGCCGTTGCAACATTTTTAGACAATGGGGATTCTCAGGGCTTGAATTTGTTACTAGAAAGCCATGTACAGTAAATCTCTCCATTCACAGGATTTGTTTTCCACCACTTTTATAGTTCACATCTGCGATATGACATAATACTCCACAGCTTGTCTAATTGCAGTAGTACATACAGTAGTCATTTCTCAGTGTGGTACGGGATATAATTATGCTTGCACTTGCACATCCATCTTCAGGCCCCGGTAGCTACCTTTCAAAGCAGGACAAAAAGCAAGAAATGACTCACTCTCCGGGCACAGGTATTAACAGAAGGGCTTCCTGCCACAAGCATCTCGTCAAAGGGAAATGTTATACACTTGTTATTCCTGTTTGAACTGGAGGTGTGGAAAACAAGCGGCCACTATGAACCTCGAACTGAACAGCAGCAGCACGAAGCTTAACTCACATCCAGGGAATGAGGAAATGCTTCATGGTCGTTTCACTGATGATGCCTGCCTGCTCTCCGCTTACACCAGCAAAGATGAAACCTCGACGTTGTGGCCTTGTTCACAAAGGCGGTTTTAAGCCTTTTTCACCGACAGAGCTGAAGGATGTTTTCTTGTGACTGGCCCTGGGGCTTCGTGCTGTCAGCGAAAGCCCCAGCAAAACACATCTATCAGCTGGCTTCAGTGTATGTGAAGTGCTAGAAGTTGAAACACAATTCGTGGCCTTGATTTGCGATTGTTTCTTAGGTCTATGACTCGTAGCTGAATGATGACCAGAGTGACCGGCCCACAGAGGACATCAGTCCACACAGCGTTTCATCTGAAGGCACTGCGTGGTGTCATAAATAGCACATGCTTTGATATCACCGAACACACACCACCTCAGCGTGCAAGGTGCGTGGAGAACTGCCATTTTCAAAGCCAGTTTAGATTTCAAATATTTCATCTAACAATTAGGCTGCACACACACACACACAAAAACACTCAGAGGGATTTTGCTTCTCAAATAAATTAATCGAATTAGCTCAACATGCTTTATACAGACAATAGCAATGTTAAGATTGTACCCACTTGTGCAGCCAGTTAGCTTAGCTTAGCAAAAAAAAAAAAAAAAGAGAGAGAGAGGGGAAATAGCTGGCGTGGCTCCCCTCAAAAGCAACCCGGTCTACTAACAGCGATGTTTCTGCACAGCTGCAGACACAGATGCATTTTTGTGGGGAGCATGATTGCAACCGGAAATCATAACTTCGCTAAACCTAAGCACACACAGCACTCTGGTACGTAGTGGTGCACGTGCACGTGAGGCCCAAACCCGCCGATTATATACCTGTTTGTGCGCCAACAACACATTTAACAGGCAAAAGAAATCTTCCCGTGTGAGAAAACAACAAAGCAGATAAGAGGTTTAAAAATGTTCAACTATTCTCTTAAATAATCTTTGTTTTAATTTTTTTGTTTATTTTGCAGCTTTTGTAGCTGTGATCAAGGTAGGAGATCCCACTGTCACGTATCAGAGGAATATGAAAAAAGATGCAGCTCACAACTGCCAGCAACCAGAGAGAAACTGTTTGGTTCAATAAAGTTTATTCGTGCCCACAGGCAACAAACACATGCTACAGTGTACAATGCTGCATCAGCTGTACACAGTATTTACAGACAGTGCTACATTAAAACTATACCCTCCAGTGGGGCAGTAAACGTGTTGGAGGTTATTAAGGAATTGAGTTCTATTACATTTATTGTGCTTAAATGGTGTTTCAGTACTTGGGAGTGATGTTATTTTACAAAACACGAGGCAAAGTCTGTTTGTGTTAGTGTTTGGTGAAATTGATAAACCTGATTAAAGATGTTGTATTGCAGGAGACGCAGTATGATTTGGTGTTATACCACAGTCATAGTGTCCGTGTGTGTGAGCGCTTTGAAGAGTTTGGTGTCAGTGTTAAACCACTGTCACGACTGAAACATGTCAAAACCTACTCTCAAACCTGCCGACTCTGTCTTTTTTTTTTTTTTTTAAGGTCAAAGAATGTAACCAGGTAGCATTAATGTGGAGCCGCACACCGCTGAGTGAGGCCAAAGGTCAATGAGGAAGAGTAAAGAGCTGTCGAACATCAGCGCGATGAAGGGGAGCGATGTGACACTTTGAAAACATCTACGTTCTGCAGAAAGTCGAGTCGAAACATAAGGCAGCTTTGAGATGAAAGAGGAGCCGCGTATGAATTATTTAGTGCGATTTGTGTTTTTACTCATCAGGTTTACGGCCTGACCCGTTACAAACTGTGTGTTTGGTTACACGACCGCAGAGCAGCTAATTTAGTCGTCAGCACTCACTTCAAACAGGAGCTTGTGAAACGTATTTACCAAACTCTGTCTGACACGCTTTTAATTGAAAGCCAAAATCATGCTGCTCTATTTGGTTTTTTATCGAAACGAGTGACAACAGAGCTGCAGAGTAGGCTGAGAAAAGTACCTGCAGGGCTCGCGAGGAGCAGAAAACAAGTGGATGGCGGACAGAAAGCCCATTCACGCATTTCTTAAATATGATTTCACAGGCAAACCTCTTATCTGACCTGGTAGTCCCCCCCCTTTTTTTTTTCCATTTTGTGAATAGACTAGTCCAATTTTTGGTTATGAAATGAATTCTGGCCTTGGCATCCTCTCAGGAAATTGAGATCGGTTTCAGAAGTGGCTCTTGTGTCCGAGCTGCTAATGTGATCGTTGGAAGTTAACGGATCGTCGGAAACTGGCAGAAAAAGGCCATTTCGAACTGGCTGGCAGGGGGTTTCTCAACAATCACACATTTCTGTGGCAAAAGACTCGT
Organism: Channa argus; assembly: GCF_033026475.1. NCBI lineage: Eukaryota > Metazoa > Chordata > Actinopteri > Anabantiformes > Channidae > Channa > Channa argus. The sequence goes on from NC_090202.1 coordinate 24,733,101, forward strand.
TATTTAGTAGAAATACTCACATGTTTTCACTTTTTGCTTCGTTCTCTTGCTTGGCGGCTGCTGATGCCGAGAACATAATGATTAGATTTTTGAACATAAAAAAACTGCGATTTTGTTGAACGACCACATCCACCAAAGCCAGTGAGGCTCACATAGAGTAGGCAGCATTTGTTATCCAGCACTAATGCATTAAATTGCATAATTTTGTTCGTTTTATCGTGTCCAACCTCTATAATCATTTGCTATTATATCTCTATGACAAAGACTTGTACCAGAACAGGTTTGAACAGGAAAGTCTTTGAGCAACTTCATTGTAGAGGGGCTTGATATGAGTCCACGTAGCTCATAATTAAGTGCCCGCTCATCCATCAGGCGATGGCTTTTATTTTTGTGGGGCCGTGCTGCGACTGGTGTTGTAGCAGTCCTCTCCTGTCATCTATTTTCAGGCCAGAATGAATCAGCCTCTCCTCTTTTTTTGTTCATTTTGACACCCGACAAAACTCATCGCCTCTAAGGGAATTGGAGTAGAGGGTCTTGTTTTGTTCTGGCAGTTCTTTCAGGAATGGCCATCAATCAGGTGATCTATTGTGTTAGAGAGGGACCTTTCTCTATTGAATTCATGACTAGCTGCAAAAAGCAGATGCTACAAAGGTGCTGAAAGTTTGCAGGGTACATTATAATCTGACGTGAAAGAGCCACGGTGAAAGACGAGGGGGCCGCACTTCATAATGTCTGTGTGTCAAGATGAGCTGACCCCATTGATTGGGACTTCCGCTTTGACAGAATTGGTATTATATCAATATTTTGTCCTGATTATTGTCCATTGATCATGAGTGAATGAATGAAGCAACCCAATTAAAAAAACCAACAACACAATCGTCTTTTGAAATGACTGAACACACAGCTGTTTGTCAGAAAATTGGGCAATCTTTGTTTCGTTTTTTTCCACGAAGCAATGAAATGTTAATAGATTAGGTAGAATGTCGGGATCCGTGAACAAAGAGGGAGAGAGAGAGAGAAAAAGACTACGGGAGTTGATTTGGATTTGTCCATTTGGCCTGATGCTGCAGCTGATCGATGCGAGGAGCAGTGGTTTAGCTAGTGCGAACACATTTAGCTCTCGTTTGCAGGAGGGACGGAGCAGTTTGTAAGTCTTAATTTGCTGGCGCTGTCAGTCGGCTGCTGTGCTGTTCTGCAGCCTGGAACCGCACAGGCACGGCATAAACAAAGCGTGGGCTCTGTTTAGAGGAACCAGACACAAAATAACAATCAGGTGAAATCTGGACTTTTTTGGGACAATGCGTGTTTGTTTTTGGTGAAGACGTAATTATGAGGCTACTCCAAGCAGCCTCTCGGTTTGTAATCCCTCAGACCATTTCTCTGAAAACCGCACTGATGTCACTTTCTCAGAACTTCTCAGCATTTGCAATGTTGTCTGTTTTTTTTTTTTCTGGCCTACTCAGAACTAATACGGACTTCAGCCCTAAAAGACACAAATGGAAGCCGCAGCAACTACTGCGTGTTTATTATGGGTCCAAACACAAAGGAGGAACATTGTGAAATACTTTTTTTTTCCTATCTGAGTCACCTTTTGTCCTTCAGTGTCCTTTTCTTTCTTTCTTTTTTGAACATTTTACGGTGTATTACAGCATTGGTCACACACTCTATTTCCCACTACGCCTTTAAAGGGCTGTTTCTGTAGCATATGACCTGTGGTATGATACTGACAAACAATTGTCACACGTATCGACCCTTCATTCTACATATTCTTTTCATCGCCCACCTCCTCACTTCCTCCTTATGTTTTCTTCTTATTGAAATTCTACTCAAGTCATCTGCCTGCTGATTTTTGCACTACACTGATTAGTCAGGACCCCCGTAATGGCACCAGACTGTGTTCCACGCTGCTCGTTAGGTCGGCGGTGTCTTCCTCAGACGCTCGGCAGTGGCTACAAAAACATAACGTGGTGCGTTCCCACCCCCTCCCACACAGTGTCCGTTCGGAGGTCTCCCGTGGACCAGTTTTGTCAGCTGTGCGGCGTAGGAGTGGGTAATGACATGCTTACTACAGATGTAGTAAATGAGTCACGACAGGCAAAAACTGGATCCCAGCTGTGCTTATTAATTTCACTGGACATGGCTTGATTTGAGAAGTTGTACTCCGGATGACATGGTGAGCTGGGTTTTAAAAAAAAAAAAAAAAAATGAAAACGCTGTAAAAGCAATATCTGATCACACTTGTTTTTTTGGTGAAACTAATACAGACTCACCTATTACTTTTAGAAGCTGTTGCCGGCGCAGAACTATCAAAATAGTTTGACATCAATCATATCCCACAAATCTAAACACAATATGTCATTAAGTCCTTTCAATCATTTGAAACTGCTACAAAATTGTCCAGAAATTAAAAACACAAAATCTCAGCCGACTCCTACAGGGAAATGTGGGGGTCTGCAGCACCCGATTTGAGTGTTATCACGCCACTGAAGAGCCAGTAATTATCATCTCATAGTTATCGCTTGGCAGGCCACCTACCACCTACTGACATAAGCAAAATGAGCAGGATGTGTGGGAAATTGGCCTAAGTAACTACGGCAAGTGTCATTGATTTTCATTTGGTGACGTCACTCAGAACGTTTTATAGGGAGGAGGTTGGGGTGCATGGGTAACAAAGGACAAGAGACCAGTTTGCACCAGTTTGTGTCCAGTTTGACATTCCCTGATCGTCAGGCGACTCTGTCTCCTAAAGAGTACGTTTCTATGCGACCAACACAGAAATGCAATTACGATTTTTTGTCGCGAACGTACCGAGTTAATCATTGTGTTTCGATGCAACGTGTTTTGCGAGCGACTGAAAATGTACTTTTGTTATTGGGGAGGGGAGCTACAAGAAGGTGGTGGGTGCACCAGCACTGTCGAGGCACAGGAGAAAAACCGCTAATCTGATCTTTTGGCTGACAAAAAAACATTTCGTTCATATGTTCAGCGTCAACATGTTTGCGACTCACCATTTACATTACACGCCAATATATTTCTCATTATGTTCACAGGAAACTTAATGCGATTGTAATCACATTTCTCGGGGAAAAAACACAATCGCTTTTGCAGTTTAGTTATGCTGGAAGTACATTTTTGGGAGACCGGGCCGTGTGACCAAAGTGCGAGTTGCCGCAGCGAAAATCAGAAACACACCGGACCATCAAGTAATATATGTGTGTTACTTAATGTCATTCATCACTGGATTATTTGAATCTCCAATATTTCTATGCAAAGTTTGAAGCTGAATAGTCAATTGGAATTCATGGCGTGTATCTGAGAACCCTGAAGAGAAATACGCTTTGGGCATGTTTACATGATTGACAGGTGTCTTTGCCAATCATTGTTAACTGCTTGCTTCACCTATAGGCTTCCCCTCCTTTGAACAACTCTGAATTTTCCACTTGCTGTAAATACTGCAAAGATGTAAAAGAGCGGTCGACACCGGAGACGTGACTTCCATGCTTTGCTAGAGTCTGAGAGAAATCCTCGATAGACTAAATAGAGGAAGATTGGTGGCCACGGTTTCATTGGCCTTCTGTGTGAGCCCAGACTGAGAATAAGAGAAAGGTTGTTCTTTGAAACATGCGAGATAGAGTTTGTCAGGCCCGATGCCCACGAGAGACTCTGCAGAAATGATTAGGTTCATGTGCCACTCAATTATCCGTTCCCTTAAAGCATTTTCTTTGAGGTTGCAATTATGCAGACTGGATGTGAATTCAAATGTTGGACACTGTGATGTGAGGCTGGCTGGTGGAGGAGCCGTACAGTTTGCCAGCTTAATAGATCACACATGTTTGTATTTTCAGGGGGGGGGGAAAAAGTAGAAAAAGTGAGTAGAGAGCATGAGCACAGGCCCCACTTCTCCTTTTACTAATGTACCTTTAATTGGCAGTGAAAAGTGCTTCTTATGCTTTTTGAAATCTTTCTGTGTTTTTCTTTGCCTTTCTTCACATTCGATGACTGAACAACGAGTTGGATGCCGCTGCCTTTCTGGTAAAGGCATCACGATGCTGTTGTCACGGCACTAACTCCTGGATCTTTATGGAGAGATTTAACCGTACGCGGCCTGCCTCACCAGATCAGGTTTCTACTGTTCCCCAACTGAATCTCCCTCCGGCCCAGCTGCCTGGCAAAGCGTTCGCGATTTAAATGTGAGACACGAGCCGTCCTGCCAAGAGAAAGCTGGGGGAGGGGCTGCTGGCTTAGGACGACCACAGTTTGGAATTTCTTCGCTGTTTGTCATACACACAGAGAAAAATGAAAGCAGATGTAGGAGCAGAGGAAGAGGGGAGACGAGGGGCGGGCTGGGGGGGGGGGGAGGCAATCATCAAAGAGAAGAGGTCTCTCAGGCAATAGATAGTGTAGGAATAAATCTAAAGCAACATTTATGAAGCAATGTATGCTGCAGACAGCACATCCAGCCAAATGGGCTTTTTATTATGCATTTAGACCCCATTTCTCACATGGCACAAACAACGTTATTAGCTGGGCTCAACCGCGATAGGCGGGTCCGAGGAACTTCAGGGTTTCTGCCTCACATGCTAACTTACATTAAAGCTCCGCTAATGTTTTAATTAGGTGGTAAGAAGATGAGCTAATATTCAATGGCTATGTGTAATGTGTTTGCAGTAATTAACCCACAGAGAACGATCATCTCATGTTGCGCATTAGCCCCGCGACGCATTTTCGCCTCTTTTGGCTCGCTGTTTACTCCCCCAGCTTCCGTGTCCCCGGTTTGATTCCCTTTTTCTTTTTTTTCTTTTTTTTCACCGCTTTTAACATCGTCACTTCCAGCAGCAGCTGTAGCAGCTGCAGGCAGCTGTTTGCGACAAAGCGCAGGCAACGTTGGCAAAGGGGCTGGTAAAAGAACTCTCAGACTCAGAGACACGTTTTAGGACAGGCGTGGGTGGACAACAAAAAGAGCATTCATCCAGTGGCCTCCATCTGTTGCCAAGGACCAAAGCTTGTGGCCGGTGAGTAGCTGCTTCACATCCTAGTAGGCTCAGTGGGTCATTATCATTCACAGTTATGGGCAGTTATTGGTTGGTTTGGCTTATGCACAAAAACACAAAAACTCCCTTTTTTGACTCTAAATTACAGCAAATGAAACTCTGACAAGTGTCAAATGTAACTCTCAAATGTAAAGCTCAGGTGAATACTGTAAATATTTTCCCACCTTTAGAGCTGCTGCTCATGCATGTACAATGTGTGCGTCTTCCGTGCGGCACCAGTCCAGCCGTTGGTGTAAAACACATAAGTGCTCGTTATCAGCCTGAGATTAATCAGCGCACATGAAGAAGTCCAAGACACGTTGGGATGCAGCAGGAACAGCCTATTATTAATGTCCAAACACTGAAAACTTATGACAGATTTTTCACACGTACCAGTCTATAATCTATTTTTAATGAGGCTGAAGACGATTGCGCTGTCAACATGAATATTAAACATCCTTTTATCAAAGAGAGATATATTCCGTACTTTAAAAATTAATCAGACAGAAACTATCAATATACATAATGTCATACTATGTCTCTTTTATACACAGCAGACCTCCACGTTGCTTTAAAACGTATTGTCTTATTAATTATACTCCTACTTACAACGCGCGTTTTTCACTCAGTCGTCTCACGGTTGCTTCCTAACTGTAGCCCACGTTTCGTCTGAGTCCATCTGGGCTGGACATTTCTTGGATCCTAGTGTGTAAACCTCCGCATGTTTGGGTACAGTAGCAGTAGTTTGGGTACGGTGAAGCTGGAAACTGTGAGGAAACTCTATGAATAGCCTCCGTACCTGGTCCGACTGGCCGATGCCCCATGTGCCTCAGCCTTTTCTGCTTATTTGTTTGCTTGATTGGTTGGTTGGTCTCCATTTCTGCTCCGAGGCCTCTAAAGTCACTACATTTTTAATGATTACAAAATTCTGGTTTTTTTCTTTTTCACTCTCAAATATCACATTGAGTACATGTCCCTTGAAACTTTCAAGGCCTTTTTTTAGATTTCTAATCTTGTCCCAGTTAAGAAGAGTTCATTTGAGCTGTGGTGCATCATCAAAAACAGAAACCTGAAATATATGTGTGTTACCTGTGTTAATCGAAGGTGGCAAACTACCAACTTTGCTGCTCTAAGGTGGAATAATGCCAGATTCTGTAATGCTGTAAATGTTTTAGAGAGAAAAAAAAACCCTGATGTCTCTTCCAGTGTGCTCTCACCTCAGTGGGGGATGAAGTACTCAAAAAGTGTACTTAAGTAAAAGTTCAAACAATAACTTACTCTAGTAAAAGTATCCACTGAAATTTCGACTTAAGTAAAAGTAAGTGCATGATTTATATTTTACTCAAAGTATTACAAGTACGTTTTAGTACTATTAGTACAACTACAAGTCGTTGACTGTGGACCAGTGTTACTTGATGTCTGGGGGAACAGGAGCTAATTAATGGTAATAGACATAAATTATGGGTGCGATGCTGTTTTCGACACACTTCGTCAGGAAGTGGTTAGAAAAAAAACAAGATGCTCTTGAACTGTACCATAAAGCCCACGTTCAAGTCGGCCTCCCCGGGATGGGCCCACGTTGCCGGGAAGAACAACAGGTGAAAAATCCGCAGCCTGATGCACGCGACAGTACAAACGCTGCTCCAGCACAGCCTGGGGGGGGGGGGATTCACGGTTGCATGTGTGGTCTTGTTCTCCTGTTGTTTGCTAACTTTACTGTGGAGGTTGTGGTTGCTTGTGTAAAGCCTTCTGTGATTTTGTTAACCACCTTGAGAACATAATTACATGTTGACTTGAGCCACTTGTGTTGTCCTGTGTGTTTTGGATGTGGAATGTGCTCTTTAAAAATCTGATGTCACGCTGTCGGTTGGGGAGCTGAGAGACTGAGGGGAGAGAGAATTGTTAGAGAGACAAAGAGGGAACAAGTGGCGGCGTCTGATTGAGGTGTTTGATCCGGGTCACGCTGCGGTCTAATCATTGTCGCTGTGGATAGCCACTGTTGGTGGGTTGTTTTATAAAGGATAGATGGTTGTGCAGACCTTCTCTCTAGGACCTAATTCAATTGAAGAATAAATGAGTTCTCTTGGTAATTTGGAGATAACCTGTGCAGTGGCTGAGCTTAAAGGGAGATAAGAAACGACACAGAAACGAAGACAAGAAAACGAGACAATTTTTCACCCTGCCTCGGCTAAATGAAACTTTTCCCCACTTCTCCTCAAACTTTAATTAAAACACACACTTGCATGCACATTGCGCACACAGGTCCACACAGTCGCACGTCCACCAGATAATCCGAGAGGAGCAATCGAGTCGTTTGAAAGAGATCAGCAGACGGTGAGCGGGGCGTCTAACCGGACCACACTGACGCTCCTCTGTCCGTCTCTCTGTTGTGAAGATTAATCAGCAAGCTGCTCTCTGAAAGTCAATGGTTCGCTTCAGACGTGGAGCAAACATGTAAAAAGGTTGGGGCCGCCCAAGGCACAAAAGCCATGTTTCCTCGGTTTACTCTAGAGGGGTATAGTTGGTTTTATTTGTGCAGGGTTTACGGACCCTCTCTGATCAGCCACTTCGGATGTTATCACAGCCCTCAGTGGTCATTATTTGTTGCCACGGGACAGTATGTACCTGCTCCATCTGCTCGTCGGGTCAAAAGGTGGTCTTCTTGTTACGCCGAGGCACAAAAATGAGAAGGCTTAGCGTAAAAATACAGAAACAACATTGTCTAAATGAACAACGCTGGCTAACGGTATGAAAGGAGACACGATAGAGCTTCACGTCACTTTTAGAGACAGTGCCACTTGTGTTAAATCACCAAAAAGCTTGATGATCGGCCTTGACGTGACGTGACGATTCACAAATCGGATCAGCCTTGACAAAACACGTCAAGTGAAGAATCTCATCTCTTTAGACTCATTCAAACGGATGAAGCGTTCGCACCCCAACACCAGATAAACAATCCAAAGGAAATGTTATTAATGCACTGACGTACACTGACTCGAGTTAACACAACTGCAGGCAGTTGACCTCGACTTCACTGCTGTGAGACTGTTTGTGATTTGCTTCGGTTTCAAATTGTCTGTGATTGGTTTCATTTTTATTTCAAGAAAGGCGCTGTTGCCTCTTAGCATAAATAGCACAACAGGGTTCCTTCTCATCTAACAAGACTACTCATAGAGCCATTACACTCACAAAAACAAGTTTGAAACTTCACAAAACCCAATATTCATCTAAACTGAATGGATCATCTGTGCATCTGGTTTGTGAAGCAAGTTGCCCACCAGGGAACTCGCTTCCAATCCTCCTTGCAATTACACTGTTGCAGCTCCACTGAAACTGAACAAAGAGACATTTGGTTGTAAATGGCACTGCAAACCTCCACATGGTAGCACTTTGTGGATGAGCCCATTTAGCGACTTGTCTCCAGAGGTGTCTCCCTTGAGTCCCGCACGATTACCAGTCGGAAAAGACACACTTTGCTGCCGTTGTGTTTGTCCTCCTCGCTCACAGTTCAGCGAGGTGCTTGGTTGCTGACATTGTGATCTGTAATTAATTCAGTGTGGAGACGTCGCAAGTTGGGAGATAATGTAAGAGCCCAGATTTTACAAAGTAGGGCTGTGTCAGCTTTGAGTTCAGCCTTTTGTCTTCCGTCTCCGAGGTGTTTGTCGGCAAATAATTCAGTCATTTGTGCACTTTTTAAATAGGCGCTGGGCTCGGCTGTCACACACCGGCAACGTTGGGATTCACGACATGCAGCATCGTCAAAAATTCACATGGCACATTTTGCAATCTGCACAACCAGCAGGTAAAAAATGACTCCTCTGTTTTCTTTAAAAGGACGTCTGAAGCTGCGGTGAGTGGGATCATCATGTGTCCGAGTTGTCGCTCAGTCCTGAAGGACTTAGGTAAAGTGCGTCTCTGCCGTCAAGGTAGGGTTAAGGTTAGACGTGTTTGCTTTGGATTCTGGGAGGAACAGTGTGTGTATGTGTGTTTCCTGGGCTCTTGGAGAATAATAAAGTATGTTTTTGCTTTTTTCGTTTCGTTTTTTTTTTCTCCCCCCCCCCCCCACCCCCCCTTTCCTTCTTCTTTCTTTTCCTTTTGCCACAACTGAGTGGTTTCCAAAAGTAACAAACTGAGCCCAAAGACAGCATATGTGTAAATGTTTAAACCTGGTAGCTTTACAGTGTCCAGTGGGAGAGATTATTTTCCTAAACTCCGTGTGTGCATTTTTGTGCATATTTGTGCTGCGTTTAATACCCACTTCTGCTCAGCCAGAGGTAATTGCAACAGTAACGCAGAAGAGAAGACATTTTTCCTGCGACTCTGCTTTTAAAATAATTATTTACAAGGACTTGAGCAACTTTAATTTCTTGTGAGAGGCTTTTTCTTCTTCTTCTTCTCCTCCTTCTCCCTGTGCTCTTTCCCCTACAGATTTCCCACCACAGATAATTTTCAGTGACCACAGCAGAGTCTCGAGATTCCCCAACAGTATTTAGTGGTGGAAGTAAGTAGCTTCAGCAGCTTCTGCTGCTCAGAGCAGAGCTGCACTCTGCTCGAATGAGGGGGCCCATGGTATGCGTGCAGAATCACAATCGCCACCTCCGTTACGTGGTCTGCAGTCGATCTGAGTTCAGTCAGCTCCTGTGAGTGAAAGGACAGATTTGTGTCTTGTCTGTCATGAAGAGGACACAGTCTTTCTTCCAACTTTAAAGCCTGAGCCAGACATCAGAGGGTCAGGTTTACATTAGCCCACTTCCCTGGAATCATCACTCTGTCACACTGGCTCAACGGTGTATAATTCCTCGTCGGAGGCAAGTTAAAATATTCCAAATTGCTGAACTTTTTGGACTCATCTGTCTTTTAAATACCATCACAGTTTTAATATGATTAGGAGGAGACTTAAATCCTCTGTTGAGATTGCTCAGTGATATTTGTGGCTGACCTTCATGGCAGAAAACTCAAATAGCTCCTCTGCTCATTGACTGTAATAACCATAAAATTGTGCTTTGTGGTGAGAGGGGTGTGGGCTGGGCTGGGGGGGGGGTCATATTTGGTCATTATTTGCAGCGTCAGCACAGTTTTTAAAACGAGCGTAAAGGGCCCTGATCCAGCACTGTAACTTGTCGGAGCCGCTCGTGTTCACCGCCTCATATCAGAGCACAGATTACAGCTTCACGTGGCGATTTGACATTTGAGATAATAGCCCCCATTGGCATCGCGAATGCATTTCCCTCACGCTGAAGGTGGGGGGGGGGATTGTGGAGATCCGGAGAGGATCCCCCGTGTGAATTCTAAGGGCTTCATTTCCACTTGCAAAATTCAGTGTGCACCCATACTGTGTTATTCTTTTTTAGCTCCCTCCTCTGTGGCAGAAAGGAATCCAGGATGAAAGCATTTCATCCATCCATCGATTGCTCCCTCCACCGTGAGCCGCATCATGTTTTCACTGAAGTGTTTGCCTGAACTCTCAAGCGCCGGGAAACAGCCAATTGTGGAGTCCTTATAGCAACCTAGCTCTCCATAAACCACTGTAAATTGCACATTAGTACCAGTCTGTGGAATCTGCATTCCGGTGGAGCAGCGGGGAGAGTGTGCCTACCAGAGTAATTGTTCTGGCTTGGTTACAGCCACGATATCACTGGATATTGATTGTTTTTCCGTGTACAGGTCGACATCGTTTGAATATACACAAGATGAAAGGTGTCAAAGCATTTTGCCTGAGCATGAACAAATCTCCCCCCGCGGTGACGTCATCTAGCGGCCTCGTACTGAGTCAGCACGCTGTCTTTGTTGGCACGGGGGCGTATTTTCAGATTATTGTCCTCTCACTCACACGGACTCTATGCGCCGCTGTTACTTATGATCCAGTAAAAGTTTTCTTGGGCTCCTCCCAGAGCATCATCCACAATCCTCCACTTCACTTTCCCTGCAATTTATTTTTCAGTTCAGAACCAGAACGGCATGACTTACAGCAGCACTGTAACATTCTCCATCTTCTATCAGGCAAACTCAGGCCTGATTTCAGTTTCTTAAGCATTTGTAAGTCAACTTACTGAAGCACTACATGGGAAATTCTAACCTGTTGTTGCTTTTTCTTATTGTTTAAGTGCTTCAGGTGAAGACGTGTGATCTCAGTTTATCCCGTTGCTCTATTTGGTCTATTTCCACTAAGCAGACTGTCAATTTGTTTCCACGTTTAGGTTAATGCGACACAGATGAGTCTTTAGCTCTAATCGCGATCCCAAAGCAGTGACACTCACACTCACACACTTTTTACTCTGTTTAAGTGTCGGTGTAACTGCTAGTTAGTGAGTCGTTCCCGATTGTGGACAAATCATTTAGAAAATGAGCAGAATTATTCATTGATTAACTAAGTTGCAGTTGCCACCCTTAAAATCAAATTCAGTCCTGCTGCTCAGTTTTGAAATACACTGTTAAATAGATGTAGAACATGATAAAGAAACAACAAAAAAAGGGGGTACAATATGAAACTATGTTAGATTACCACTGGTCTATAAATAATTTTTGGAAATATGCTGCATTTCATTTATTGTGCTATTTTTGCTCGTAAATTGAGGATGAGACATCATTTCAGCAAAAACAAATGGTTCACAATTATATACTATTTCGTTTCTGCATCTAAGCCCAGAGACTTTCTTATTTTCCAAGAATTCCAAACTCTCAAGCTTGGAAAAGTGTCAGCAGGCGGGTCTCACCATGTTAGAGAGCATGTTTGTATTCTTCTGTCTGCTCTAAACTGATGAGGACAGACAGAGAGACAGACAGATGATTATCTCTAAGATGATCGTTTCTTCAGTCTTTTTTTTTTTTTTTTTTTTTTCCAAGGAGCTTTGTCTGTTTTGTCTTTTCTCAAAAGTTGGAAGAAGTCATGGCCTTTGGATGTTTTGTTGCTAAGTTGCAACTTGCCTTTGCACTGATCAATCCAAGAGTTACATAGTTATGGGAGTCATTTTATTTTGGAGCACACTTTTGACATTTGGATCATCCCTTTGGCTACTACGGTTTCTCTTTGTGTTACATCACCTCTGACGCACACGCCCCTGTGCACACCGACCAGCCACAGCATTACCACTGGTCCTCTTAATAATGTCATGGAGGATGAGGGTCAACGTGGCCACTCTGAGCAGTCTGCGAATACACAGCGAAATGTGATACACTTTGTGCACAGGTGGTACATGTACACGAACTTAAGTAACTTAAGCATTGGCCTAAAAAATGTCTCTAAATAAATACAGTTGAATTGAATTAAAAAATAAAGCAGACTAAGCACATTTTACTTCAAGTTTAAAAGTAAAAGTACTTCACTGAGACAATACTGATTATGGTAATTGGGGGCATCCTGGAGACACCCGAGGGACTGTCACCCACATTTGCTTCAGTCTTTTAACATTTTAAGTGTAGACTTTGAAGGCTGTCAATCACAACATTTAGTAATTGTAATTAAGGCATAACTAATAGTTGTTTTTTTTTGTAATAAACTTGATGATACGGAGGCGCTGAGAGCTCACATCACTGCAAACTTGAGAAATGAAAATGAAAAAAACATCATCAGCTTGACAGCACAGGCCCAGTATTAAGACACAACAAAAAGGTCTCTGGGAGAAACTACAAATACAGGTATAAATGTGAGTGTCCATCAGTTTTTAGTGGCCCCTGAAAACATTACAATGACAGTTGTCTACAATGGTTCCGGGGGACACAAAAAAGTTACCACTGTCTCTCAGTGTCTTGAACTGGGTAACATAAGTTTTCTGATTTGGATTCAGATTTTTTCTATGATGACTACTGTGTTAGCTAGTGTTAGCATTTTGCTAATTATTATCCTGGTGATGTCATCAACCTCAGAGTCGTGTCAAGGTCATGTTAAACACCACATGTAATAAGACTGGGATTTTACATTCCAACAAATACATACAACCTCTGCAGAGTTCACGTTAGTCTTTTTATCTTCTTTAATCTCAGGGTGCGAGCACACGGCCACAGTGAAATGTCCCAGTCACAGAGACGGAGGAGTCTCCCGGACCGAACCATCAGTACTGAATCTGTGAATGCCTCGCTCTTTCGTACGTGTTATGGGTACCTTGCTAATTGGGTTAATTGAAGGTAAATTCAAAAGGCTCTTAAAAATGCATAGCGAAAAAGCAAATAAGAAGCAATTAAAAGCTAAACAGAGCAGCTAATGACAGATACCCTGAGACAAAGACGCAGTGGAGGGGAAATATAAAATGAAAATGTCAGGGAGGAGAGAGGTGCTCTGCAAATGAATACTGAGGAGTGAATTCGTATTCCTGCACTGAAATCTTGAGGTCTGCCAGTGTGTACAAACCAAACCGTGGTAATTTTCCAGAGAGAACACAAACAGTCCAGCCCAGGCATATAAATATATTGTATTTCAATGTAATACTCTGTCCCACAGAGGTTATTTGAATACATCTGAGCGTGTGCGGTGCTTGAGATGACACACTTGCTTAGCACGGGGGGGGACAGTGAAATACGCCGGCCTCTGGGATGAGATCGGCAGACTCACCAGCCCAAGTGCTGCTAAATTGAAAACCTGCTCTCGAACATATCCAGACTGACTGGGTTCTGCTACTCTGTCAGCTTTTAACCAGGCGGAGGAAATTACAGCAGTGACCTCACTGTGGCAGAGAGAGAGACAGAGAGTGTAATTCTGCTTAGGCGAAGAAGAGGCAGGATGAGGGAGGAGACGAGGGGTACAGATCTGTGGGAGCACTGCAGCTCCTCCAGTTCCGAGGCGGGAGCAGCCACTAAATTAACATTCAACACATAGAGGAGTTCAGCTGGGGCATGAAAGGCCCCGAGAGTGAGAGAGCGGCTGCTAAAGCAGACTGGGAGCCCCTATCACCAGCACTGTGCGCTCGGCCAAAAGCTAGCTTTCAGATTAGAGATGATGCACATCAGAGGAAACTGCAGCGGAATTACTACACGCTTCACATCTTCCCATAAAGCAGAAAAACTGCTTACTGTGTGCACCGCTTTATGTTTGCAATTTTTATTTTTTTTTTCTAATTACAGCACTGTGAACAGGCCAATGGGCAGAACGGCTGAAAAGTTGTGCAGCTTTTAAAATAAGCTATTACATATTGACAGCAGGTAGCAGCTTCTTGAAGGTAATAAATGAGCGCAATTCACTTCCTGCAGCGATGCTGTGGTTTATTCCCCCATTAGGAGCCAGTGGTCCACCCATTCCAATCATTCTTTAATTAGAACTGTTGTTATTTAGGCTGTCACGGGAGGTAATACCTCATGGCAGCGTCAGCGTCAGCATCTCATATTCACTGACAGGGGCTTCGGTGCTGTTTGATGTCGCCCCATCTACCCCATTGGAAGCGTGGTGACGTGCAGACATGGCGCTCGCCGCGCCGGTGCTGAGTGTCGCCCGTTGAAATGTGGAAACACGCCAAGTGTTTTTGATTTGGATTTTTAGTCGAAGGCTTGTGGTTATTTCCCCCACATCGCCTTAACATAACCACAGAGTCACAGAATGTCTACCCAGGAACGGACGAGCCCGTGAAGTGAAACGGGACGGCTCGGTGGGCACCTAGTCAGCCATGCAGTGACATCCATCCATTAGTGTCGGTTTGATCCTTACCTATGAGTGACTGCCTGAGAAAACAGAGTGAAACTTAAAGAAACACAAGCAAACACTTTGGTAAGATACTGTGGGTTCAGGTGTTTTGCACAGCGGGACTGAGACAGCTTGCTCCATAATGGGCTTGGTTTCATCCTAATAAAACACATCCCATGTGTTAACAATTTGGGTTTAATGAAGTGCTGGCCTCTGTGGTGTGCTGCAGCACAGCAATCGCACACCGTCGTGACCCCTCTCTCCCTTTAGCTTGCGGCCCCCCCGTGTCCATTTTGACACATTGGATCTGAGAGGTGGTGCAAAAGCAGACCATTCGGTGTGCGTCTAGGTGAAATAGACCCGGAGCTCTCCAGAGGGTAAACTGCTGTGGAAAAGCGGATGACATCAGGAACCCCACCTCCCAGAAGAGACAGCTCTGGAAACACTGAACTTTAACGAGATTACCAACTCGGGGAGGGGTGGGAGAGAGAAGGAGACGAAACAGCATGTGCCGCTTCGAGTTGGCAGCATGAAATACAGATTTATGAACTCCATTAAACCGCATTTCTTTCTTTTTATTGGGGCCTGCAGCATTTACCCAACGTGGAAATAGGGAGTCGAGAAAAAAATGTCCTCCAGATAAATTACTAACAGCCTGGGTATTTACTTCCACATAAGGTAGCTGTGCAGCTCATGAATAGAGAAATAAAAGCATCGAGACACCTTGACTGTTTCACTGTGTGGCCGACTGGCAACTTGCGCAACCTGAGGTAGGAAAGCGCTCGCTGTGGTCTTTGGAACAGGTGGCCGTCTCGGACTGGCATCGGCGGCGCGGAGCTGGCGTGGTTTAGTAGCCAGACTCTCAATCTGTCCACTTGAAAACTCCCCAGTATCCTGGAAAGTATTATGGCCCCCGTGGAGGAGATAGCAATTACAATTTCTGATGGGAGAGAGGGAGAGCGCCAGGAGCCACATTCATTCTTGGAATATGATCAGACTTATGACTGGAACATTTTTACAAAGCACCACTACACAAATGTCCTCTTAATAATATCCCTGTGATACCTTATAGTTACAGGCTTTCTATATGCTTCCTTTTTACCGTCATCCGACAGATTGCCTGAGGTGACTACATTTAAAGACATCATTAAGCTGTGAATTGTCTTCCCTGTGCCAGTGTTTGATGAACCACACCAGGCCTCGGCAGGTACATGGCAGCAATTCTCAGGACCAACAAAAAAAAAAAAATAAAACCCTCCCATTTAAATCCTGCGTTGCTGCATTCTGTGACAGATTGGATTTGGAGTGGGCAAGGCCTGCTCTAGCTGGAGACTGCTCACCCTTTGGCCTCTCACCTGAACTCCTCCTGCTCTGGCATGTGTGACTAACATGTTCTAAGGGAGAGCAGTAACTCCAGGGTCCACATGTTTTGGCTTTTTGAGCACAGCTGGCACTTGAGAATACACCGTTTTCACACATTTGGATGGTCCAAGCTGTGAACTGGTGTGTGTGTGTGTGCGTGTGCGCGCTCTGCATGTAACTCGCATTGACTCACAAAGGGCCACGAGCTGCAGCAAGCAGGTAATCAATTTTCAGACCACAGCTACAGCTGATCAGTCCCTCCACGAAATGTTGCCAGATCTAATGTAATAGTGAGCGCAAACCCACCCTCTGTGTGCGTCGCCCGAGGAACGAATAAGTAATGATCACATGCAAAGCACTTATTCTCTGTGTGCCCTGAATCCCACGAGGCCTCTGGTTGGTTGCATGTCTGAACTCCGCAGCAAGCAGAACAACCTGCTGTGGAGAAGTTGCACTGAGCCAACGTCGCCTTCTTGATGGACTGTCAGGGAAATTTGATTCTCCATGGGCTACCAGCTGACATAAATGTAATGCCACAAAGCCTATAAAAGCTGGGTGGGGGGGAGGGGGGTGGTGTCTACGTGCAGGCCTGTGACTGTACTCAATGTTTTCGATGTACTGCACTGCAGAGAAAAACAACAATAGCTCATACATCTGGTGCAGCTCGATGAACACTGGCGAGCAGAAGTGACAAGAACGAAGGTTGCTGCCACCTCAGAGGCAGAGGCAGCCGCAGAAGTCCCAAGGTCAAGTCTGACAGCTCCAATGTGCCACAGCGGTGGAGTGACAGCACAGAGAGAGCCACTGCATGGATGGGTGCTTTACACTTATTGAAAATCAATAGCAATCTTTCAGTGGCAGCTACGAGACATATTTGAACAACAGCCTTTACTCAGTTTGGTCAGATTTTATGCAGGTTTTTCACTGGCGAAAAATCAAAGGTCAAAGGGTTATTTGAACGTATATGTCACAGCTATTCTTAAGGTTCCCGGGATCAGAGGTCATGCTTGGCCACAAATACTGGCCCCAGGCATTGAAATAGCCTAGACAGTGATTTCTGTGCATGGATTTAGCTTTTCGTAGTTCCGACGCGTGTGCCGATTATTATTAAGTGATTAAGTAAACGGGAAAGAGTTCGGTCGTAGCACCAACTCACAGCAAGTTAACAGGCAACTCTGCAGTTCAATGGAGCTGGTTTGTTAACTGATTTTCATTTATACACGAACCCACCCTAGACTATCTGCTCATTACCGCTCAGTCCCCACCCAAAAGAATTACCTAGCAAGTGAGGAAAGAAGAGCATTTGCTGTTAAAGATACCGCTATTTGAGGGAGAGGTAAATGGAGACCAAAACAGAATTAATATTGGATTTGTGAGGGTAGAAGCAAAACTCCTCTGGGATTTTAATGTTGCTGTGTGTCCACTGGGGGGAAAAGTAGGTAAGACCTTGGCTAACAAAAGTTTTAAATTTCAAAATGTTGGTTTTCCAGTAGCTAATGTTCCACACATGGCCATGAATGGAGTTTTTAGAAACAAAATCCTCTACTACAGATCCCCAGGTAAGTAATATTCAGCAAAACTTGCTCGTCAAGCAGGATTGGCTGACAATTGTCTGATGAATATGCTGTAAATACAATTTGTCGCTGTGGTATTCACACTTTGAACAGCAGAGGATGCAGAGTGGTGTGTAACATTGTGCGCTGCTAGAGGTAAAATATGAATATTTCTAAATGACATAAGGCCCAACACACACACATTTATTGGTTAAATGTGATCTGATGTATCCATAGAAGGTTCCATTCTGTGTTCTTCTCGGGTTTAGGGTTCTGTGAGCCACAGTTAGGAAGCATTTGTCAGATTTTAACAATGTTATTCCGTAAACAAAGTACATTTAAAGTTTGATATGTGAGCACTTCTGCGCACTACACAGGTGCCACTGCTACGTTAGGTACTTGTTAGGTATTTGTTGGGTATTTTGTGCCACAGCACAGCATTTGTATTTTTACTTTAATTTTTTGTGCCTCCTATTGGTGCTGGAGCTGCAGTTTTTCCTTTCTTTCATTTGTTCGTTATTTCTTTCTTTCTTTCTTTGTTGTTGAACACAGTTTTTCCTCTAAGCTGGAACAACTTTTGCTTTTCAGATCCAAATTTGGGGGAGAAAAGAAGCACGAGAAATAAAACAACTGCGAGCCAGCAAAAGTTCAATTTGAAGCTCAGAGTGTCATTTATCTCAGCTTAATGTTAGAGAAATTAAAGCAAAAATCTTGCACTTTTCCCTGTGAAATGCAGTTGCATGGAAGTACATATACAGAACACATTGTAGTGTTTTTTATGTTTTTATGGACAGAAAACACTTATCTTTGGAATAAAGAAACATTCATGGAAAAAAGAAGCCCCACCCAAGCCCTTCAGAACAATTCGCCAGCATGTAAATTACTAATAGAAAAAAACCTTTGTATGTCTTACACCTTGCTGTGCAATGAGTTTCTCAATGACGGTGCTGAAGGTGAAGATAATGATGGCGGATGTGAAGACGGGAAGCAGAGAAGTGCTGCATACGGTAACTCCATCCCCATGTCGATGTTTACAGTACAACACGCACAAAACCCTCTTCGTGTACAGTACTACTGCCTGTTGTGTGCGGCGGGGGGGACTTTCCCAACGGTTACTTCCATAGGACTAAAGCATCACAGACTATAGCACGACTGACACTTGAGTATCTGCTAATCATTAAAGCCACAGTGCAGCGACTGAGCACAACTTAGGTTTGGGTTTAAACATCTGTCGTGTTCATCAGATCACTTAATGGTGGTATTTGGGAAAGTCCAGATTTCATGCTTGACTTTATTCCTCCGTAGCACCTGTTCCCGAGTACCCTGAGGTTAAACTCCACCTGAAGACTAAGATGCTGTTATGTGAAACTTTTATTTCCTGTAAGGTTTGGCCGAGCGGTGGACGACACACACACACACACACACACACACACACACACGTGCAGGAGTGTACTTGACTCAGTGTGAGATTTATTTACAGACAAACAGCGGTGCAGATGATTTTGTGGAGAAGTGGAAACTATATACAAAAAATAAAATAAAATAAAAATTCAACAGAAAAGAAAAAACAAAGCTAGGCCCATCGCTACTGGGCAGCTCTGAAGTACAGCAAAACAAAATCTCTTGAGGGGGCTTCTACTCCAGGCCTTATATACCTGAAGCCCCTCCCACAAAGACAAGCCACTGCTAATTAATACAATCAATTAGTTCTTTTCTATAGAAACAGCACGAACGTCCTCAATATATTATTCTAAAACTCCCCTCTATTTCACCCCAGGAAGGCACAGTCTAAGGTTGCCCCTGCTATAAAAACCTTTCAGGCCTCCCACGTCCTGGTTGGTAGTCAGGACCTGTGACGGAGTGGGGGCACACACGGACATTTGGGTAAGTATCACCTTGAAGATGTGTTAATAGGGTTATCTCTTACACTGAATATGTCCACACAACTAAATAACAACAACTCTACTCTGCCGGCTAGATGGTAAAAGAAATCTGCGACGATGCCGTGCAGGGCACGGGCGAGCGCCATGACAAGTCCCACCCCCACGTTTCCAAATTCCCACCTTGCAAAAGCACATCCAGCAGCAGGCATCAGTTATCTGCTACAGCTAGACTTTCTCCTTTGCATTAACTGGATGTAAAGGTGTTTTGCTGGCAGCTTATACCGTGTTCCCAGCTCAGCGTTACCGTACGCTGTGTGGAAGCGATGGTGCTGCCCGCAGGTCAGCCACAGAGAGCATGTGACGCTTCATTGTAAAACGCGTGTACAGAAGGTCGGCGTTTGGATTCTCCAGCCACTGTATGTAAAGAGTCCGACTAAGCGCTCAGACTGTGCACCAGATGGCTCACCGTACCTTTATGTGCGAGGAGGTGACAGTCTAAAGCCTGTGTGCACAGTGCCTTAGGCTCCACAACAGGGAAATTGCATTTTGATCCGGTCCACTCCTCTGTGTGTTAGTGTTATACAACGGGCTATTGTGTCTGGCATTTGCATTAAGGCCATGAAATTCAGCCCACTGGCTTTGACTGTGTGGAGCGATGAGACAACAGTAGGAGTTCTAGCTTATCTGTTGCCATGCTACAGCGAGACCACATTCACGCCGGCGCCTTCAAAGCTACTCCGCAGCCTTTTTACTGAAATGCATCACAAGAAAGAAGTGTGTGCTACACGAAGAGCTATTTACTTCCGTTTGGTGTATAGATTTGACACGACTTTTACGTCGCACGAGAGGGGAAATTAGAGCGGCAGCAGCCACGGTGGTGCGACGACGACAATCTGCTGGACACGACGTGTGATCGCAGACTTTTAAGGCAGCGATCGTTGGGTACAAGAAGCGGTAACGCGCCGGCCATTGTGCGCTCGGACGTGAAGTAGTCCTCTGTGTATCCATCATTATGGGCGGCGAATCAAGCAAGCAGGCAGGCGGCTGTTGAGAAGAGGCCCCCAGGGAGTGAGGCCTTGTCCTGTCGCCACCAGGAGGGCCGGCCAGATAATAATGGAGACATCATGAGGGCAGGAGATAGGCTTCCCTTTTCAATGGGGAAGATGGTTGTGCCATCACAACAGGCTCACAGCCATCGATTGGTTCCTCGTCTGTCCTTAAAAAAGGCAGCCGTAGCGCTTGTTGAAGAAAACCGAAGCCGGTGCTGCTCACAGCCTTCTGAAAAGAGATGACTGTCCTCATTTAGCGATACTTGACATCAGTCGGGACACAGTGGAAGAGATCCATGCAAGACCTGCAGTAATTTAGCTTTTTATCTGTGTGACAATAGATGAATTTCCTTCTGAAGTATTCTGATCTCACACAGGATGAATCATTGTTGATATTCGATGTAAAAGCACAAAACCAGCCAGGCTTTTTATGCAGAGAAGTGGCGAGGATTTCAAAGCACACCCAGGCCTTTCAATATATATTGAGATGAAACAATTATCGGCCGCGTTAACGAGGTATTTATTTCCCAGTGTTTCTTGCAGCTTCACATCCCCTCGGGTGCAGATCCCACATTACTTTTTGACAGCCACTTCGAGAACCCCTGAACGATGCCTGCAGAAACCGAACCACTTCAACAAATTATGTTTGGGAGGCGAAGGTAGCCTCTTAAAAAAGGGGGGGAAAAAAAAAAGAAAAAGAAAAACCGTCAGGATGTTGAATCTGAGTTTTTCACTGCAACCCCGGAGCTTTTAATAGCCTTGTTTTTTTTTTTGTTTTTTTTTATTAGTCGAGGGGAGACTGGAACATTGAACGCAGAGCAGAGAGAGTAGCATCAACAGTCTGCAGTGTTTACTAGTTTGGACCTTTGTGTTTCCTTCATAAGTCAGAGGAGCAGACAGTCGTAGACTAACTTTTCCGTGTTTTTGCTCTCAACAGAATTAGGTAAATCATTTTACTTTGGAAACTGCACTCACGCTTGTCTCCGCAGTGCTGGAAATATATTTTGCCTTTGTTACCCCCCCCCCCCCCCCCCACCCCCTTTTGGCAAGGACTTTAAAATATAATAGCTTTGTCGTGATCGTAGGAGTGCATTTGGGTTTACTGTCACAATCCAAGCCAATTTAGAATCCCTTTGAACAGTTGATGGAGTAGGCATTAGAAATTCAGCAGCAGCTGCTTAGTGACCACAACAGTTTGGTATTCATGCAGTGCCAGTGCAGGCAGGACATTGGTCTCGTCCTGTAATATGTCTCTGAAAATAGTGTTTGGATGGTTTTGTGACAGAAGGCTTCAAGCTTGGAAAATGTTGTGTCAAATGGCTTGTAAAGATTGTCCCTTTACAATAGTCTGTTGTTTTGGTTCCCACGTCTTCTTGACAGCTTCTATGTTGAAATGGTTAAAAAGAAAAAAAAAGTATTTTTTTTTCTTTTGGCCAAATGTTTTTGCTACATGAAAAACCTCATGTTGCTTCAAACACATGCCATCGAGATGTGAAGGTTTCTTGCCCCTGATTGCTGTTAGATTTTGTTTTCCAGGCTCACCAGCAGCATCCATTACTCAAGCATCAACCCCTGACGCTGTTATATCTCCCCCTTGTCTGCAGAGAAGCCAATGGCGCAGGGTCCCCCAGGCGGCGTTATCGGGATCCTTGGAGGTGTCGTCGCCATTGGGCTCATCATCGGTGTGGCTGTTACTGTTTTCATGGTCCATCGGCGGCAGCAGAAGACCCGCACAGAGACAGATAATGACCTGTGAGTACCAAGCCTCTGCCAGAGAATATTGCAGGGGGCTGGACAGGTGGTTAGATTAGGTGCACACTCATGTCAGCTCATGAGAGAAAAACATTTTGAAAGCAAACAGAAAAAAAAAAAAAAACAACCTTTTTTTTTTGTGGGAGTTAATGTGTTCAGAGACAGAAGAACACGTTCGTTCTGAGAGTTGACAATCTCCTTTCCTCTAAGCCCCTTTATGAAAAATAATCAAATTGCAACAAGACTTAAAACAAGTTTATCTTTGTTTACTACAGCAGATAGGACTGAATAATTATCATCAAAGCAGTGTCTACGGCATGAAGAGGTTTTCTTGATTGTAATGTTGACTGGAGTGAGCCCATTCCCCATTAAGAGACTATACTTTTAATCAGGAGTGATTGCAGGAACATGTGCTGCAGCCTCTTGTTAAGAAAGCTTCACCTCGGCTACAAAATGGCCAGGAAGTGCGGGACATTAGCATGCAGCAGACCCAGAGAGACAGCTGTAGAAGTTCGTAAATGGCTTTTCTTTGAGCCAGTGGATCTAAGATTTGAGCATGCAGGGCTGCAAATACGATCCCGAATTTGGTTTATTGATTCTAATCCAATCAGTAGCTGAGGTGTTGGTGCAATGAGCCACCTGAATTGAAATATTACAGTTTAGAAATAATTGAAGTCAGGCGAAATTGTTGTTGAATACTGTATGGATTTAGTCTGCATTTACTGCTGCAACCCCCCCCCCCACACACACACACACACACACACACACACACACACTCCTGTCACCCAGGTAATTTTGTTCTGCCAGCAAACAAGAGGCCATGGCAATTTCCAACGCTGCCAGCTGCTGCCTGTGCACAAAGGGGGAAAACAAAAGTTGCAGAGGATGCATTTCAGAGAACAAGACGCAACAGATCTGTGAAAATCCCAAATTTTGTGTGGTGTTATTGCAAAGCTGATAAAAGTATATCTGCCATCTGCTTAGGGAAAAAAAAGGGGGCAAGAAATCTGTTTTCACTGAAGAAGAAAATAAGCCTTTACGTCAAATCCTGCTAATTGCCTTTGACTAAAACACCTGGCCACCACCGATAGCTCAACAGTTGCCAGGGTTTCCATGAAGCTCTTGGCTATAATGGCTATACATGATGTAAATCATATTCCCATGGGAATGATGCTGCAGTGTGCAGGGGTTGGCTATCTTCCTTCCTGGGAATATTACCAAGACAGCTGAGGTTTGGGGGTGGGTGGATCTGGGCTGGGGGTACACATGAGCCTTTAATCAACTTGAATGGTGAGATTACAATGCTTATTTTAGAGGTTCCCCCTCCAGAACCTCCTAATTGAGTTGTGTGCTGAGCAGTGATTCTAACATCGAGAGGCTCTGCTGGGTTCTTGGGTCCTGTGACTCCGCCCGATGCTGCGTGGCGCTCTGAGACAGACCCGCAGCCGCCGCAGAGACCAAGAAACCACACTGTTCACGACACATGAAACACACACACTCTCCCATTGCTTTCTGTCTCTTTCTCCCGCCCTGCTAATCTCTGTCTTTCTCACTCTGATGCCAAAGTAACTGCTCTCTGTTTCCCACTCCCCTCCTTCAGCATTGCTGTTGCTGCTGTTGCTGATAGTTGTGTGACACAGGCTCCAGAGAAGCCAGAGTCCCCCACAAGGAAAGTAGAGGCACCTGACCCCAGTTTCTCCCCCATTGAACCCTGTCCTCCTGGAACCTCCATTCTGTTGCCTGCATGTAACGGTGGCCTGCAAGTGACATACTTGAGCACACCTTTATGAGCCCTCGAAGCAGCGAACATTCATCAACACGGCTAGTTCATCAACCCAAAAAAAAAAAAAAAAGGAATATGTATTTTTGTTTGGATTGCATTTGACAAATTGAGACGTTTGAAGTGAAATGTGCACGGCAAACTCCATCTCCGTCGTACAATGGAGATGCAATTAGATAAGCTATGAATGAAATTTGAGCTACATGAAACCCAGTGCCAAGATAAATCAAACTTAATTAAAAGTGAAGATAAAATATCCAGCTCCACTTAGATTTGATCAGATACGAGGAGCTTGGACAGAAGATGTTTTGACAAGAACATACATATCACATAGTTAATCAGAGGGAACTCTGTAAGCTTGTTTAGGCTTTGTTTGTCATAGTCTTTGTTAACAGACCACATTGTGCAACTCTGCCTGCCCCCTGCCTCTCGCTCTTTTGGCTCTTTTCCCCCCTCTTTCCGTGTGCATGACTGTCCTCAAATATGCATGACGAGAGTTGTTGTCGGTGTTGTGTTACTGTTGGTGTCGTTGTTTCGTACTTGTGGGATCAGCATGTGACATTGTGAAACGTGATTCGAACGTTTTGGACTTTCCAGCTGACTATTTATTCCTGTTTTCTGTCGTCAAACATGTTCAGTGTCTCATGAAGTAAAACAAAAAAAAAACCTGTGTATTTGAAATGTGTAATAATGTGAATACAGATAAGTTGCAAGTGAATGTGTTGGGGTTTAATTCGATGGACAAAACCACTGAGAGAGATTCATAGTTTTGTACGAGTGTCTGTTGTCAGGGTAGAGGTGAAGCATTTAGCCAGACTGTTTAATTCTGCATGTTGATGAGCCGTTAATCAAGCCTGGGCATTTGATAACATGCCTGACTGCACCGCCAGTCACGCCTCTGTTTGCCCTCACAAAGCGGCACATGATGTGACTCGAAATTGGTCAATCCTAATAAATCACTGGCCCTTTAGAGGCTGCACTGGCACAACAGTCAACTGATTATCAAAATAGATGGGCATTGTCAAAAGCGATGTTCTCCGAAATAATGTGTTCATTGCTCGCTCTTTTTGCCCGAGCGTGATGTATGACCTCCAAAATGCCGGAAAGCACTGCCAATCGAGGCGTCGTCCGCCCCCTCCCTGCAAAATGAATCCACTCGCTATGGTGTTCCTGACATGCAGCTGGTGTTGACACAGTTGCAAATACTCGCTGGTATAAATCACTTTGATGCCAACTTCCTGGCTGTATTTACCACAATGTGTGAGAAGAATCACATGCAGAATGTGAAAGGGTGTTGAATTATGAACTGGAAGTCAATGCCATCAAACATCAACTCTTTTTCTTTTTTCTTTTTATTTTCTTTTTATTCTCCTCAAGTGTGGGTACACATCCTTCCATCATAGGGACTGGAAATGGGTTTCTAGGACTGAAATATAGCGCCATTGTGATTTTGAAGGACACTTGAAATTACTGATGCTCTACGGTGAAGTCTAAGCGGGGGAAAAAAAAAAAAATGGGATGTTGCACTTCATAAAAAGACATGTCTGCTTCAGCGGCACCATTTGAAAGATGACACTGGCAAAAGTGATTTGTGGAGACACGACTTGTTCTTGTGAACCCTTAGATTTTTAAACTGGTCACCAGTCACCTTTTAAAATGTGATAAATGGTCGTTCATTCTCGCTTTAAGCTGTGACCAAAGTAAGATTGTTTGTCTTGTCTTTCTGAATCGTTCAACATGGACTGTTATCATCCACTGTTGTTGTTGTTGTTGTTGTTGTTGTTGTTGTTGTTTCTGAGTGAAAATGGTGCTTGATTTCTCTGTACAGAATGTTATACATGCAGTGAATATTTTTCATGCTCTTTTGTATCCCAGTGTATGTAAACTCGTGTCAGTGCCCACGGTGCTGACCAAGCTTTGGAAACCGTGTGTGTATACTTGTAAGGTTAAATGTCCTCCCCACCAAAAGAACCAGAAATAGGTTTTGATAAACTTGTCGAAGAACAAAAAGCGAACATCAAATTTGTTTCATTCTTGTTTTGTTCTTTTTTTCTCTTGTGAAAAAAGAGGGGGGGGGAACTAAGCTCCATTGAATAATTGTTGTCCGCCTTTTGAAAACATTGGAGTGAGGCAAAGCATGAAAGTAATTGCCTCCCGAAGATCAAATCGCATTTATCCCGTCTTGCAATTAAAAGTATCATTAGCATTTAAATTGCCAAATAAGATTGTGATCAACAGAAATCAATGAGAGCACCAAGGATCAGCTCAAACACTTCACATTGTTTTTCACACGAGCGGGGCTGTGGTCATATGGCAGCGCTTTAATCCAAAGGCTTCTGGGAATGTGACACTTTCACGTGCCGGAAGTGTGTGTGTGTGTACAGTGTGTGTGTGTGTTATAAATGTCACACTGAGGAACATCTTAACTCTGATAATCTGCCTCATTGTTGCACACATTTCTAACAGAAAGGTCATTTTTTTTTGGTGAGTGTATTGTAAAAAGTCATTTTCTCTGCTGTAAATCTTCCCTCGCAGATTACTCTTCTCAGTTTAAGGATTAGTTATGTTTTCTCCTCGCTATCCCCCTTAAATCTCCCCTTAAGCTACCCTGAGCTTTTTGTAGCCAGCAGAGCGAGGAGAGAGGTCTTCAAGGTGGATGTCTGAGTAGGAAATGGTGCAAACTTGAATGTAGCTTATGGTTCCCTGCCCGGTGCTTTCTGCTCCCCACAGGCTTGTGGTGCTTGTCAGCTTTCATTAGTGTCTGCGTCTCCCGAAGCCCACACGCAGCCTGCATCATATTCAGCTGTGAGGAAGTCTGTGTGTAATCACATGTGGTGGTCAAGCTGATCTGAACATCATCTCGTCTGGCTGAAGACAAATTGCACCAACACGAGGAGCAAGCTGCAGGTTCTGCTGGGTCGTAAATGCAGAATAGCAAATCCGACATGCACAATACTTCACTCGCCATCTGGCAGACATGCACATCATTGCAAAAAAAAAAAAAAAAAAACCCTGATAAATATTTAATGTCACACAACCTGCCCACTCCTTAACTCTTACTTTCACTTTTGATTGATACCGCCTCGTGCAGCACGTCTTTCCATTCCCATTGGCAATTTTGGTGGGTAAAAAGGTTATATCTCCACAGTTGGTCGCGCAGAAATGTTAAACCAAGAAAGGCTGCATAAATTAATCAACTAGAAGCAAGAAGAAAGAAAAAAATAAATATATATTTAAGATCAAAGGCTAATCTCATTTAATTTGAAAGCAAGGCTTGCATGGGGAAAAAAAAAAAGTCCTTTAATGATTTAGCAGCAGCTCTCCTCAGTACAGTGCTATTGTGAAAAAGACGCATTCACCTGTGAAGCAAACATTTGCTGACTGACTCAACGGTGGAGCTTTTTCTAATGAATTATTCAAACAATAAAAAAAAAAAAGTTACATTGTTTACTTTGTACAATCTCCATTTGCGCGTGTGCAGCAGCTTGTTTCCTGTCCTAAACATTTATGTAGGAGACCACTTCAGTCCCCCAAGGGAACATGGACACTAACGTGACCCCTGGGGCTAATTATCGGACCTTTAGGTACCTACATGTTCCTTTTTAAGGCCAAACATTTGCAGAAGACACAAAAGCCACATATTATATTATAACTCTATTAGATTTAAAGGTTTTACTGTTCTTTTATTCAATTAGGTAGATTTAAACTTGTTGAGTAGCAAAAAAGGACATTTGTGGATGTGAAAATGAGCTATTACAATTATCAAGTTAATAATGCAATTATCACTGACTAAGGTAAATGAAAAGTAATGACATGTTTGCACCCAAGTGGCAAAGTGCTGAATAATGAGCAAATTAGTTCCCAGTGTGCCGGGTACAAATGTGGCCTTCAAGAGGGTGCAGCCCCAGTGACAAGCTGTTTTACCCCTAAAAGGTCTGCGTGGAGTTCGGGACACAGCTTGAGTAGCTGAGCACACAGATACTGCATGCTTGCCTTGGTTTGTGTCAGCCTGAGCACACAGCTGTACTGTAGGCTTGTGCAATGTGCACACACGCCTCTTCAGCAAACACTGACGCCACTTTCCAACTATTGTCAACGAGTTCTACACACTTCCGTTCTCCCCGGGGCGGCTGTTTGTTTGTGACGTGATTGCAAATGCGGCCGAATTCAATGGAGGAAAGGGAGAGGGAGGAAGCGGTTGCCGTGGCCTGGTCGTCATGAGTGAGCTTCTTCATGTTTGTTCAGCATTAAGAAATCTAGGCTGCATACGTGGGTGGGGGTTCCAAACACTTCATATTTGCAGAGACACCTTCACGCAGCGTGCAATAACATGGAATCATTTGAAGTCTCATGGGTTCAGATGTAAGTTGAAGAATGCTGCATTCATGATACGAGTGCAAACGCATCATGACCGAAGCATGA
Source organism: Channa argus (assembly GCF_033026475.1). Classification (NCBI taxonomy): domain Eukaryota; kingdom Metazoa; phylum Chordata; class Actinopteri; order Anabantiformes; family Channidae; genus Channa; species Channa argus. The sequence continues at coordinate 24,761,539 of NC_090202.1, forward strand.
GCTCATCCGGTATGACTATCAGTCTCAACGTGACGAGGTATATGTCTAAAAAACGAAAAAAAGAAACTATAAATATTGCGCCAAATGTTAGATTGTACCACCTTCCTTTTTACTAAAATGACAATTACATCAGCGGCTGAGCTGTTCATTAGCTTTGTGCCTCAGCAAATTGAAGTCATGACTCTGTGTCTCAGTGTGTGCACAGAGCAGACAGAGGCTGAAAATTACATTTTGTCTCATACATTTCTTGAAAGCAAATGATCTTGTTGGCTGTCACAAGTTCTCACCTGTACGGGAATCCAGTCAATCACAAGCAAGGGATTACAATGCTTGATAATGAGCATGCTGCTGTACCTGCGGAAACCACGTTTCCACCAACTCATAATTATCTGTCGCAGGGAAAATGGATGCCTCCGCTCTGAAGGCTCCCCGACCGAAGAGGTTATTGTAGGCGAGGGAGTGCGCCGCACGCTGCCTTGCCCGTGCCTCTGCTGCGCCTCTGTGCTGCAGGCGGGCTGAAGAGGGTGCCACACGAATCTGGCAGTGGCACGGCGGCCCTGTCTGGAGACAAGGTGATACGGACTGGAAATAATGAGCGTGAAAGAAAGAGTTAAGAGGTGCACTCATGCACAAATTTTCTGCACATTAAAACGCCGACTTGGCCTTGCGGAAAGGTCATGTTATTCAATAAGGACGTGAACCAGTGCGAATGGGAGGCGGGAGGAGCTGGAGATAATGCATGTAGGTACACAGCTCAGTGTCTGTGCTCCTCTTCATTATCTTTGATCGCTCCTGATATCATGTCAGAATACGGCAGATGACATCTGACTACCAGCATGTTTGAGGAAAGGGGTTTTCTTTGTAACCATTTCGCAGCAACAGCCCTTCTGCTTCCTTGTCTGAAATAATTATCCGGATGCACTTCAAAACAATTTCAACATCAAGCTTTCAATTACTGCTGTCTTTCCTATTCACAATTTAATTTCCCTTTTTTATTATCGCATCAGCGACTGTGTGCCGGCGTGGCCTTTATCTCCAGTGAAATTTGTGTCTGTTAATGGCGACGTGGAAAGTAGCACAGGTGTTCAGTGCTCGAGGCTTTGTTCTTCCCCAGGTGTGTCAACAAGAGGGGCGGGGTGAGTGCCGTGGGATTAGAGGATGTTAGTGCCAGGGATCTGGGCGAAGGTTTGGGGGCGGGCAGAAGCGGCCTTCGGAGCTCGCTGAGTCACAGCTCAGGACAAGGCAGGGTGTTTGCCCATGTGGCTCAATCCACTCTGAGGACTTGACTCACACATGCCCTTCTCCCTGCCCTCTATACCCCCCTCCATCCCCATCTCCTCACCTCAGTGTCCAATTACAGCCCGCTCTCATTAGCACAGTGTCTCTCCAGCGAGAGCCTTTGAAAGGGCAGGGGGAATGGCTGCCGTCGCAACAAAGCCACCAACACGAGATCTATCAAAATCCGAGGAAAGAATGAAAAAGGCAAGTGCAGGCAGGACTTCTCATTATAGAGTGCTGTAGAAGGTGAGGGACATAAGGAGCGGCGATCCCTTACTGTGCTGAGTGTCATGTTATCTTTTCACTCTCTTAACAGGACCGACCTCCCACCCGCCCACAAACCAGCCCCTCCCCCGCCCAAAAAGAAGAACAGTGACATGAAGGGCCACTTGACATCCGATGACATCCAGGTAAGATCCTCCCCCTCCTTCTCCTCCTCCTCCTCCCCTCTTATTCCGCTCCTCTCCGGCTGCTCTGACACGAATTCTGAGATGCTTCCAACACTTCTGTCAGAAGTTTCGGTCACTTTGGAAGAGTGCGGAGTGAAAGGTTGACAAGTGTACAAAAACCACGTCAGGCCTCTTGCAATTCCATTCATGACACCGTTATGAGAGAAATTAAGACCTGAAGCAGAACCGATTTGAATATCATCCGCAGCGTTTGGACCTCCGGGCTGATATTTATGGCTCAGGCAGACCTGTAATACTATGGGATGTCAGTTTAGTGACATGGGGCTATTTTTTCACGGGCAGAATTTCTCATCTTACAAAGCTGCCCGAGTGTTTCTCATTCTCTTCTGTGGACTGTCACTTGTCACAGCGTCCCCTTCAACAAGCCAGTTACAGTGCAATTAGCAGAGAGTGCTGCAAAACCCAAATATAGAAACGTCTCGTTCTCCAAGTGAAGCCAGTCACAAGTAGTAAATTTACCGGTCGAGCTCTAATTAAGTTCTTTCTTAATAGGCAAAGTAATGGTAAGTGGCACATTAATAACGACCCAACACAAATTTACCAGCCAGTTTGTATTGGTCCATTGAGTACTGTGGTGCATTTCCTCATTGTTTGTAGTACATATATTCTGAGTACTCATTCAATAGTATTTTGACCTTATTGGATGGGTTGTATAGATGGATTATAAAATACAACTCAGGTCACATGAATTTATTTTTTTTAAAAAAGCCTCAACATGTTTTGGATCATTTGAATGAGCTTTTCAATTATTAATCAGAGACATATTTTTTCTAATGTCAGCAATAAGTGTATTCGTGGGAAGAATGTCCCGATTATCTCAGATCACTGATCGGGGGCAAAAACAGTTGCTGTCACTTCAAAGACCCATTCATGATCCCCGATAATTTCAAGATTGCCAAACCGGTTTTGTTAGTATGTATTGTATTTACCCCACTAGGAAAATATCCAGAAGAAAAAAAAAAAGAAAAAAGACTTGATTCACACTTTTTATAATTTTCCAAGCATCACACTCTGAGCGTGTGAGAATATACTGTTAAAGTGTCCATAGAGATGAAAGATGGCTGTCTGCAGTGGATTTAGGGCATCTGGATTCCCTTGGCACAACCTTCATAGATGCACTGGCACCATAAAAATAAATAAAAAAAAAAAAATAGTACACAGCAACCACACTCTGGACACATGACTCTTGAATTGCCACAGATCAAAAATATTCGATAAGCCCCTTTTTCAATCTCTGAACCGTCTGCACAGCTCGCTCGGTGATTGATTCCATATCTGTGCCACCATTTTTAATATTTCGAATCAGCTGCTCGTAACGCTACTATAATTTTTAAAAAAGTTTTGTTGTCGGGTTTGCGAGAGGACACATATTCGCCCCGAATCAGTGCTGCACGATAAACACGGCTGGATGCTCCTGCTTCTGCATGCACTTGTAATCACATTTCGCACGGCTTTTGGTTTCCCCAGTGGCTTTTCCGACCGGAGTGCAGCGTGCACACATCAAAGGTTGTGGACAGTTGAGTCCACTGAGGTTGCAGTGAGCTTTTATTGTTGTCATGGACTATAGTACAAAATAATTGGCCATTCTAAATTAGGGAGATAAAGTGGGGGGGGAAAAAAGAATTATTAGAGTCGGAATAATTGAAGATTCTCCTAACCACCGAGCTGGCCACCACGCATCAGCAGTGCTGAGATTTTAAATCCAACATTATGATGCTCTTTACAGCTCCAAGGTCAAACTCCTGGGCATCTGGGCAGGGGAGGTAATAGAGAGAAGGGAAAGTAATGTGCTCCCCTCCCTGCACAACTACTGCAGAGGACTATTTGAGAAAGGCACCTAATGCCAGACTCTGGTGATTAGTGCAAAAATGAGACTATAATAGACACTTATAGGACGTAATGTGTTCCGTCTTATGGCTGTGGATGCTTTGAAAGAAACTGCATGCTCAGCAATCCTACATTTAGACAAATAGATTTGCATGTGCAGAAGAAACCATTTGTGTTAAAAGACCGGAGTCATTTTGAACTCTCAAGCTTTGAGGTGTCATTGTATTTGTTGCGGTTATTCACTCGACAGCCACGCCTAAGACGCTTTGATTGGCACGGCCGGTTACGAAAATAAAAAATAAAAAAATAAATCTATATTGTTATGCGAAATTCCGTGAGCTGCAGCCTTAAATCTTAAACCAGGTAGCGATGCCTTTAGTCCCGCCTTCCTCCCTTCAGCTGGACAAGCCTCAGCCGCAAAGCCTGTCAGTCATCCTGAGAAGCTGTCTCTTTAAGTGACACTCAGATAATCAGCATCTGTAGAGCCGCCAGACAATTTGGAATAATAGCACAGTTCTGTTTATTGTTCCCTCATATTTGTGAACTGCTTCAGGTCTATCTTTGCTGGGCTCCCTCGTCTTTCTTTTATTAAGCATAATAAGAAGACATACAGTCAACCGTTGTTCACTTCACTCCCAATCATTTGTAGCTGTTTGCATATCATATTAGTGAAAGTTTATGAACCAACTTCTTGTTTTCTGATGATGTTTTTGCTGTGGCTCAGTTCCGATCACAGCCCTCACTCCAAAAACGCCATGAACATGGATGAAAGGCCAATTTAGATTTTCATTACACAGACACAGGTAATGGGCAGCGCCGTGTATCCTATTACTGAAATTGAAAGCTAAAAAAGTGGGTTATTTCAGCTTCATTTCACAATAGGTTGCTAGGTGACTTGACTGGCCTGAAGAAATTGGCAGCATCATGCTTTTTTATCATTGCCCAATGCACAAAGCAAAAACTGGCAACGCAGCCAAAGTATAAACATCTGCGCTCGCTACATCACAAGCGAGATGGACTCTGTGAGCCAAACAGACGACGAGCATCCAGGAGATGTCTTTATGCTCGGAACAAACGTCTCCTCCGGCTCATTGCATATGAAGTCTGGTGCTTCGCTCACCGTTCGACCACTCAGCCATTAAATTTCTCACTTTTTGATGTAATGTGAATGGAAAAGCTCACACCGTCCAAGTGCACACTGACGGGCATTCAGCTGCTGTTTTTCACTGTGAGGAAAATGGGGATCAAGCAGCATTTGGCAGACTTTTTGATTCCTGAAATTGCACAGCACAAAGGTGTGGAGGGGAAGCGCATTGTTCGGCATCTATTATGCGAAGCTAACATGTAATTCGTTGGTAACTTCATTGTTTCGGATGACTTTGAGTTCTTTCATTCACTTTTATTTCTTTTAATCATGCGACGTGCAGGTCTGACAAATGTTTAATGAAGGTTTTGCGAGCTTTCATTTGTCATGAGACAATTAATTAATTCTTTCACATCATGTCATTTGTAGAGCCTGTTGTGAACATCCCACCTTTCAAACCCCTTAAAAGGTACTTTGCTGTTAGCGGCGTCAAATTTAGCTTTGTGATTATCACAGAGTTTGACAGATAAATTAGGAGCACGCTGTGGGGAAAGTGTGAGAATGACCTGTTGAAAGGGAAAACTATAGAGGAGCACTTTGTACCCCCCCCCACTCCCTTTCTCCTCCAATACACTTTGTGCTATTCTGCAGAAAAAAGCAACAGCTGAGCGTTGAATTTTAAAGTAGGAACCTTGGATGCACGGCTCGGCTCACAACAAGTAACATCTGCTGAGAGTGAAAAAGCAATAAACACAGCTGTCGTGAGCGGTATCTCTTTTATTTGAAACTGGATTTTGCGAATTCGACAGGACGATGATATAAAAGTCCATTAAGGAATATGACAGTTTTATTGTGTTTTCTCGCGCGTTATCTTGTGTGTCAAATATCAAGACAACTTAAAGCATCCTTTCCACTTTGAATTCACAAGCTTTTCCAAGTGTAGCTTGGACCTCGTGTTTGTAGCACTCTACACTTTGAAGTTCTTTTACTGAAATTGTTGCCTGTGTTTCTTTTATATGCACATTGCTTAGTTTTCTACTGCCGCCAGAAATACCGTTTTCATACATTTGACACATTAAAGACACTTCAGCCTGTCTGCAGTCCACTGTCTAATCCTCAAACACTGAGATATTCCTCTAGACTAGGACGAAGCTACAGTATGAGGCACAATGGTGGAAAATCTGCATTCACACATGTCTTAGCTGTGGGATGAGTACAAACTTAAACAGTTCAGGCAGCAACATCAAAGCATTAAAAGGATCCTGCAAAGTTAACACCAATGTGTTTCACATGCAGGCAGAAAGTCCAGTATGTGATGCTAGTTTGTGGAAGTAGAGCTTTTAGATTATGATGATTTGAATTAGCTGCACCTTTAACCAATCAGTCAGTTTCATAATCACCTTCACATCTGGCGTGAACTCTCGGCAGTTCTGTCCTTCAGCGCCTGCGTAGCTCAGCTGCGTCTTGCGGCTTGACGGTAGTGTTGCCATTTCTGCTCCTCTATTTCACGCATTTGCATCATACCTTTGTGTGATGCGGCAGTGATTAATTTGACAAAATAACTCTGAAGCACATACAGTGTGGAGTTCGGCCGAGTAGCTAAAGTTCAAACTGCTGTCAAGCTGTATTCCTTGTCTGCTCATAATCACTTAAAAACAAATATCAAGGAGCAAGTGAAGTCAAAAGAGCATTCGGCGTAATATTCGCCTGCTGGGGCACAGAAGCTTTTAGCCGAGGCCCAGTAGGCTCAGTTTTCGCTTTGAACCAGCGGACCCACCTGGTAAGTTGAGCTCGTTGTGAGTCCTGCTAAGCTCTTGGTGTTTTCCTGCAGGTGGTTCATCTCGACAAGGAGGAGGAAATGCAGAAGCTTCCTCTTCAGCCTCCGTATTACGACATGGCGCCCTCTGAGTCGACCCCCTTCGCCGATAAGCCGGTGAGTAGTGCTACAATGAGCGGGTTCAAACAAGCTTCTCTATGAAGGGGTCATCCAATAGGGGCTGCCTCCAGCCGACACTGCTGAAATTGTAATGTGCCATTAAGCTTGGAGGAATTTGAGAATTCATTTACAAATGAAATGCGTCCTTGTCAGCTTGTCTGGAGCCTTTCTAACAACCAGTAAACCCACTGGGCGCTTTGCCTAAGGTCCCTATCTCATCATTTACATCAGCACCGCTCTGTCATCTATCCAAACCTGGGCTGGCTGATGTTCTTTCTCTGTGGACTATTTCAACCTGTGACCCCAACGCTCACACCTGCTCTGCCCTCCAAATCCCCTCCCACTCCTCTAATCGTGTTTTTATGTGGCAGCATCAGTGAATTCCAGTACCATGCGGTACATCATCGCCCCTGAGTGTTAACTGTTGACTATAAAGTGTTTGCCTTGTTGTATCCGAGGCCTCTGCTAACTGTGGCGAGCCCCCCTCGGTGGCACAGGTGCTTGAGCCTTTTTGGGGGCTTTGTTTGCTTCAGCTGGAGTCAGAGCTTTTTTTTTGGTTTTTATTTTTATTTTTTTACTTTTACACAATGTGTGTGTGCACATGTAAGCTTTTGTGTGTGTGTGCGCAAGCAGATGAAAAACTGGTAAATGTGAGCACTTGTTGGAGCAGCCATACAATAGCTAACAGGAACCGCCGCTACAGTACCTGTATCGCTAATGAAGCTGCGACGAGTCATGTTGCCCGCAAACAAACACCTGTTGTTGGTGTAGATGGCAAAGTGCAACTTGCAGAAACTGATAACAATATCATGTGGGTGTTAATCTGGATTCCAGCATCTGCTATCAACACTACGCACCGTTATATTCTGCAGAATGTGACAGTGAGTTTAGTTTAAATGAGCTTTTTTTAATATCATATGACAGAGTAATTGGATCAATTTGTCAGTTTGATGACAAAGCAACTTTCCTATTTCTAAACACATTCAAAACTTTCCCCGATGTCCAAGTCTTTATATTCCGTTTCTTATTGTGAGTCCAAGGTCGGATACATCTTTTTCCTCTGTTCCCAGGAGCTGTTAAAAACATCATTGTGGCTTATTACCACACATTGGAGATTATTCTGAGTTAATCCTTCTCTTTCCTGTTGCCGGAAATGCTCAGCGTACTGGCAAAATTAATCCGCCACTGAAAATAGTCCCCGACCAAAGCATTATTTTTTTAGTTTGACACAGTTAACATTCGCTACCACCTAGTGTCCATGTGCTCAGCGAGAAAAAAACTCTTTCATAGAATTATAAGTGCATTGGTTTTAAGCAGAGTTTCATTTAAGTTTCCTTCAAATATCCAAATGCTGTCCGTGCCGTTAGTTCACTGGTTTAATAAACGACAGCTCGTAATGACGAACAGTGATCGTGTTAGTTGTCTGTGTCAGTTATAAATTCAGACGTTGGATTTTGGAAACCGCTGTCAAAGACACCTCAGTGCACGAAGTTAAAACATTTCGGCTACAACAATGAAATTGAGCGACTAATTCAACCAGCTTGACGCTAATATTTTAGGGAATACAAATTATATATACTGATGTGGACCAAATTGTTGGTTCCCGTCCATAAAAGGGAAGCAACACACAGTTTCCTACCATCCTGAAATAATTTTGATACAAATAATAAAAAATAAAACAAAAGAAATACAAATTGTTGCTTTTAATTTTGTGATAAATTAGAATATTTGGAATAATACAAATGGCCCAGAAAGATTAGTTAGTAAAAATAATGAAACACTTGATTATAGTGATATGCCAAACAGTTATTAGCATCACACACAATGATTTTGGCGTCAAATACTGAAGCGCAGGTTTTTTTTTAATGACCTAAGCTCTGAGTGCCAAGGGGCACTTTTTAAAGCCTGAGGAATGAGAACGGGGCACCGTGATGTCAGGTGCCACTAGCTGCCTGAGCCGGGACGTCCAAGAGAGAAACGCGCCGGTTTTTCCAGGTTTCACTGATGTTACAGCGAGAAGTGTTGTTTTTGTGTTTGGTAAAAGTTACTCCTCCTAAAAACTCCTCTGAAACAGATGCACACTACTCTCTGAAACATCATCCACAATTTACACAACTGTGCTTTACCACACATTTTGGTTCTGCTCAGCATTTTATGGTTTGTGTTTTAAATGACTCATATTTTCCAACTGAAACAGCAAGGAAAACCCAATGCTACCAGTTCCTTTTTTATTTTTATCAAGGATATTAAACTATCATCTTCAATTGTCTGCTCAAACGAACCAAATGTTTAATTCCCCTAATCCTTGGACACCGAGGGTAGGTTTTCCTCAGATTTATTTCTGATCTCTCCCACCACTCAACTTAAATCAAAGTTTAGGACTGCTCTTAAGATGAATAGGGTATCAGTGAGCTTTTAAAAACACTATTTGTGGGAGACATGCATTGACTGATGAGCGCTGAGTGTTACTAATGATGATTCTCTAGGGGCAAAACACTATCTCCCAATTTTGAATGCAGTGTGGCTGTAATTTTCCCCCTGATTGCACCCTGGTCATGACAAATATTCCAGTTATTTAAATATCCAGCGAGTGCGGAGTGTGAGTGCTGGGGAAATATGCACCGATGCACAGTAGATTTAAATGATTAACGTGGAATCCTCCAAAAGCTTCATTTATTTCTGTGTGATCCATTCTCAGGTGGAAATCAGGTACACTAATGCAGTCGGAGGGTGGGAGGTGGGGGGGTATCATCCCATTGCACTTCCTCCCTCACACCCCATCACCATTCATTTTATGATGCTGTTTAGGTGGATACAGGATGGCTGGCATCTCTGCTTTGCATTCACTTTGTCCTTACTCCCTCTCTTTTGCTCTATTGATTTCATTAACCGGCGGAAAACCAATCCAATCACTGACTGTTTCATGCAGTCATTTTTCCTCTCAGAGAAGAAGAAAAAAAAAAAAAAACTCGTGTCATCCAGCAGCAAACTAGAGTCCAGGGTTGGTGCTGGCGAAATGGGGGGTTTGTCTATTGTCTTTTGATTCCTGTCATCGTCCTAGTTTGTCGGTAACACAATCACGCGAGCGCCGTCTGATTCCCGTTTGTCCTCCACTGGGCTGAGAGAACAGTTCATCCTTAATATTTTTTTATTCAGCTTATCCAAAGGTGCATCGGTGACTAAATTGAAAATGTTAATCATCAGCACCTCCACGGAGAAAAAAAGGGGGAAATCAACACCTCATTTGCTTTAATGTTGTGTTACCTTGTTGTTTATTTAACGCCATCTTCCAAACCTCGGTTAACATATCATATTAGGCATTAGATCCATTTAAATGTGCAGCCTTTCCCACAGTTCCCCATACAAGTCCCTGCCTGTTCAGCCAGTGTCTGAATACATTATTTGTAAATTATTATTGACTCAGCGCCTTTGGGTCTCTGAGCAAAACAGGGTCTTAAAAGTATTTTTGGAATAAGATAAATGGCGCTGAAAGCTGTCATTGTCATTTATCGATTGCCCCATTAAGGTCATTTACTCAATCATCCACTTGGCCAATTGCTCATTGAGTCAATCAGTCGATCAGTCACTAAACTTTGTGTGTTTGTTCACGGTGCGCAGATGTTGCTTGAATGAGGGTCTTTGTCCGCGTTTCCATGCACGCCGCTGTCCCAGCATTGAAGGCTGTATTCGGCCAATTCTCACAGCGATCAGTTGGTTTCAGTACAGTTGTCAAGATTTTCATCACACGTGAGCAAAATCACAGAAACAAATCTGAAATATTTAGTGTTTCGGAACAAAGAACATGTTTCTGTTACACATGCGGACACAGAATTGTTTTGTCAGAGTTACAGACCAAGGTCAGTAAGTGCATGCAAACAAATCTGAGTCCTTCTTCATCTTCAACTTTTTATTTATGTTCTCCACCTCTAACTTTATTTACCGAGTTAGATTAATTTCTGTCTGTCTGTTATGATTTTCTGTGCAACATCTCCATCTTTTTGACAGTTTGTCACATTCAATCCTAATCTGACATTTTATTTATATACCCCAGACTTGCTGTGCACATTTTTCTTTGCCTGCCTCTCAAACGCCACTAGTCACAAACTCGAAATGTCCCCGTGACCATCACATCCTCAGTCACTCTCTGTGTCAGTCCATCTGTCTTCACTCACTCTCTCATATTTTTTGGCTGCCTCACTCCTTACGCACCTATCGCCTCTCTTGTCTCCAGAATTCTGGCCACAAGGACTGTGATGTCCAGTATGCGGAGCTGGATACTGCAGCTTTGGCCTCCTCTCCCAGCCCACGAAGCTCTGCTCACACTGGCCCTGGGGACCTTGTCGAGTATGCAACCATCCAGCCTAGTTCACACTAGCGCATGCCATTATAGGCCTTTCCCCTCAGACTTTGGCCTCAAGGTACACAGACTGATGCAATCCTTCCCTTGGTTTCATCCCCCTTTCACATGCACGGACCTCCCTTTATATACCCCACATGGTTCCCTTGTCTATCTTCCCCCTCAGATTTGACCCTCGCTGCTCTGCAGAAGATTTCATTGAAGCGGAGATATTATTTCTATGCAATAGAGCATTTGTACCAGAGACATGCTTTTGCGCAGCAGAGGAACATTATTGAGTGAGCTAATATGATCAGCAGATTATTGTCAGAAAATGTCATATAACAAATGACTAAATGGGGAGAGAACACATATTTTTAATAACCCTCCATCCTTCTCTCATGTTGCAGCTTTATGCATGAATCCAGATTGTAGAGAAACAGGAAGAGATACTGCCCGACATTAAAACATTTACCATTCCTCACTAACACCACTAATATGGGAGATTTAACTGCATGAGACTTGTGCATGATTTCTCAGAGAAATAGTTGATCGCTATCTGTCTATTTGCATATAAGAGGGAAATAAAATGTGCTTTAGGGCGTTTGCAAGTTCATGTTTGCCTTAATAATGCCAGTGTAAAATGCAGAAGATAAAATATTTTTCTAAACAGTCGCAAACATGCAAAATGTGTTTCTCAAGTGATTATGCCACGCTTGACAACCATGATTGGTAGCGGGGCAAAACATGCTCTCATCTACAAGATGCTGCTCTGATATCTCATCTAAATCCCACTGGAGAGAGTTAGGAGAAATCCTTCCGTCACACACAAACACAGTCCTGTGCGGCACTCGAAATCTTCATTACACACACACACAGCAAAGGGGGAAGGGGGGGGGGGGGGGGGGGGGGGTGCGCGGGGGGGCCGGTATAAGGAGACACAAATCCCCATCTCGTCAGACTGGATGGACTGGTTTCTATGGTGATTTCGAAGGCAGGTAATTCTCCAGGCAGTTCAGGAGGCTTTTCTTCAGGCGGTTGTTGATACATGCTGAGGTGGACTGCAAAGTGTGTGTTATTGAAATACTGTGGCAGCAATTCTCACTTAATGGCAGGCAAAATACCGTATGGCACATAAAGCCTGTAACTGGAATGATTGTATTTTTCGAAAATCGTATGTCTGGACAGAACTATCATTTCTTATGAGCCGTGGTTTTGAATTCATTATCACATGGTTGGGTTTAGTTAATTAATGTTGGGGTGTTGCATATAATGGCGTCGCCTTCAAAACATATTTGTTCGTATATATTAACCGTACAGCTCGTATAGTGAACAGCATTTTAACTCGAGGGCAAGCGATGCTCATTTCATCTGCTTTCTCCTTGCGATTAAGGTTGATGAACTTGGCAGGTTTAAATTTTCCTGCATATTGTAACTTAGCTTTTATTCAAAGCCATGTGCACGCAGTCTATATTAACATCCCAGATTTATCTTTGGTATTAAATCTTTGGGAGCTGCATGGAGGAGAAAGCTCCTGAAACTCTTCCAAAAATACCCATAGTAAAACCTAATTTATTCTGGCTTTAGGTCTTAAAAATCTTCATTAGGCTACGCTATCATCATTTTTCTTGAAGCAGGGGTAAAGCAGACCATTATCTTTAGTGAAAATAGACGTTTTTAAGATACGATTGGAACAGGTAAAAGTGAATTAGAATAAGATATGCAGCATTATCTCTGTTTATTGGCAGTTCTAAAACATGTTTTTAGAAACATTGAATGGTATGAAACCATGGATCTCAAATATTCAAGGCATTAAAACACGGGGACAAATCAAGCCACATAAATTAAAAAAAAAACATTCTTAAAGATCTGGATACTGTACAATACATTTTTCTCAATACCGGACACATGGAATGTTTGAAATCTGACAATCGGATCTGAAAACACGTTGTATCATTTTCTGAGATATGGCAGACAATGACAGCAATGAATATTGATTCCAAGTGACGGCGTTCAGTCAGCAGCTCTGCAATTGATGGGATAGTGTAGCAGCAGAGCAGTTTAAACATGAAAGTCCCCCAGGGAATTGCCTGTTGGTATTCCCTGTTTGTAATAAGGCATTACGCCTCGTCTTGACGGGCTCCAGTCATGAGGTGACGCACCGTTCAATAAAATCTTTGTTTGCTGAGCCAACGTCTGAAGCAGAGTGACAAAATCCCCACTTTCTTCTCTGAGAAAAGTAAAGACTTTTAAGTTCACCTTTAGTCAGCGACTTCAAAGTAATCAGCAAAGTAAATCAGCCAACTGTTAATCACGGCCCGATTGTATTTTTCTAGCGTTCATTTGCTTTGACAGAGTTATTACATTATCAGATCCAGAAACTTATTTGAGCCCCACTTCTTCAAGCTTCTGCTATCAGCCCAACACACCGTTACTCCGAACGACTTGAAGGTGAAGCAGATGTCATTTAGATTAATCCTCAGGTTTAGGACGCTCCCCTTGTCCTAGTTCGCTTTACATTTCGACAGAGCTGGAAAGAGTTCGATTTTTTTCGGCTTTTTTTTTTTCAAGCAACTGTAAGAGCTGAATGGACATACTCGAGCATGTTTTCAGTCCTGTTTTGCTTCGTGATGGCTGCGGGCTGTTGTTTGGCAGGTTAGAGACAGTGATGGAGGTAGGAAACGGAGTCAAAGTGAATTCCTCTGTCTGTGTTAGGAAGAACTTTTTGTTTTCATATTCATATCCTTTTTATTCATATTCATGCCCATACTACAGCTTTACCTGGAGTCGGCGCTGATTTACCATTATTTTCCTCTACAGGCTCTATTGGCCATGTTGTCTTCGCCATCGCATTGATTGTTATATAAATACTATCCCTTAGCTGCCATTGCTCCAGTGTAAGAAAGTATGAATTATTAGAATTATTAATGTGGTGAAGGTTCTCAGTTGTCCGGGTTTTGGGTACCCCAATGGTTGATTCGTGTTAACTGAACCCACTTCATCTTGTTTAGAAATGTTTCGCTTCTTCAGGCTGAGGGAAATTTGTCAAGGGGGCCGAGTTACATCCTCCAGAGTAGGCCTTGCTTCTCACCACAATAGGCTCACTGGGTGGATAACAGGGGAGGTGAGAACAGGGCGGAGTCATCGGCATAACAATCATGACTCTAAACACGCTTCATAGCCCTTAGATGGGGGTCGTTTGGTGTGGCCCCCTCGGAGGACGTTTGAAGTGGTCTTAATATTCCAGGGGATGGATGAAAGGGCAGCCTGGAAAATGGGAGACAGACTGCGCCTGAGGCCTCCTCCTCATTTAAGACAAGGATTCTCCATGTGAACATATAGATGGCTTCGCATACTCTGTGATACCATTTGTCTTCCCTGTCCAAAATGAGTATCCTTTGTCCTTTCGATGTAGTACTAAGTGTGTCTGTGTAGAATTTTCTGAAAATCTTTTTCAGCTTTTCTGACATTCCAGATATGTAAGGAATCACCAGTTTTCTCCTTTGACTCGTGAGACTCTGCTCTGTCCATCGTCCTTCTGCTGGATCTTTCATGTACATACAGACTTGAAAGACCTCGACTGTCTTTTATCAGCTTAGAATTATTGTGTTTGATATTTATGACTTTGGTGAGAATCAGATCACATTTCATGACTAATATATGCAACGAAAAAACCCCAGGAAAGCTTCACTTTTTTTTAAAGATGTAAATACACATATCAAAAGATCAACGGCTTTCGGCTTCTCCCTTTCGGGGGTCGCCACAGCGGAACTCGTTCTGCACATTGATAAGGCAAAAGTCTTTTATCGCCGGATGCATTTCCTGCCACAACCCTCCCATTTTATATGGGCCACCCAGTTTGCCCTTCGTGGGAGGCCACTCCTGGTGGTGTGAGATTCAGTCCGGAGCCTTCTGCATCCTAACCCGATGCTCTACAACTGAGCTACCAGGCCCCCTGAAAATGTACATATAAAAAAAAAAAAAAAAAAAAACAGTACACATGAAACATAAGCCAGAATCAATCTTAATCCCAGCTCTTTAAGACATTCTTGTTTTTTTTTTTCTACTACGCGCAATTTGCAGCAGAGGCTAAGTAGACAGAGGTGTGGACAGTGATGAAAACATGTAACACTATGCTTTGCTTTTTACTGAAAACAAATTCATGATGGTACTAAAAAAAAAAGATTCTGTTAGTGGGGAAAAGCTTAGATATCGTCCGCCCAGTGGAGGCTGGTGAGGAGGCACAAAAGGTTGTTTGGTTGGTTGCCAAGTTGGGGGTATTGTTTGGCGCGTTCGGTGGCTCAGGCAGCATGCGGATGGGTTTGCCACACATTTAAGAAGTAGCACGCCAAATTTGCTTAGCAGGCTGTGGATTTTGCTAAGGTGAGGTAGCTGAAGGTGATGCCTGTTACTTCGTGGGTTGAGCAGCATGCTGCCGTTTGGAGCAACATGCTGTGTAACTTCACCTGCAGCTTTCTGTTCGGAGCTGGTTATCATGCTGGGGGCTGTTGATATTAGAGTGAATTTTCTATGTTAGGCATCCTTATGCTGAGTATGGTGGTGCAGGTAGGATGGGGAGGTGGTTCAAGGATGGTGAAACTCTTTTGAGCCTATACTCTCCATTTTGAGCCCAACTTACCAAAACGCCAGTTATTGAGAGAATGATAGGTCAGTCTCAGCTGACACTGGGCAAGAGGCAGGGGACGCCGTGAACACATCGGGAGTCGCAGCAAAACGATACATTGGCTTCATAATCCAGTCACTGTGCAACACAGGAACGAATCGGACCAACAGAATCCGTGAGTCCCATTTCCGCTCAACTAAACGTGAGAACTTACTGGACACTGCATCATTGGAGAGCGTTAATGCCACGCACAGCAGACACTGAAACAAAGGCTGGGAATTTGTCATGTACAGAATCTTTATAGGAATGGATTCATGATTAACGCAGAAAAAGCAAAACAAAACCACTCTGACAGTCTGTTTGGTAAATCTGCCTTGTTGTTCGGACACCAGAGGAGAATTTCTTCACAATAAAAGACAACACAGAAGAGCAGATTTGCCTGTTGTACCAGCTGTGATGCTCCAAGAGCCTCCACCAGATCCTCCTGGCGGGTACAAACAATAAATTGCCCCACGACAGTAATAGAATGGGGCTGGTGGGGGTGGGGGTCTCTCCCATGTTGACTTTCATCACCGCAGTTCATCATAACTTCCCCAAAAGTAAACATTTAGCTCCACATGTTTCTCTAACGTGGAGCAAACCGGCAGGCGCCTCTCAAATCAACACTCGTGATCTTTTCCAGTTGTTCGTTTCAGTGTTTGAACCAGGCGGAGTCGCCGCAATTTGATCTGCCACAAGAGGCTTCTGGTGACACTGGTTCAGGTTTGTGTGAACAGAGGGCTCACTCATTAACCTTTTAGAAGTTTAGATTTTTCACTTCCTCTGGGCAAAGAGTATTTCAAACAGTCTCCATCCCTGGCATTAATTTAAACATAAAGGGCAAATCCAGAGGGAACGGGCTCTCCTCTCTTTGTTTCTCTGATTTGGGGTATTCAGACTAAGAAGATGTGTGTAATTTTACATAAAATGACAGCCTAGCACCGCTTTAATTATGTCTGACCATCTTATCATCTCCTCTTTGCCATTAATGACCTTCTTTGAATTAAATTTCCCTTTTAAAATTTAGTAAAAGTCTTCACATAGGCCATTACCCTAAATCATCAAAGTCTTTGGCCCACTGCCCAGAGATTGATGCTAAGACTCTGGGAAGAAAAAGACATAGTTAACTGGACTTCTGCTGAGGATCAGCCGGAGGTCAAACTGACTACAGACATAAAACAGTATTGATAAACTGAAGTTATACTGCAGGTCACAATCCAGCGGTTGCTAACTGACTCACATAATGGATGATGGAGGCATCAGATTCTAGTCCACGAAAATCCATGAAAACCTTATTATTTCTGTGCGTAAATGTAAATAGCAAACTGGATAAACATTTTTGGAGAAGATTTGGGATTTATGCACAGCTTGACATTATAGACATAATTAAAGCCCCTTAAAAGCGACACAGAAATGTTTTTCATCTGTCATCGGGTTTGTTTGGAGAATAGTCTTCAACGTGGAAACTACTTGGCAAACTGCCCTCAACTAAAATGCATAAGCCTGATTGTGGGCACGCTGTCAGAGAAGCAGATATTTTGCTTGCAGCAGGTACAGTTGTTGTGATTGTCTGCAGTTCAGAAACTGCATTTGACTTCATCCAGTGATCTGATTCAGGAAACTCTGAATAACCTTCCTGCCCCGGTTGCCCCTGGCAAGGAGATGTTTCAAAACGCCTACACACCTGTGCAGGCTTATTGTCTTTAGTTGGTTTTATTAAATCGAATGGTTGTAAATAGTTCACAAAACACACAAATTGAACAACAATTTACTTGCAAGCATATCTGAGCACAGAATAATGGTCAAATCAAATTTGCGGGTGGAACTGGCCTTTGCAGCACTAACTGCCTGACAAATTGTGCCATTCGACTGGTCGGGTTTCGCGGATATTCAGGTGTGGTTTCCTCCCGGGCGTTCTGCAGAACTTCTCAAAGGTCTCCTGCGGTGGTTTTGCAGTGTTTCTCAAACTCTCCTACGCCAGCTCAATGGGGTTCAGATCTGCTGGCTGGATTATGTTCCCATTGGCTGCTTTATTTCTTGGCCGGAAGCAGCTGAGACTACGGGATGTGTCTGTTTTACACCGAAACTAAAATAAAAATGAGCTTTATTGATCCATTCCGTCCGTTTCCATCGTGAACATATTGTTGTGGACAGAAGCAGCTGTTGCATTTCACCAACAGTAACATTGAGATGACGTTGTCCAGATGTTGTCCATAATAACTCTCACATTGAAATTCCGTGTACAGATCCAGATGTGTGTCCTTGAGCCAGCATTTCACATGTTACTGTCAAGTTGAATTGCAAATATCTTGAGACAAAAAACTGCTCCTCAAACTGTTGCTTTCCATTTAGCTTAAACTCACCAAGGTCTCTCGCAGCGAGCAAAGCAGAACGTTTTCTTCAGCATCTTGTGTGGCTCTTGATACTGACCTGAAACAAATAAGCTTTTCAGACACTTGTGTCAGTGTCTCCCGCATGTGTGTCAGGAGAGGTTTACGTGCATGTCTTCGGCTGTGAAAACCCAAATTCACCTTCACGCAAGATCGCTGCTCACCGTTTCGTCTGTCTGAGATCCACTGTGTTTACTTTGCCCTTTATCCTCCTCAGCGTACTTTCTTCTTTAGGTAGTGTTTTATTCGGTTTTAACTCAAAGCACATATTGTTACAAACCCCTGTGTTGCCGGAAGCTAATTTCTGTGAAGATGAAACTTGTGGGATTTCCAGTAGATGGCCTGCTTCTTTAAAATCCCTTGTTTTATTCCCAGTGTTTTACCCCCTGATACACATTTTACCATGTTATGCCGATGTTCAGAGTTTCTACTTTGTTTAACAAGTACAATCATTTATAGGCAGATTCAAGTCTGTTTGTGGTTTTCTTGCCCCATCAAAACATTTTCAGAGTCGGGATCGTCGTTTTCCTAGATGTAGAGATGCTTGACGATTATTCGTAAGTTCCATTTTCACTCTCATCCACTTTTTTTTTTTTATTTGCTTTTTGCTTGTCCACTGTTCCCTGACATTTCATAATCCTGTTTCAATCATTATAATTATTTTACTTTGCAAACATCAAACACCTTCACCTAATTTCTCGAGAAGAAGGGCTTTAGTCAGAGCAGCTTAGGGTCCCATGGCCACCAAGGGGCACATAAAAACGCATATCCCAGTTGTTAGGTTCCAGGCATTTCTCTTGTTCTTTTCCTCACTAATATTTGCGGAAGGAAATGGCACAGAAAAAATAAAATAAAAAAATTGCCAGCATAATTTATTCTTCTTGCAGGGATTTTAATTTAGCGGCATGGCAGATCGATTTGCGCTCAAATTTGGCCCCCAAAATCCCACTGCCCGTCTTAGCATACGCACCAGCGTTTTTCTCGTTCCGATCAAATTCTCATGTGTCCTCCTTCGAATTGCAATTTAAGAAGAAAAGCCAGAATTAAGCCAAGACATTAAATCAACACATAAAACCGTTTAGTGCTGTAGGCACTATATTCACGTTGGTGCTGATCACACTCCATGACCTCACGCCGCCACTAATGTAATTGACTGCGTTTGTGCATTTTGTGGTAATTACATGGCCTGCTATGGTTGTGCCTTAACCCTCTGTTGCACGCATAATAAGAGCAGTGCTGTAATTCCATTTAATCCCAAACATTGTAACCTACTATTAATGATTTTTCAGTGGGAAGAGCTTTAAGCACCTGTTTTGTTTTTTTTTTACCCTAAAACAGTGAAGGTTGCATTTGCACTTCCTGCAGCTGCTGAAGTGACCACAACAGCCACCAATGTATCCACAGTTGATTACAAATATAAAATACTATTTTCTTATATGTACAAAAATAATGAAAATGATTCCCAACAGACACTATGGACGTAAGCGACTGACTTTATAAATTCATGTCAGTGTCACACGGTGCTGCCTCTGAACAAATAATTAGCATTATAATAAATGTTCACAAATGACTCATCGCTAAGTGTGACAAATATTTCTGGCAAGGTGAAAATTAATGAAAAACCTTTTCTTGCCTTTTCTGAGAAGGAGAGACAGGTGTCATCCCAACCTTGTTTGATGCTTCACCAAGAATCCAAAAATGACAAAAAATATAAAATTAAATAAATAAATAAAAAAGATGGTGTGACCCAGGGCAGACGTTTTATTAATTCATTCCTGCCTTCGCATTATTAGAGCAGCCAGTGACATTAAATTTGCAGGCTCCGAGTGCTCGTTGAGGTGTGTACTGTACGGTCTGTTGCCTAGAGGAAACATCATCCAACAGAGAGCTAATATCTCTTGTATCAAAGTAAAAAGGAAGCAACAGATTTCACAGCTTAATGGGATTGTGGAGTTAATACCTGACTCTCCACCTATCCAGCACATGACGTAACTCAAAGGTCCACACTGCATCGGGTTTACCAGATTCCAGGTTTACTCGGGGACACGAACATCACGGGCGACAGTGTCCAGGGCTGCTTCAAAAATCCTAAAGCCCTTATAAACTTAAAGTCGAGCTCGAAGCATCATGATTTGAATTGGAATAGATATGCAGCCACACACACACACACACACACACACACAGCAGAATACTGCCTGCAGTTATTTTGCTCAATTGAATACTAGCCAGAAATAAAACAAGAACCTTTTAGTATTTCACCAAACATCTCGACACAAATCAGTGAGTGGAGACTGACATTCAGTCCTGTAAATGTGAAAATTACAAGGAAGCATCACTTTACAAACTGATGAAAACATGAGGAGAGGAGAGCTCGTCGAATTGAAAAGTGGAAACAGCTGGATTTTCTCCTATTTCGTCAGGGTTGATATAAAACAAGAAGTGTTAACTAAAATATGTTGAGCTGAGTTGTATTGTGGAAACTATAGAACATAGTGTTCTTGGAGCTAAATCCCAAAAAAGTCAGGATGGAAATGGCTACAACCTGCAATTTAACGCAAAAAAATCTGTTTCATTTGAGTTCAACAGCTGAAGGAAATGCTAAATTGCTGAAGTAGTATATGATTTGAATTCAATGGAATAACATGATGATTCAATATAAAGTGAATTTTTGTTTATCAGCCGACAAATGTGACATGCGTAGGACAGATTTGACACATCTGCGAGTCGGCGTAGATCTACTTGGGGAAACTTTGACATGTGGCCATGAGAAGCTGAGGCATCAAATCATCAGTCTGCAGCACCATCTGCACCTTTCTGATTCCTGAAATTCTGACCACCAGCCCAAAACCTCAGCAGCTCCAGTAGTTACTGTACCGAGCACCTATGAAATATGAAAAAAATCACATCTGGTGCTGCAATATTCCTTAAGCTACATATAAGCTATATAAGTTCTACTTACAAGTTAAAAGAACTATGCCTGCTATCGTTTAGTCTGAAGAACAGAGAGCTGTTTAGAAAAGCATGAATACAGTAGAAGTGGCTTAATCTAACATTTTTGGCCTCTTGATTTCTCAGTTTGAGTGTGTGTACTGTTGGTCAGTAGTGTCCACTTGGTTGGCTTCTCCATGCTTCTGATAGATTGCTCCATTATGTACTGATGTGTTGACTCTCCATTTCAGGTTCAGTCGCCCTTCCTAAGATAAAGAAGCCCCTGTGACCCTGCGGCATCGTCTCACTTCCTCTTCTTTTGTCTTCTGCTAACAGGACTCTGGGAGGCGTCCAGAGGAGTTGTTGAACCCGGCTGAATACGTGAGCTACCAGCGCATCTGCAACATGGAGCACTTCCCCGAGTCTCAGCCCGCTCCGGCCTACCCCCCTGTTACGTTCTTGCCTCAGCACCCTTACGCGCAGCAACCGCCCAGCGAGCCCCTGTACTCCAACACGAGCTTCCCGGCTCCTCCCGGCCCTGGTCCTCGTGCTCCGTTCACGTTCCCCAAGGAACAATCCGTGTGACCTGCAACCCAACTCTCAGCTCTGCAGGAGGCAACGTGACAGTGCCACAGTCGCTCCATGACAAAGAAAACTCTGCTGAACACACATGCATCCGTTCCCACCTTACTTCCGTTTGTTCTATATGCCTAAAACATGCCCCCCTCCCTCACCATGATGTAGCTCTACCTTGTGTTAACTTGTGGTCCTCCGTCCCCTGTGTATTGTGCACTGCTTGCTCCGCTGGGGCTATTTGTACGACCTCGTTCACCTTGTGAAGTTAGCGTAGCCGACACCATCTCCCCTCTACCACTACTCCCCCTCGATCCTCGATCCTCACATTTGCCCGCTCACCCTGTTTGTTTATGCTCACTTCCTCATCTTCGAATCCGTCGTTTTTTTTTTTTTTGCCAGCTGTCTAAGCCGTGTACAGAAGTTTCCATTGCATCACTCAAGACGTTTCCTTTCCTTTTCTTTCTGTTATTAATATTATTTTTTTAATATTTCCCACAGTGGTAGTGATATTTAATAGCTACTTGCATCTTTTGTTTGTTTTCTGTTTGTCTGTCAATCATATGCTTGCTTCTTTGAAAGTAAAATAATATACTGTATGTGTGATTGGATGTCTTCTGGTGACAAAATAGAAAAAAAAATAAAACAAAAGGAAAAAAAACAAATGCCATTTGATTTGTAAAGCTAATTATCAATCTATAATGACATGGACTTCCCCTTTAATGACAGTTAATGGCAGGGTTGTTATGCGAAGATGTGAATTGGCAGTCTCTCAACTGAATCCTTCATTACTTTTCATAATAGCTTTGCTGTTATGGAGTTTGACTGGACATTTTGGACTATTAGAAGCGAATGTTATCCTCATTAGCTACAAAGAAAAACAAAGGGCTTGAGATCCAACCGTATCTGCGTTCTTCTGTCTCTCTTCCGTTGTTATCCATGCATCCTTTTTTATTCTGAGCATTATTATGTTGATCTGTAGGAGCAGTAGTTGCCAAAGACATCGTTTCATTTAGGTTTTGTCCATCTTGTTTTTCATTCCAGCGTTTACATTAAAGCTACATAGTTTGATGGGGAATAAACCCTAGTTGATTGGCAATGTGCTGGTCTTCCCAAGTTTACATTATCGCTTCTCATATGCTGTATTTTCCATATCTGTATATTTAAAATTCGAGGTCGGTTTGAAGTTGATTGCATCACGGGTCCTTTTGTGTTGCGCAGATTTATCGACTAACAGGTGTTTCATGCAGGTGCAATAGGTGAAGACAATCACAAACCCGGGTTGTTCTGGAGAATAAAATGTTTAAAAACCGTTGTGTTCCTCTGCTCGTAGGGCACCTAAAGGCAAAGGACAGCCCACGCATTTAACATATTTAAATTTTATTTTCTTTTTGGTAATTTATTTGTAATAATAAAATAGTCTGGAGAAACAAGGTCCAGAAAAGCTTGCTACTGTATTTTTTTAGAGAACGGTTACTTATATACGATGGCACCGCTCATTGTCCGAGTCCATTTTTTCACTGTGACTGTTATTTTCAGACCATACATAAGCTAACGTGCTTGACGAGCCAATGTCAGGATACTTCCTCCAACACACAAGCCCCTCTAGACACAGCAAATTTTTGCATAAACTGAAAGTTCACATTTCTTTTTGCCATGTCAGATGTATGATTGGGTGGTGGTTGGGGGGGGGGGGGGGAATAAATACAGAAAAGAAACTACTCGTGTTTGTGCTCAATGTGAATAAAACCCTTGAGGTGTTGAAGGTACTTTAGTGCTTACTGTTATTGGTGGTGGTTCATGGGATAGAGTAAACCTTGTGAGACTTTCTCCCGTGCTCACCTTGTTGTCTTGCGATGGCTCGATATGTGTGCTAGCATTTAGTTTAAGCGAAGGACTTTGATATTGCTGTACATGCTGTGTGATAAAACACTGAAACACTACTTTGTCTTTTTGTGACACATTTACTGTTCATAACTTCCTTCCTTTTATTATATTATTATTATTATTATTATATGTAAATGCTTCCTGCAAAATATGCTTCATATGGCATTTACACGTATTTACTTTCACTGTTAAATTGTTAAACGTTTTCAGTCACGATGAATTATTTGAATGTCCTGATGATAACTGCCATGTTTTTCGCCCTTGACCTTCTTGTTTTTTGTTTAAGACTTTTAGTTTAGTTCTTTTTTTACATATAAATATATATATGAGCCTGGCACATCTTTTTTTTGTTTTTATTTTTTGTTTTTGACATTTATTGTAAAATCTGTAGAACAACTATTGGGGTTATTGAACCTATTTTTAATTTGCCACGTTGAGTTATTGAAATGGTGTGAAAAAGTTTAATCTGTTTTTTTTTGTTTTTTGTTTTTTTTTCTTGGAGTTATGTCTGATGTAAATACTATCAATGTATCAAATGTGTGAAAAAACGTAATGCAGTTTAACATTAAACTTCACAAACTACCCATTCAACGTCAGTTGTTATTTTATTGTCATGAATTTCAGGACCAAATAAGCATGTCTCCAACTTTGTCGATGCAGGAAGTGAAGGCCTTTTTGGCCACTTGGTGGAAGCAGAATCATCAACAGTGATAAAGTTAAAAGTTCACCGCATGACGGCTTCGTTTTAATCTGGTACACTCTGCAGCAATGACGGTTTAGGATTTAAACAGGGGTGAATACATACTTTCATTCATTTGATTAATTTGTAGAGATTGTACATTTTTGTCAAAAAGCCAAATAAGTCAACTGTAATAAAGGAAAAAGGAAAAAGTTTTACAGGGGATGAATACGTTTTACAGTGCAGCTGTGTCTCAAATGAAACGTGGATTTGTTCTTTTAATAAATACATATTTACCTTTAGTTAACTAAGACAAACTTGTTATAGGTAGCTGCTAACAGTCACTCTTTTGCAACTTAGATTTGTCAGTGATTTCTCTGTCTGTGAGCTTGTGTGGGTCTGTTTGCTAATTAGTAAGACACTGTCAAATATCACCTTATCGGCTTTCCCGTATTCACATGCTGCAGTGAATGTGCGTGTGAAGAGTTGCCAATTTGCGCATCCAGCTGACACACTACTGTATTACAATTACTTTTGGAGTCTCAGGCCAAATTAAGAATTTAAGACCAATTGTCACTCGTAAGGAAAATGTCTAGTTTAGCCCATCTTTGCTTTTGTCTATCAGCTGTGTGGCGCTGGGCACAGTAAATCTTTCACACCATAGACTGTGCACCTGCTACATGCCTACTTTCACTATATTGAATATGAGATACCTCGACTAGCATCTGTATATTTGAGCTCGCTTGCTAATTAATTGGTGGCTGGGAATGTGTCCTGACTTACATTAGCGTAAAATCAACACTATTCGGATTCATGCCATTTGAGATCATTACTCTGACAGCGTTACTGGCTGAGGGTGGCTTTGATGGCCAAAGCCAAAGGAGGAGGAGGAGGAGGAGGAGGAGGAGGACGCTGTAGGAGGCTGCCTACAGCGAGCCCGGGGGACAGAGCTGGACAATAAATATCCATTACAAACATTAAAGAACATTTTCAGAGCAACAAAGACATTCAAAGCAGCTCTCTGGATACGCTTAGTCTGAATAATTCCCTCCTTCCAGCAAAGTTGCGTTTAGATTTAAACTTTTTCCCACAGCAGTGCGTGGCACTTTCAGATACCTTTGCCTTTTTATATGAAATTGGATTTCTAAAAAGAAAAAATAACGGTTGGCACCGGTTGCCAAAATGCATGGGTATTGGACCCCATTTCCACCCTTAAACAGTTCTCACTCAGAACCTCAGATGTACAAATGCCCACTACACCCAAACCACTAAATGCCCATAATTTTATTAGGATTATTTAGAATCTTTCCCCATAAAAGTCATAAAGTCATATTACGGCAGGTTTCATTGACCATCCAAAGATCCACTGTGTTATTACAGCACATTATCATAAAACAGTGGCTGCCTGGAAATGGGCAACACACTGTACAGAGTCTTTAATTTAATTAGATGATGACAGATAATGCTCAAGAAACATAAAGTAAATTCAACATGTTTAACTGTGTGTATAAGTCTAATTGGAATTAGTATTTTTTGCACTGTGAACTATTTATTACTCTTTGTGTTTCTGGGCTTTATTTCATTTTGACAGTGCTTATTAAACATTAAATAATGTGAATAAACGGACATTCTGTGGTGGATGTTTGTGCGACGCACCACTGCCGCATCATACTCTACATAAACTACAGCTGCAGTGACCAACGTTAGACCAAACTAAATTACTTTGACTCAGTACAGTGTCCTTGTGTGAGTGATCCCTCAGGCACAGCCAAATGTTTTTAGAATGATTTTCCATAGCATTCTGTGAAAGTTTCAAAGCTGCTGAGATTTCCACAGCGAAAAGTCAGAAACCCCCGCTGCTGCAGAAGGAGGCGCTGTGCTTTTAGCTTCAGGAGGCTGAAGAGAAAAGAAATTCAGAAAAGTCACTGATATATACTAGAGTATTGTATGTAACCATGAGCTGCAATTTCTGAGGCTGTTTATCAGAGATTAATTCATTCATCATTTATGTAGAGAGTCAGTACAGTATGTCAGCAGAAGGGCTCCGTCAGCACCACCTACACAGTGTTTGGGGTTATTGATAAAGTAAAATGTTATCAGGACTGCCACTGTATGCTGATCTAAAATCAGCAGCAGTTCATTGGAAAGGTTCCAACCCCATGTCTTCACCACGTTCAACGTGTATCCAATAGCATCCATGAATGAATTTCGATATCTCTGTGTATTAATGGAAAAAAAAAAAAAAACACTGCATATTATGTGATTTATTCCGCGTGAGGGTTCGACCACAGGTGAAAAAAACCCCACAAACATTTCAAGGGGAGGCAGCATCACGTGCGGATCAGAATGGTGCAGTAATTGGCCAGTAGAGTTATTTCCATTTGTGTGGTGATTTAAACGTACAATTCTTTCTCTGTTTAACATCTATTTCCAATTTGGTATCTTTAAAGCGCGGGAACAATAGTAACGATCAAACACGTAAGACGATGCGATGGTAAGAAGCTCCACGCAAGCAAAACTCAGTCACTGTAAAAGAACAAATTTCAATATAACAAATGTCATTTTACTATCACTGGGCAAATTTGAAAGTTTCCAGTGCAGTGGAGCACCAAACTTTCATTTTAAAGGAGCTTTGAGGATATTAAGCAGAGCAAAGCCGCCTCTGCTATGTGGTACTTGAAAGCTAATGTTGTGTAAATGAAGGTTTCTGTAGAGTGCACGGAAAGGAATAGAAGAGCCTGGTTAGTCTGTGGAATCAGGTTTCATTACAATGCACTCTAAGCTGCAATTAAAGACCAATGCATGACCTTCTAGAGTGGCTCAAACTGAACCCAGAAAATGTTTTTCTATCCACTTAACTTATTAAATGATTATTGTTTTCCTAAACCAACCGGTGGCTGCACACGGGCAGTTTGTTAATAGGCGTAATACGTCTACCTTAATTGCTCCATTATTATTTATAGTGTGTTTATCTCATGCTGGAAGTGAAAGGCAAAGCTATACATTATAATTAGTGTTACGCTGTACAGTCGGTGTACATGTGCCGGAGTGGACAGAAATGACCAGGCAGCCGATTTGTTGTCGTAGGTTTATATTGTGTGATGATACATTGACAGGCGATTGCCTTATTGTGTTGTCCTATGATTATGGGAGAAATATTTTGCCGTCGTACACGACGTGTCTGACTCATGTGGCCCAAGTTCAAAGCTCTGTACTGTAATTAGACGCAGAGACAGACGGGCGGAGCTTTCACTCAGACGTTCACGCAGAAGCTCCGAGGTCACCGCTTGCTAATCATTTTTAAAGTCTGGAAAAAATTTACTTACTTGGTCGGCCGAGGTGTCACAGCTCCGTCACAGCAGAGTTAGTGACCGAGCAAGGCTGGTGTCAACTGTTGAGAGGTGACAAAATGCACAAGCACTTCCAAAAAAAACAACCTGACGCGATAACTTCTGTCCAGCGCGCTAAACCACCTTCATTAGATGTGTTCACCTGCTGCAGGGAGTCCAACTGTAAGCTCAATAACAAACACGCGGAATTATCGCTTAGCTGAGAGGTTTACATTCAAAGCCGAGAAATGATCACCTGGGCACAGAGCTGCCGGGTTGCATTGCAATTACATTGTGCAGGTGTGCACGAGGAAGTGGCCAGTGAGTGTATGTCTGTGGGTAGTGTGAGCTGCCTGATCCTGCAAAATATCCGACATGGAAGGGGGGGAAAAAAAGGGAAACAAATTTCCTTATTACTGAAGGACAGGTTAACTTGAGTGCTTTCTGATGAGAGATGCAAGAATCGCTTGAGAAGTCATCCAGAAAAGCCCACTTGATTGGATTGGGTGAAGTCTCCTGGAACAAATCCTCAGTGTCACTTTTATGTAACATGTCGTTTTGCTCTTCCTTCGCTCTTTCCCTAATTTGCTTTGTCTTTCTAATATCTGTGTAACAGACATGTCGGTAACACAGACAGTGACACTGAATAAAGTGTGACGTTAGAACAGTGCATGTTAGATTAACTCTTTCGCCGTCGATACCCGAGAGGCTTTGGTTCATTGTAAAAGACAAGAGCGCACATCAAGTGGGAATTTCAGATTCCCCAGTGGCCAGGGCAGGTGGTCTGCTTGCCTACTACAAGCTACAGCCTCAGAAATACCTGTAAAGCTGATTGAACACCTCCATGACACATCACCAGCTTGACAGAGACACTTATATGCACAAACAAGCCTCCAGACGAGCTGCAGGAGCCCTGTCCTACTGTAAAAGTGTCGCATTGTCTTTTCAGTTCCTTCATAAATGTTTGACTTTTACCCAAAGAATTCATGAGTGTTTTCCGATGTGCCAATTTAAAGAGTACTGCATCAATCTGGTTCAACACTTCAAGCTTCACAAAGACGGAACATTGCAAAGCCTTTGCTACTGGATTGTGTAATATTGAACAAGTCCCGGCTTTTTTCGTCCACCTCCTGTACCCCTGCAACAGAAATAAGATTGCTAACAAGCTCCCCGGTTACCACGAGAGGTGGCATAGCAACGAGCGAAGCTAAGCTCAGGCATGCTGTGTGGGAATTATCAGCACACCTGCAACATGTCTGTGACCAATTACGCTGCGAGGGCTGCAGGCAGCGGCCGTGTGTGTAGAGGCTTTAAAGAGATCGCTGTCACAGCCCAAATCAAAGACAGAAGTGACCAGGAGCATATTAAAGGAACCTGAAGGGATTTTTTTTTTGTTTTCATTTTCTGCCATGCATTAGAATAACCGGTGGGAAAAGCAGCATTTGTGACAAGTGGTTAGTAGATGCATAAACAATTTCGTCTCATTACGATCTGCAAAAGGTTGGATGTGGCAATTTCCCTTGAACACTTGACCTTTCAGACAAGCAGATTGAATGCATCTGTTTTTGCTGTGTGTGCATGTTCATCTCCTGTGATTGTGTGTGCGCGCGTGTGTGTGTGTGTAGACTGCTAATGCATCATACCATAGACAGGACTTCTGCACTTGCTAAAAGTTTAGCAGTCGGAAGAGATGCAGCCTGTCGTCGCGCGGCAGGAACCCGGGGACAGACAGGAGAAGCAGCATCTCTGACGGGGCTTTGTGCTCATTTTTCCTCATCAGCTCTCCGCCACATTTTAATATTGTGTTAAGCTCATTGGGATGCATAGAGGATTAAAGGGAAACAGAGATGAAATTGACTGATTCGCTGCCTTGCACAAATGGAAACAAATTCCATGTGACACCCCAGCAGCAGCAGAGGGAGATGGGGCTCCTTTCCTCGCAACGGCCACAACCAATAAGCGTGGTTGTGCCTGCTATACATCATACCCAGTCCCTATAGTGATGCTTCTTTCCTCTTCCCTAATCACATATTGTTGGGGCAGCCGTTCTGGTAGGCTGGCTTAGGCGGAAGCTCATTGCAAACCGATTCACATTATTTTGGAAGTGGCTCTCCTGTCTGCCAATTGGTTTAACATGACGAGCCAAATAATGAAGAGGCGATAACAACTTTTTCGTTTGGACAGTCACATGCGTACTGTGATCTCGTTTCCATCGATGAGGAATTAAAGTTAAAGTTACTCCCCCCCCCCAGCGATAAACACAATCAGATCTTTTCCTTTCCACAGACAGTAATGGACTTGATTATCTCCTCTATCACACTGGCCACTGACAGTTATCCATTGCTTAAAGCTAATCATGTCAGTCTGTCAATCTTCAGCAATATGTCGCGGTGAACAATGTGTGATGATTAATGGTATGACTGCATAATTAACAGGCTACATTCGAATGTGTTTTCATTAGCTCTGAGGGTTTTTCCAAATATCCGGCATAATCACATGCAAGTAAAACACATACAGCTTTTTCTGGAAAATGGCAGCAGGTACAGCGTCCTTCCTTCATATACAAATTTATTACAAGCCAAGAAAAACGTCAACACAATTGATGGATTGATTATTGTAGCTAGGTTGTGACCCCCTACGTTGTGAAAGCCATGCTGACAGGTGATCCCACCCGCTTTGGGTGATGGTGTGTGTTTTATTAGACTGTGCTAAATCCTCCTGATTATCTTCAGTTATTGTTGTATGTATTTGTTCAGGGAGTTACTTGCACAGGATGAAAAGTCTTCGGTGACCTCTCAAAGTCCTCAAACTGGCGAACGATGAATCCGGCAAAATTGGATTCAAAATAAATTTAGAACTAAGGAGGCTGAAGACTTTTACATCACGGACAGGATTGACAAGTGTTTAATGAAAAGGGGAAACCTTTATTTCATTATGTTTATGTCTTTTTGTAACATGAAAGCTCATATTTCTGCCTCTTTACTCCGCTCACAGAGCCCCGTCTGTCGCGTCATGCATGCATATATGATACATACACAGAGGTTAGCTGTTCTTATAATTATTTTTCTCGGCTATTACTCTCTTGTCAGTGATCCCACTGTTTTATCTCATAAATTACCCACCTTAACATTGTCAATCAAGGTCACAGTCGGAGACACGAGGGCAGCAGAAGTGACACTCCTATAAGTTTCTGATCACACCCATCGCCGCAGGGATTTCTGTGACAGGGACGTGGAGGAAAATTGCTTGAACAGAAAAGCCAGAGAAACTAATTTACACCAGATCAAAAGCATGAAAGAGCACTTCTGCGAAGAGATGATAAGGCTTCAAGGCCATTGCCAGTGCCTCAGGACGGTGCTCTGGTGTCGGCCATGTGGACACTCTTCTCTGAACACCTGTGTCCATCATTGTCCGAGAGGAAAGCCACGGGGATGCTTTAAGGGGAATGCCAGAGCAGCTGATAAATGGACAGCAACGGTGAGGAGGCAGATAAACAAAACGCGGTGTGGGGAGGGGGCTGCGTGCTATCGTGTAGGAAGTAGATTTCATACGGTGTGTCTGTGTGTGTGTGTGTGTGTGTGTGTGTGAGAGAGCGTGTGAACTCAACAACAAACAGGAGGGGCCACTCATGATGGCTCCAAAAGCACCAATATTATCGGGGCAGTGTGATTCTGACCTTTGACCTCTCTTATTCTTTGCTGCCTCTCAACTTGAAGACTGAACCATTTTAGGCTAATTTACCTGTAACTGTAACTCACTGTACTGCAAGTCACTCTTAATAATAACACCAGCTAAAAGCTCATGATCTTAATATAATTTCAAACAGGCCTAATGGCTCTCATTACCATCTTTTAGCACTTGGATTTCGTTTCTCTTTTCAGGTTACACCACTTAGGATTTGTGTTTCTCTGTTGCTGTATTTTTACACGGTGCCATATTTTGTCTTCTGCTGACAATAATTCTGTATTGCAAATGTGACTAATTTGTCTTTTTTAGTGGGGCTTGACTCGTACATTGGACATTAGCTCAACACACTGTCGTGCGAGTTCGTATTGTCTTCGAAGAACATTTGATCACATTTTCTGCTGGGACATTTACGCTAATGCACTGATTGGTGGCTTTTATAGATCACATGCAAAGAAATACATCACCATGTAAAAAATATATTTCTCCCTTTTTGATTTTGTTCTATTCATCCATCCATCCATCCATTACTGGCCCAAATGCTGGGGAACGAGGAACAGCACGACGGGGAAAAGTTTCAAAACCACACATAGTTCAGATCAAACTGTGTTCTCAACTGTCTGTTCTTGTGCTACTCATCTTTTTTCCTCGGCACACCGAAGTCCAATCTCAGCCACCTTGCATAAACTCTGCAGAAGCCCAGGCTGCAAGCAGACAATTCCTGAAAAAAGCTTTTATCAAAGTTAAAACACGATGGCTCCATTTGAAGGTGACATGAAAAAAAAATGTATGCAAAAATATGAAAATCAAGTTCTTATTAGGCAGCAGTGAAAAAGGACTCAATACTCTGGATATTTCGAAGTTTCATAGTAGATTTCTCTTCGCTATCTAATGGGACAGTTAACTATAAATCTTGGTTATTTGACGGATAGATATTTGACTCAGTTTATTTAATCGATTAAAGGTATTTAATAGACTAAAATAAAGTTGGATTTCATAACACGTGTTGCATAACAGATTATTTATGCAGATTCTGAAGGCACTTTGGTAGTACATTTATAAATGTATCTGGCAGTTATTCACTGTGACCTTAAATTTGCCATCGAAGAACTTGTTAAAACTAGTGATGAGAATAAAAAGCATTCGTCATTCTATCACCCTTCACATGGCGTAAACCGGACCCCGTGTATCTGGATTTTGTTGGAAATTATTATGCAGTGCCCCCCCACCCCAACCCCACCCCCACCCACCCACCCCTTTGAGAATGCGGCTGCTGACCTCAGTGACATTCTCCTTTGTTGAAAAAATACAAAAGGTTATTTTTCAACTCTGCTATCACAGCAGCACTATATTTCAATTACCCAATCAAAGATCCAGTAAAAACGTCCTTATATCAGAGGGGAGGTATCATTAAAATGAATAAAAGTGCTGCAGATAATTACTATTACCAAATGATGGTCACAGTGTGATTCTTTTCACACCTCAGCTTGTTATGTAATTTAATTTAATGGTCATTCAGCTTTGAATTGTGATATTTCTCTTCAACTGCTCGTGAAATCTGCTCATGAACCATTTCAGGTGGAGGCACCTGGAAGTGAGGATGGTGGTACATGAGCAGCATCGGCACCCGACTGGCCTGACTTCTATCTGACTTCTTACCCGAGTGAGGAAATCCAAGTGTGGGATGTGACGAGCTAAGCTTTCTCACAGTAGCACTTACAGTAGCAACCATCAAGGTGCCCTTAAGCAAAGCGCCAGTCTTTAAATTGCACAAGTGGAGCTCAGCAGGAGAGCTAAGGTTGTATAAAGAGAGGCTGCCAGTGATGAAAAACGGGGGAAATGTTTCAGGAAATACAGTGATTCACTCTGTGGTGGAGAGTTAGATGAAGATTGACAGCACTCTCATCTCTGTCCCTTTAATACATGATTACAGCCAGCAGGTGATTAGCTTAGCTTAGCCTGGAAATAGAGTTTTAATCGGTGACCTTTTAAGGTGGTGCTACAGTAGGTGAAGTCTGTTCCCCCTGTTCTGGCTCTTTGTTCCAAGCTTACTGTTATTGTTGATGGGGATATGTAACCTAACAATCGATGAATCCAATGTGAGTCGTTTACACAAAGCAGGCAAAGAGCTGCCGGAGCTTTTCAAGCAAAAAAAAAAAAAAACAACACATCAATTTGGGAATTTGCAGACTTTTTCAATTATTTGCATAAATTGTCATGCACCTCACAAAGTAGCTGTCAAGGTCTTTCGGTTTGTTTGTCTCCTTAAAGTAATGTCTCATCCGACCACGGTGGAGCAACATTGAGGTGATACTTGTTGTCTGCTGGTAAATCTGTCTGGTCTTGTTTTCATGCACCACATCCAAGAGTTCCCCTGGTGTAAAAGACGAAAACAAAGCTTGGAGCAAATTCTTCGACGTGCAGCTGTAAGCGGAGTTAAATTCGGGCAAAATGAATGTGCGAGGGGGCACAAAACTCAACTTAGAGGGTTAGAGTATCAGCCTGGGAGTCAGTGGGAGGTGGTGACACCGGTCAGGAGATGGTCGCATTGTGGTTTTACTGTGCGACGAGCTCAGATCGAACAAAGGAAGGTCGTGTAATTTAATCGACGAGTTGACAGCGCCTGCTTAATCTGATCAATGGATAATCTCATCTGATCCCCAGGGGAAGGCACTGTCCAGTTCCCGTATGCTACGCACGACTGGAACAATTTCAGCGTGAGCTCGGCAGAACTTTTCATAGCCGATCCTCCATGCAGTCATAATAAAAACACGAGTTGTTCTTGGCTGCCGGATGAGACGGAGGTGCAACCAATAACACAGGAGAAAGCCCTTCCAGCTGCAGTACCAACAAACAGCCTGTTTTGACCTGCAGGCTTCTAATCCCCCTTGGGCTTTACTTTGATTAGAACTGTCTGTGAGGCTAAAATTAGAGCATTACCACTCAGAGCAGCCCTCATAGTAAAGGCCCCTGAGCCGGGGTCTATGATACACAGCAGGTGCATTTTATTTTAAGCTCACTGTGCTTCTTCAGGTAGCATTGGTCTGCATTGATGTTACAGCCGTCTGAGTTTTTTCAACGGTTCGTACTTTCTTTATGTTGATCCTCTGAGGGAATTGTGTGTCTTTGAAATGTATTTTTTTTTTCATGATTTGGTCCTTAAAAGGAAACGTGTGGGGAGGTTATTTCGAGTTCCCAAAAAGCTAGTAAAGCGTGGTCAGTTGGGAGAACAGTCGTGCGCAAACCAAAACGTCAACGCTTTGATTCCCTTATTCCTCCGGGCTACATGCAGAAGTCTGCCCGTGCAAGACACTGAACCCTAAGTTGCTCCCAGTGGATCAGGTGAGCACCTCGCGTGGCAGCTGCCATCATTGGTGTGTGTGAATGAGTGAAGCCGTTCAACATTTGCTCTAACAAACCAGCTCCCAGCAGCTGAGCGAACTCATTTCGCAACAAATGTGCTGAGCTCTATTAGAGAGAACTAGTGTAGGCAAGTCAGTATGAGCAATTCAGACCCTTATAGGCTACAACACTTTATTTATACAATGTAGGCTGTTGGATTCTGCCACTAGCACCAGAGCTGTAACTGCAGCCGAGGAAACTCGAATGACAAACAATAAAATAACAAAAAGACTTTGTAGCTGCGCGTGACAATGCGACAGTGTATTATTTCAAATGCAGGGCTTATTGACTCAGGTCCCTGTAATTCTGGGTTCCTCGTGAGTGACATTTGGACAAAAAGTCCCACTTCGGCAGCCACTGTTCAAGTTGGGCCACTCATTACTGGCTTTTTAGAAACTTATTTCATCATCAGCCCGATTAATCAGGTTAATAAATTGAGCCAATTATCCCAGTGCTGGCCCATTACTAACTGACTGGCAGCCAACATTCCGAGCGAGGGACAACGATGTACAGAGCAGCGTGTGTGTGTGTGTGTGTGTGTGTGTGAAGGGGGGGGAGTGGGGGGCAGCAGCATCACTGTTGTAGGTCCAGTGATGCAATGCAGTGTGACTGAGTGTAGAAGTCTCTCCAACTTTCAGTGTCACAGTCACGGAGGGAAATTGACAGAGCAAAGTTTTCCCGCAATTAGATCACTTTCAGTTCCACAGTGCAAAAAAAAAAAAAAAAAAAAAAATATATATATATATATATATATATATATATATATATATATATATATATATATATATATATATATATATTGTAGTATAGTATTATACTGTGTGCATGAACACAGTGTAGAGTCTAGCAGAAGCTCAGAGGCCATTAGAGATGATCTAAGGGAGGCTTTGTGTGACTGTACAGACCCTACCACAGTTTGTGACCATAAATTTAACGAATGGAAAACATTGTTTCATTTACATGTCAGACGTACACTGAAGTTCATCCTGTGCTTTTCTCCGGGGTTTTGCTTTTTTTGCTCTTCACACTTTTTCAACCTGCAAACTATGACAATCCAGTTAACTAATGTCACTTCACTTTCTGTGCTGTACTCATTACTCCCCCTCCCAAAAAAAAGCATTGTGTCCAATCTACAAAGACAAAAATGTCTGTGAGACTTAAAGCTGTGTGATGTAGAGCAGGGGAGGGGGGGGGGGGGGGGGGGGGCGTCAAAATCGATACAATCAACATCTTTTCAAAGATTCTGTGAGTCATCTGCACCCATAGAATTGGATTTCACACTCACAAAGCCAGTGTCACCGGCAAACACCGCTGAGAAGTCACTGGGGGGGAAAAAAAGAACTCAAAGCCGCATTGCCAGTGTTTTCAAGGAAAGAAGATACTGACATCTCCAAAGGATACCACAAGTCACGCCACAACGTTTGGCTGCAATGCTGTTACTCACATCGTCAAGGTTGTTTTTCATGCAAAGCCTCCTTCCAAATGAACCGGCGATTTATTAAAGACAGATAAAATATTCATTTAGCCAGTAGGTACCTGCTCCACAGTATGATGTCATAGTATGCTGTATGTCGGTATGGTACGAAAAATACGCACTTGCAAAGGACTACTTATATTATGTTGTCGATATATGTTATTGATATATGTTATTGATATGATATGTTTTACTTTGCTGCTTTGTAGGTGGTTCACACATCGGTTTACAGTTTGGGTGATGTTGTTTGTTTTTTTTATTGTACAGTACAAAATTCACACCGCTAGATCCATTTTATGTGAGCAAACTAGCCAAGCTGTGCTGGTTGAATACCACAAACATATGGATTTGTTTCGTGTTTGGTTTGACAGCTGAGTTTGTGATTCTGATTGTTGTTGCCGTTCTTGTATTTTAGAGCCACGCTCAGACACCCACATGTCCACAGCCCCTTCTCGTGTATTCTACAATAAACATCCTTTTGTTTTGTGCATTTTGACCAATGCTCACGACCAATGGCTCGATCTCGACAGTCTGGTGCTACGTACGCCCACCGCGCTCCCCAATCGCCTCCTTGTAGCTCACTGTCTTTTAGGAGACGGTAGAAACATGTGTTATAGGCTTAACCTCAAACCAGAGCTGCTGCTGGTTTGGTGGTGCCCAACAGCAAAGGTAGAGGGGAACATGCAGCCAACACGTCCAGTTGAGCCTTCATGTGGGTTACAGGAAGTAAAAAGAGGGTGTGGGCTTCCTAAAACTGGGCCCAGTACGGGGGCTAATATGATTAAGCCCATATGGTCGGACTGTAATTGCCTATTTTCCGGCCCTTTTTATGACACCACTTTAAGTTGGACTACAATCAAGTAGTATGTTGAACCTTACTAATTATATTTTCAACCGAAAATCCCCAGTGGTGACTGACCCATGTGGGCGCTGTCACATTCGCTGTGCTGTTCTTCTGTTCCCAGTCATTTCACCCTGGAGCCATGAGACTGGCAAACAGTTGTCCACCGAATTGGCAGGTCCTGCTGCAGTTTCTTCCTACTACTTAGACAGATTGGAGTCAGGCTGGACATGATTGTCACAGCGTCTGTTGAATGAAATGAGCATGCAAAGCAAATGCCCACAAAGCAGAAGCATCTGAGACTTCAGTAAGTGTCTTCATATTTCCATTTGTCATCCACTAGAAATCGTCACTCCTAAAAGTGAATAAACCTCATAAAAAATACATATATTAATCAGTCAATCAGTGATTAATCTGGGAAGGTTCAGGAAGGCTGAACAATGCCAACAAATGCATCCATACACAGTTTTCGGTCAGTGTGCACATTATGTTTGAAGTAACAGCAGAAGTATTTGTGACACGGCCGTGATAACAATGCAAAATATCATGCCGCATATAATGCAAGAGTAAAAAAAAACCAAACAAGCGACTTGTATCTTTAAGGGAGCATACTTAGCCCCCCGATGTCTTCATTCATGCCAGTATCTAATGGCAACAGAGGCGCTGACGATTTTCTGACACAGCTCTCACACTAACCAGCAATTAAATGCACATTTTAACAGGAGAAGAGTAAGCTAGATAAACTGAGCGAAGATCCAACATTAACTTAAGAGGTCCTTTGTAATTTGTTTTTGTGTTTTGGGGTTTTTTTTGTGTGTGTGTGTGTGTGTGTGCATGAGAACAAAATGTGCTGCATTTGCTTTTAGCACCAATCCTCATCTCCAAGCAGCTGTAAATGGAAAGGGAAGGAGGAGAAAGTCTGAAAGGCTGAAATTTCAGCACTTGGCAAAGTAATAGTTGTGTCGCTAGTATTGATCAACCTCCCTACCGAGCATCTATTAGACTATTTCTGTGAGTCGGACAGTAAGGACCCCACTCAATGCACTTTTAACAAACTCTGTGGCAAAAGCAGAGGGGATTTTTTTTTTGTTTTGTTTTTAAACGCTGAAACCCGAGCTGTCACATCTCTGTGTAAGTCTAAAGCTAAATGCCAGTGTGAGTTTTCCAGAAAGTCACTGACACTGGAATCTCAAAAGTACTGCTGAATGCATTTAAAAAAAAAAAGAAGAAGAAGGCAAAAAAAATAATAAAACTGTGTTCAAAAACCTGGACACGCAGCAGCTTAGCATTTGACGCAGTGGTTTGTGCAAATATGGGCTGTGTTGCCCAGACAAATGTGCTCTAGAGAGATTTGTTTTCTCTCCTCCTCCTCCTTCTTCTTTTGTCAGTGGCATCAGTGATGTTGGACTAAGTGTCTTTTCTCTCCTTAAAGAAGAGACTCTAATGTATCAGTGTATTCCAGCCACAAAGTCAGTGCAGACTCAATAATTTGCTTGTCAAGAGTATCTCCTCTCCTTTTCCCTCCACATACCGTCTTTGTTTCCCATGGTGCCTTGTAAGCAAACAACACAATACTGTGAATGGATGCTCAGTGCTCCAGGTTAATGTACTTCATTAGAGGTTCAGTTTTGCATGTCTGGCTTAATTTAATGGGCAGGAAAGCCTTGGGACAATTCTTCTGACATTTCAAGAATGCCAGGCTCGGCATATGAGGCTTGTGTTTATTTGAAAGCACGGAGAGAAAGAGCAAAGGGGTTTGGGGGAGGCTACGGCTTACTCTGCCTGTTAATGATGGTTTACAGCCTAAGGAGACAGGATGCAGATGGACCCAGGGAGCCCACAGCTGGAGTGAGAAGGAGGGGGGGGACGCAGCAAGGTAAAGCACTGCTTTAGGGAGGGTCACATCTTCCCCATGTGTGACAGCAGCAGTCATTCCAAAAGAGTTTCCCGAAATAAGGATATAGACAGAAATGAATATTGTATGATAAAGACAAGTTATTATTTATTATACTGCATGTACTGCATACGTCTGCCCAGGCAAAGGGTTAGGAACTATGAATATTAAATGTTTTTAATGACACAGATTATTTTATGGGGCACAAGTGTTGCTCTATTTCACGCAGCATAAAGTTTCAGCGTATAAGTTTTCTAGTTCTCCTCTGTCTGAAAGCAGACAGAAACTAAAATAAAGCACTGTGATATCTCTGAATTCCCAGAAGATCATTTCTGATTGCAGAGAAATAGATATATTTCCTATTTTTATCGACTAATTTTGCAATCTGGGGAAAAAAAAAAAGCAAAAAAAAAAAAAAAGCTCTGACATACGTTTGTCTAGCTGACGTAACACTAAGTGACATCATTATAAACCGGATTCACAAATCTACAATAAAGAGTCATGACTGTGTCCGAGTGACCAAAGAGCCAGCAGAGAATGGACAGGTGCAGTCAGTACAGGAAATGGACATGTTGATTGGACGAGCCTTTTCCGAATAAACAAGACTCCCCCAATGGTTTGCACATGCTGTTGTCCTACAAGGAAGAAGCTGCTCGTTATCTGAAATGCAGGTCTATTTCAACCCCTTCATAGATAAAACCCAGTGTTGTGTAATGTGTTGCATCAGTAGGCTATTGGTTATATAAGAATTCGAGTTTTCTCCAGTTTGCAGGGAGCCACATCCGATGTGTATTTGGTGCTAAACATTGGGTGTTGCTGGTAATTTCAGTACAAATGTTTGCCATATTATCCATGATCTGTCTTTGTTGATGCTGCAATCATGTAAAGCATCACTTTTGTTTCTCTGTGTCGGGAATAACTCATTTCATTTGTTTATGCTATTAGTGCTACTTTCGTCTGCTTTCATTTGTCTTGTTACAATCTGTAGAGATGAAATGAAGCGATATTAGTCGACCCATGTAAAGCTCTGCAAACCGTGCGTCAGGCTATTAAGATGATGATGATGCTTAATATTTCCATCATTATGCTGAGGAAGAAATGAAACAAACTGTTGTAACCAGCTATTACAATGCAGGATAGCTTACTTGTTGAAAGTGCATCACAAAGTCTCGGGTTTAAGCCCCTCAGAGAGAGGTACAAACGGGGTCTGATCATAGCGAAGCCCAATTAGAGCATACCGGGAACAGACCCAGGGACCCTGAGTGTTTGCATGGGATTGCTCATCTAGAAGATGCTAAATGACCAAAATGCAGAGCGACAACAACAACAACAACAACAACAACAAAAAACTATGCAAAAAGGACCTAAAACTATCTTAAAATTGTAAAAAAAATGCAACAAAAAACAGAAAGAAAACAACTAAAACAGACACAAAATGACCAAAAACAGAAAAGCCTGCATGTTTCTTGTTTCTGAGACTCACAGAAAAGACGTAAAAGGATTTAGCCTGGGGAAGATGTATTGTTATGATTTAAATATTCAATAGGTGGCAGTGATGCACACACAGGTGTCAAGGGTCTTCAAGAAGAAGAAGAAGGAGAGGAAGAAGAAATAAAAAGGGGGGGGCTCTTTCCATGTCTTAGCCCAGAGGCCTGATTTCTCAGAGATCCGTCCATTGAAGTCAGAAGACACTTGGAGCTGCTGTTCCTGCTCGGACA
This sequence comes from Channa argus, assembly GCF_033026475.1. NCBI lineage: Eukaryota > Metazoa > Chordata > Actinopteri > Anabantiformes > Channidae > Channa > Channa argus. The sequence goes on from NC_090202.1 coordinate 24,801,932, forward strand.
ACATTCCACAGTCAAGGTGGCACCGTGACAGTCTGAATTTGGAGGATGCTGAAACGTTTTCTCCTCCTGCACTCGGCCAGGTGCGGATGTAGAGTTTCTGGTCCTGGACGGGCCCACGCCACCCGCTGGACGCCTTCTTCGCTTCAGCAGCTTAAGTGTTTGCTGCCCTGCTAAGGTGAACATTGTGTGTGTTTATGTGTTGGCCCACTTTGCTGCTAACTGTTAGCATGTTTCTACCTCCTGCTTCGTACCCGTTCGCATTGCAAAGGGTTTCCTGGTTGTGTCTGAGCTTTGGGCGTTTGGCATCGTGTAGTATTGAAGTAAAGATGTAATGTTTGTACAGGAGGATTTGGCTGCGTTTTTCCCTGTGGGTTTGCTCTTGTTTTGCAAGATTTTATAGCTCTTTGTCAACAGGCCTATTGATCATAGAGACGTAAACATCTTTTATTGTCTTGTGCACATTTTGCCAACATTTTGGTTTTATGGGGAACTCAACTTGACTTTTTACACTGATCCACACATTTTCTGCACATTTCCTCCCTATTAAAGAAACATTTCTCCTCCAAGCTCTGGGTTTATGTGACGGCTTGCTTTATTATTCTTCGCATCATAATTACATCTAAAGTGCTGAGCTCCTGTTCTGTGGTTTATCTGCTGCCCAACTCGGCCGCGGTGCCAGTCTTAAGATATACTGACGGTCATCTTGTTTTTATCTGCACTTCATAACATTTTATATGAGGAGATTCTCTGCCACACACCATGAATTCTGGCCGTGCTGCGGATTTGTGTTATTTTAAATGTCTGTAATTATCGGCCGTAAAACTGATGGGTCTTAACCTGCTTCTGCATAGCAGGTGCATCGGCGGGTTCAGATTTATACATCTCGATTCACCGCATAGTGCACTTTCTGCCTGCCAGCACACAGCCTAATAGTTGGCATCCTGCTCTGCATTTAATCTGCTTTGGGAGATTCATTTATGACCATCACCCCTCAGATTCTGCTGTGCTGAGCTTCCTGTGTGATTGCTGCGAGTTACTGTGTCAGAGCCTGGAGTTCACACACTCTGTATTCACGTAGCATAATAAACTGGTTGGGTGTGAGCTGGAAGACTGAAATGTTCGTGGTTAAATGAGTGTGACATGATTGCTATTATTAGGCCTGTTTTGTGTGTGTGTGTGTGTGTGTGTGTGTGTGTGTGTGTGTCTGTTGAACTACAACCTGTCACATTTTGTCTTTGTATTTCTTCCTTTGGGACTTTACCTTGGGTGGATGTGGGAGGCTGTTTGTGTGTGTGTGTGTGTGTGTGTCTATGATGAGTAAGAGAAGAGAGCTGTGAGAATGGAAGCAGCTATTTGAGTGCAGGATTTCCTGCACGGTTTAATTTTACTCTGGTGCCACTTGATGGCTTTTTTTTTTTTTTTTTTTTTTTTTTATTAAATCATTGGACACGTAATTTGGAAGCAGGACTGTCAGGTTTATTTTGGCAGCAACCTTTCATTGTGACGGACACACAACGACCCTAGAAAAAGCATATAGTCGCTGGTGGCTGGTATAAACATCTTTTTACTTGAGAAAATTTTTACAGACTGCTTAGAACAGATGCTTTTCCACAGCAAATAGTCTCAAGAAAATGAGTCCGACTGTCGCCCAGCAGCGTGGCGACGCCACTGAAGTGGGGCTACGGGTATTAAAAAGAGATTTTTATTCCCACCAACGTTTTTAGAAGGTGTTCATCGGAAGAAGAACGAGATTGAAGGAAACTGGGATTCAGCGGCAGGTTGGTGACGGAGGATGAGCAACAGCCAGCATTTCTGGCTAAGGTGACCTGGAATAGATTCTGTTAGATGCTTGATGTGTCAAAGTCTTAAAATCTGAACAAAAGCTACTAAGCTAAATTTTTTTTTTTCCTTGACAATTGAGCCTTGTTGAAAAGCATTTAGAAAATCGTACTCTTTAAAATATTGGTTATTTGGTTTAAAGTGTTGTTACAAATGCCCATAAGGAGGACGTGAAATAACAATTGTGTTTGAATTTGGGGCCTGTTCACCAGAAATGACAGCCTCCATTTAATTTTTGTATGTATAGTAAATTTCCTTCGGACATGTACATCATCCAGGGTGGGCTCCATTTTAACCGTGTGAAGATGCTTTAAAACTATTTTCTCATATCATTAGCTCCTAAATATTGTAACATTTTGTAGGACAACATCCCAAAACAGGTTTTGACCAGCAGAAAGCAGTAAAGATGCTGTGAATGTCCTCAGAGTTTGCTGCTCTTTATCCTTTTTTCGTACCCTTTTTATTGTGTAACATAATAAAATGGAACAGGGGCAGTAAACATAACTTTATTTAAGATATTTATCTGTGACTTTTCCTGATGTGGGTGAAATGCTCCTGTTGTTGTTCCTGTATCCTTCTCCCTTTAGGTCTGTGGTACCAGACTGTGACACCATGGAACACTTGTCCTTCACAGTGCCACCCTACTGCAGGGGGAGGGGGTTTGAACAGTACACAATCTTCTAAAGATCTTCATCACCATGACCACAGCCAAAGTTGCGTGATGCTTCTCAACCTTGTAAAGAATTAGAACTTTTCAGAGGAACAGCAGGACCCAGGACAGACTGTACTTGTTGACCAGGCTGTCAGTGGAAAGGACGGTGGCTTTAACCATAAAGTCACTGAGACATTTGCAAACATATGAAATATATGTTCAAATAGTGATAGTGGACCGTGTTTGGGTTGAGTTGGGTTCAAATTTGGGTTGATTCATGGTTTGTCTGGTTTAGTTACGGCAAGGCAGTATTGGTATTAATTCATTGGATTTGCTTTCACAAATATAAGATTAGCCGTTTACATTATTTTCATTCGATTTAGTTCCTAAAATATTGAAATTTCCCATGTTTTCATGTGTCCTAGGCGGTTTTAAATAGAGTGTGTGCTCATGTTTTCAACGTTTTTGATAATAAACCCACGTGGATCTAAGATTCACCGACTGTTGGGACTTTATTGCTTTGACGGCATTGAATTGTTCATGTCTGCAATGCTAAGCAGCGTAACAAGCACTGGCCGCCACTGCGTATAATTAAGAAAAACTAATAAAGGCATGTTCACTGTGTAACTCTGACCTTTTGGGGTCAGCTTATTGATGGCAGCTCTGACAGAGGTTGACCTACTCCGTGCTTCACTGCCCTTCTTGATAAACTCAACGTTTTTTTTTTTTCAAAAAAAAAGGCTAATTTTAAAATGAACTGCACATTCTCACCGTCACCATCTCTCAGACACACAAGAAAAAAACGAGCAAACAAAACAATTTCAGTATGCAGATACGGATGTCTCACTAGCACAGTGACTTCTTAAATGGGTCTTGTTTTTAAGCAGCTCCCATGAACCTCTTGTTAAATCTGCTCTGGAACCAGAAAATGCTGCTGTTCACTCTGTATTCCTGCAACACCGCTTCATTTGAAGAGCAAGGTCAACCCTCATTTCCATATTTGCCTCACACAACGCGGCTCAAATTGTTACCAAGTTGCCCAAATCCATGAAGTGTAGGTGTCATACTCCTTGTTTAGAGCATGTTCTACATTTCTAATTTTGAAGGTGTTTTTCCAAAGTTTTCAACCAGTGGTGTTTGTTGCCCTCTGTCGGGCGAGGACCCCTCCTGCTCACTCGTTTACCTACGCCGACTTTATGGTGGCAGACGCCAGCAAAAAAGTTAAACTTAAAGACGCTGAAATGAGGAAAGACTCAGCTTTAAATGTTTCATCCCACTCTTTTTTTCTTTTTTTTTTCTTTTTTTTGCTGAATAACCTAGGTTATATTCAAGCAATGGGGGCACAGACAGATCCCAAATAAATATTTTACACTTATAAATAATTCTATTTGTTTGTTCTGCCTGTGAGGAGCTGTTGCTACCTGCTTTGCAGGCTTTGCAGGCCTCTGTCACACATCCTGAATAGACTGTGTGCGACACCTCAGACTGCATCTCCAGTGCAGAGTCAACAACAAGCAAACAGACTGATAATTCTGACATATATATATATTTATTTTATTACCCAACGGGGTCCTGTATTGTGCCTTTTTGCTTTCAGTCTCCATAATGTGGCCATTATAGTGGTTCATCAACACGAGTAACCTAACTGTGAAAAGAAAATCCCCCCCACAATGCAATGTAAACATGGAAGTCACATTTCCTGTGCTGTTCTGGAGTTAATTGGCTAAAGTAAAGCATCACTGAAGAAAACAGAACAAGCTTTACCATTAGTGCCTTTTGTTTGATGTTCTGTTTGCCAGATAGACTTGTGTTGTTTCCTGCAGTAACCTTCACGTGGGCAACGTTTGCCGCGTTCCTCGGGGAGCCGCTTTGGTCCTGCTCTCCCTCTGCGCTTGATGATGCTAATGAGGCAGTTTGTGAAGATTAGGACCATTATTCACTCCTGCTCTGGACCTCGTTGGGTGTTCCAGCCACGAGATCTTACAGTACCTCCAGCCAGAGCAGAGTTAAATGCCGTACTTACTTTTATCAAAGGATTCAAAAAGCAAAAACAAATTGCCCCGTTTACTTGTTTAAAGTATAGAACATGATGAGTAAAGTGGACATTTTTGACTTCTAACATGCCTTAGCTGGAAATGTCTGAAAAATAAAAATAAAAAATTAAATAAAGCAACAGCCGTACTTGTAATAAGTAAGACTTTAATAACACTGGTTGGGCCAGTGATGTGAAAAACATGTTTTGCTATTTTGAATGTTTTAGCACTTTCATTTCGTATAAACATGTTCAGAATATGTCATGATGGAGTTTCAATCCTCCTGACACCCTAACAACAATTATAACTAACTGTAACAGACAGTTGGGATGATTAAATGTGGTGTGAACTGCCTTCTTATGTTATATACAATTTAATCCTGACGTGACTCAACCACTGACTTTTATACCTGACACTAAATTAAATGTATTGTTTCACCTCATGTAGACCATTTGCGCAACAACAAGATTTCTTGTGGGGTTAGTTTAGTAGTTTATTGAATTCTTCTCATGTGTCTTTAATGGAGAACTGGTAAGAGACAAGCATGTTGTTGTTGTTGGAGTCTTGCTGTTGTCGGGCTTAGATGGAGCCATAAGACATGCGGCTCATATGAGGGAAGGATGGGAGTAAAAGTTAGAGACTGAAAAGCAGAAATCTTTGTCCGTATTATGTGTCAATAAAAGACAATACTGCTAAGACTTTTATTTGTTTGTGCGTATCTTTTGTTAATAAGTTAAATAATTTTCTACTAGAAGTGACGACAATAACAACAGTTCGACTGTGAATACTGTTAATTCAGTGGGGGATTCAGGCACACAAATGCAACAAAAGAGGGATCCACTTATGGCAGGCAGAGAGGAAATGTCCATCCCAACCACCATTCATAGTTGACGGCACACAGAAAGCAAGGACGTACAAATGTCCTAACATTTAATTGTTGATTTGCAGGTCCTCTCACTTTTCCATTTAAGTTTAACCTCAGTTATTTTATTAATTTTATTTTTTCCAGTGCACAGGACTCTCACCATAGTTTTTACTAGCACCCTATTTGTACTTATGTCCCAGATCCCCAAAACAGGGCGTCTGGGACATCATCTGGGACATCATCTGGGACAGCCCCAAATGATGACTGCAACGACAGAACAGGGATGACAACAGCAACACAACAACAATAATGACCTCATAACAATGTGATTTAATCATAACCTCAACAAAAGCTATAGCAATAATCACAACAATAATGACAGGAATCTCTCAAGAGCTTCATTCAGGCACACATGGTTTATCCTGACATCTGGATGCCCGCTGTGGGTCCCCTCAATCGTTTGTGTGAAGTTTGTCCCAAGTGACAATGTCGCAACTTCAAAACTGATCAGAAAAGTGGGTTCGTGTGATCCCAGAGTAGAGAAGCATCCAGCAGGGCTGCATCGTGTTTTAGAACCCGTTGTTAAAAATCATAGTGGACGTTCCAGTGAGACTTTTAGTCTCAGGCAGAAGACGTCTGACTGCGCAAACATCACAAGGCTTCTATTTTAATCTCGAAATCTCAACACTGTTGTACTAAACTGGTTCAAGAAATAGGACACACTTCAGTTGTCTCGTAATACATTTTAAGAGAAATAAAAAAATCATTTCCTCGAAATTACTTCCTTGTGAATAAATATGATTTAGAAATTCATTTCTACCTTGTTAATGATACAATGTGTGTGTATTGAGGCTTGTAAAATTAGAATTCACCATCTCACTGAAAGCAAACCGCTCCTGTGACAGTGTTGTGCTGTGTGTGAGACACTGTTACTGTAAACATCATAGAAACGTTGGTGGTACAGCCAGAAACTTGTCATGGGAAAAGGCTGTGCAGCCCTTTTTTTATTTACTGTAGCTTTGATTTTATTTCGACTCAAGCTTTTCCACGTGCAGAATTTCTTGGCCTATAGGGCATCTGAGAGATGAAAGAATACAGCGTTGTAGTGCGTCTGAAGTGGATTACAAAATATTCTCGAGAGCAGCTTCTTGTGATAGAGGGTTAATCTGCAACAAAGCAGATGATATCTCACTTATCATTCCACTAATAAAAAAAACCTTTCCGTAGATGCGAGATAGGATCCAAGTGGTGTCATTCTTCTTTACAGATGGCGCCGCTAATAGCACCAACCTCCCCCAAACAGCAAGCTAAGATTTAACGCCGCAGCATATAACTGTCAGGCACTTTTTACTTTTGACCTTTCTCTTTATTCCACGCTAATTGAAATTCAGAAGAGAGTCTGTATCTTAACGAATAACAGCAGGGGTGTAAGAAAACAGACAGGAATGAAATGCCAGCATAAGTTAATCCGAGAATAACTCCTATTGTCTCGTTAATTGCAACGGCTGTGCAACAACCTTCAGAACGAAACGCATACGGTATATTTAACTTAGTCAGTGGAGTCATTTTCAGCAGGCGACGCCAAGCTGCCCTGAAATAGATGTCTTACACATGCAGCCAGTAAATACCCCTTGTCATCAGCCATGGATCTGTCGAATACAGTGTGTGGTGGAGCATAAACCCATCAAGTCTAATTTCCCTGGTCACTAATTCCACGAACCCTATGAGCTGTTAGTAATGGGTGGTGGCAAAATGGCACACGGCACGGAAAGCCAGCGTTTAATGTCTGTTCGGTCTCTTATTCATGAATATTGGTTCGGGTGTATAAACCCCTCCGAGTCTAATTCGACAACGACAGTGTACTGAACTTCATACGTCTTTTGCCCATTTGCATTGCGTGCATTTAAATAACGGCCATAACTTGCAACATTTGCATGACTCCTATAACTCTCCTTCACATTAAAAAAAAAAAAAAAAAAAAAATCTAATTGCAAGATTGCACAAGTTACATTTCCAATAGCTTCTACTGCAGTGTACAATTTTACATCTTGGAACTTACATGGGCCATTTCCATGAGTTGAGTCCTTTCATCTGGCATTTTGCAACAAAATCCCATCTTTTATTGGAGGAGTGGTGCGTTAGCTTCTTTTGGCTCTACATACAACAAGAAAAATGGCTATATAAGTTATAATATCCAGCTTGAAACACTAAAATTAGAAATCATTTTTGGAGCAGGATGGGTTTTTTTTTGTTTTTTTTTGTCTAGTTAATCAAAGTTGTCATTCAAGTAGTGAGCTGGTTTTTTTGAGATGCATATTCATACCAAAGCCTAGAGGGCGAAAAACCCATGGAAGCACGGCGGATAACACTGGACGCTCTGTAGAAAGGCACCACGGGACCTGTTCCAAGCAACCCAAATGTAAATCACCGTATTAAAAACACACAGATCTCAAACAAAGTTCAACTTCTGGGCACTTGAGATTCCTACACAGCAGCCACTGCAGTGTTTCATTGACTGAAACAAAGCAAAGAGTCTCTGTGCCTTATGTGAATCCCTCCCCTTATACACCAGGGTGCCAGCTTACAGAAGAACACACAGCCGAATGTATTCTTGAGTGCAACAGTGAGTGCTGCTTATTTAATGTTGATCCACGATAGTCAGGTAGAGTATCTTACAATCTTAAGACCATAATCTGGCTAATCAAAACTTTTTAGCACCATCCGGTAAAAACCACTGCAGCTTAAATGACAGTTTGGGCTTTGAGTCAAGTACAATCAAAATCCAGGCACTTCAGTGTTTGCTGCCTCACGCAACGCCACAGTATATGAAGTGGAAAAGCCTTGCAGGGAGGTGCACGGGGTGTACGTGGCAGAGTGTGACGAGGAGTCTGGGGTTCGATACCACTGTGACACGTTGTCCTTCAATGATGATCCTTACACAATGTGATGTACAAGGTTCCTATAGTGAGGAAGTGCGCGTGTGATGTAGTGTTTGTCTCCTAACTTCCCCTGAAATGTTTGTGCCTAACCCCAACCCATCTTGTCTCTTACTGATGAACAAAACACCCACAATGCTACCAAAGCTATGATATGGTGCAGAATACATCCTGTGTGGGGTGGGGGGGGATGATGCATCAGTAGAGATATTTAAAAATCCTCATCCAGCCTAATTTTTCAAGCTTCAGCTCTCTGGGTTGTGTAAGAGGAAGTGCAGTTAGTAGCACGCTGACAGCTGAGGGTTACAAAGAATTGTATAAGCTCTGAGATGCGTTGCAGGAAATGAACAGTGAACCTGAGGAAATTGAAAATTAAGTGGCTCCTATATACTGTGCCCACACTCCAACACCCGAAAGTGCACTGCTGACAATCAAGGCAACTATATTTTAGCTAAATAGAGTGTAAATTTAAATGTTAATCACTCAAGTCTCTTGTCATAAACCATTTCCTCGGAAGCAGTTGTCGGGTGATCACACATGTATTTGCCGTTCCTAAATTAATGCTCCTGCTTGAAAGCGGATTACTGCTGCTGCTGTCGGTGTCCGGGTTCTTCAGGAGCTGTCCTTGGTGCTGGAATCCTGCGTTGAACCTCCTGACATTGCTGCGCTGGCTTTCAGACAAGCATATTAATAAACCACACATAATCATAATAGTTGAGTGTGATTAGAAAGGCTCAAGAAAAGGTGGCCTTTAAAAAAAATGTTTTTTTTTTTTACTATTGACTTCAAATTAGCTGTCATTCAATACATAACATTTTTGGGCGAGCTAATTTCAAAGTAGCTTTTTAAATTGTCAAAATGTCAGCATTTCTGCCTACTGTATTGCTATTTTGTTTCTCCTACCTATAATATGTCTATGGTAAATAAAGGCTTAAATAATTCTAGAAATAGGGATTAATAATTTTTGAATAATCAAAGTTACTCTGAAATTATTGGTTAACGAATCACTTCAACGGGAAGTAAATCTAATTCTTCATCCAAAAACATTACACTGGGACAACACTAGTTCCACTTTTTTAAACGATGATGATGATGATGATGATGATGATGATAATGATGATGATGATGATGATGGGCAGCATTTTTCAGCTTTTAAAGTCACAGTAAGTTGACGGTACTTGTACTGGGGTTTGTACTTTTGGAGAATAGCTATATAACGATATTTTTCCCTATTTGCAAGCATCTTATATGACATTAGCATATGAATCATATATGAAAGTAATTCTTAGTTGCTGTTAATGTCCAAACAAATTAAGGCAGAAGTTGCTAAAAAAGATACTCAGCAAAGTTAATTTAAAAAAAAAAAAAAAGCTCTTTCATTGCGCCTTTTTAATTTATTCCATGTCACTTCTGGAGCCAAAAGTGAAAGCTCAGAGACATTACCATTAATTTTGTTATGTGACCTCAAATATTTGGTTTTGCAGAGGCAACATTTAACAATGTCAGAGCCAGTTGTCGTCATTAGACATCACAGACAAGTGCGATGTGTCTCTTCCAAAATGAGTCTCTCGAGATGAAGAAATTAATGTCTGGAACAGGACATAATGGAAGCTTGGACTCCGCATTCAGTCTGCGTTGAGAAAGATCAAAAGGCATGAAAAGAACTGTAATGTTTTTGTAGCAGTCTGGCATTATGTGATTCAATCTGCTGTATAATACTGTACCAGCTGCTGCACTGCACTCATATGGCAGATATACAATATGTTTAAAAATGGATACAGTATGTGGAAAACGCATACAATTGCCAACGCGTGGCTGTTTTTGATTCTTCTGTCCTTGTTTTACAACTGATCCTGATTAGTGCAGAATTGAAATCCTATAATCACCTCATAAAGTCCAGGATGTGTTGCACATTTGCTCTGCAGTTGCCGAATGCTTCACTGTCTTCATCGGTTAGTCACTAACTTTTCAGCAACAGGCTGTAAAGGTGAATAATGTACATTGTGGGTTTCTGACTTTTTGACCATAGACATAATCATACAATTCAGTCTTAGTAAAAAAAACAACAACCAATTTTAAGTTGACCGTTTACATGCAAACATTTGCGGCAGACAGTGGTTTAATTTATGTGGTGTTTAAATCCTTGATCACTAGGATTATTTTTGTGAAGTTGTTGCCACGTCAGGGCACGTTTGTTTATTTTTACATATTTGTCACACTTAAGTGATTCAGAATGGCGAAATAAAACAATTGTTCGTTGTAATGATTCTATTATAATAATAATAATAATTTTGATGAAATATTTGTTTTTAGGCGCCGTGTGGCCGTTTTGGCAGAAACGTGTTGGTCTTTTTCTTGCTGGTAGTGATAAAACAATAATTAATACATTTGTGGCATTGTAAGAAATGTGGAACAGAAATAACATTATTTTGTCCTTTTCATTAGCATGTAGATTTTTTTTAATATTGAACATTGGGGCAAAGTCATTTCTAGTTAAATCCAAATATTTAGTCTTTCAAATGTTTGTTTCTCTTCCAGATACTGAGAAAAAGTTTTGATGAACATAGAAAGTCTGTCAGTTGTTTCAGAAAACAGTTTAAGCTTTAGAAGGTTTGAGTGCAGAACTATGTAATTTGGCCTAAAACTGGAATTGGAATTGATCTCTGAAATAAAAGGACAGTCACGTGCTAAAGTGACCACTGCTGTGTCATGTAGACAACACGATACTCTTCCCATCAGCAGAATTAGCAGTTTTACTGTCTGCTTGGCTGAATGCTTGGACGAGTAGACTCCTTATATTGTCATGCTCTGATTGACTGACTTATTCTTTTTTGCTCCCCATCTGTTAATGCACGCAAATACTCCACCACTTCATAGGAAGAAGTCGCCACTTTTAACTGTAGCCAAGATGTGGGCGTGAAGCGAAATGCAATTGCAATTAAGAATATCCGGGAGTGGATCAGAAGAAATGCCCCACAAACATGAGAATTTGATTTGGTGCATCGTGGAAGATCCGTCCGTTAACATCCTAAACAAACCGAACAGCATAATTAGGAAAATAGAAATTACAGGCGGCCGGTCCTTATAAGGGCTGTTGTGTTTGTGAATTGCTGCCTGTGATGAGCCCTGTGCTCTCAAACTCGCCCTGTGAATCATTTGCCATCTCTTGAAAACTCTTAGAGTCGCTGTTGTTCCCACCCACCTCCACTCCTACTGCCTTCTTTCACCCCCCCCCCACACTCTTCTAGTTTCCGGCTGAAGCTCACAACATGTGTTCAGGATGCTTTTCTGGCGAGCACAAATCCAATTTCTGGTGACTAATCTGCATTTTTTATTTTTTTTCTCTCTCCCTCTCTCACTCCAGCCTCCTCTCACTAAACACTTCTCACCATTTGCTGGACACAGATTGAAATGGTGCAGGCAGAGGGCACAGCTGCAAATGTTTAACCTTGCTTGCAGGTCCAATTGTTATGCTTACAGTTTTATTAGCTCCATTTGCAAAGGAAGATAAGTCTTGAATACGTGCACTATGTGCCTACAGTAGTTGCGTGGTTTAATTTGCACAGCTTTACATTTCGCCTGTGGGGAATTAAATATAATCATTATTTATTAATGGGTATTTTGAATGAGCCACAATTTTCATAGCTGACGTGAAAACCTTTATCAGTCAAGTCGACACTTATCAGAATTCTAATAATTTTCTTTAAAACTTTTGACTTGTGGATGACCTCATGACAATAACATCCCCAGAACAGAAAAAAACAAAAAATTAATATTTGCAATTAATATTTGGAAGAAGAACAGTGATTATTGCAGATCGGTTGTACTGGCACTAACCTGCACCCTAGTGAGGGCTTGAACTAATCTTCTTCTTGGTGCTGGTACCATGATAACATATGCACAGCAAGAGAAATCCAATTGTTGAGAATCATGCCAGATGCGCTGGGGGCCACAGCTTTTGCCCATGATTTATTACCGAAGCGCTGCCACATTTGCCAATAGGAAAACACTTTCAGTGGAGTCATGAGGATATAGAGAGATGGATGAGAATAAAAATTGAAGAACATTTCTCCTCTTCTTTACCTCACACTCTCTCCATCCTCTTCTTAAAGCCAGTTACATTTATTTGGATTGAATGTGAATCTGAGTGTGTGTGTGTGTGTGTGTGTGTGGGGGGGGGGGGGTTATTTATAAATCATTTTATTTTGAATCTTACATCTCAGTGTACCACTGACTGCAGTGACTCAGCATCTCTGTGGTTATGATACTAGAGTATCACTTCCTGTGCTACTCTGAAAGGAAATGTGCTTCCTCTGTTGTCCAGAGCGACTCTTCGTGCTCCTCGTGTTTTATCGCCAACACAAAAGTCTGCTTGTTGCATCTGTCAGGCTCTGTATCATCCATCCTCTCATGTGGCTGTGTTGTAACTTTTTTTTTTCTGCAGGCGCAATGCCAGTGTTGGTCCCCGGCTTTCATGTGTATCTGCAGTTGTTTTGTGATTAAAATCTACTCACACCCCGTCTTAATGCAAATCTACACACAGATACGCACGCGACTTCTCTGGTAGTGTGAACTCTTTCCATGTGCTCACCTGTGGTAATACATCAACTGCAAATGAATTTATGCCTCATAATCCATCTTTTAAATGACCTTAACAATCATCACTAACAATATCCTCTTTATGAATGTAATCCTGTGAACCTGAGTTCTGCAGAAACATCAAAACAGCTCTTCTGTGTGATGACTGGTCTGAGCTCTTAGAACATTGGATGGTTGATTAAACCCTCCCGTTTATCACACAGCTGCAGAAATGATACGTGTGTTTACAGTCCGTTATTTGACAAAGGGGCCGTGACTTAGTATTTATATCTCCGGACACAGCAACAGGGTTGGTTGTGATATTACTTTGGAGAATATCCTTGCTTTTTTAACTAATGCCGTGTCTTTCAAATTGTGGCATGTGTGTGTGTGTGTGTGTGTGTGGACTCACAAACTGCAGAAGAAGCTGCAAAGCCTTCACCCTGGAGCTTTCCATGCGTTTCGCAGCACATGGCAACAAAAGCCAGCGCATTTTATCCAGACACGGAGAGTGCAGTACTGTTTCTGTGGTCCTGACAGACAGTATATTCAAAGTTTGAATCACTCAATAATCATCCTTTGTGTTTTCATATTTATTCATCTCCTAGGTTGTGCTTTTAAACTCTTGAAATTATCGAAATGCTATAGACAGGTCACGGAGTCCTTTGCTAAAGGGTGACTGGACACGTTCTGAACAATATGTAACAGTCTGTATTAGTTTTACTTCACCTTGCACTGTTTCGGTTGTGATCTTGCCGTGTTTGCATCTATGCAGACAAAAGAAATGTACTGCGACAGCATGTGGGATGTTAAATGCTGCTTCTCATGACAACAATGAAACACTTAATCTTGTTTTTTTTTTTTTTTTTTGTAGTTTGCAGTTTAGATTCACGCTTTGCTGGTTCCAGCTTGTCCTCCGTTATTAAAAAAATGTCTTTTTCGGCCATCTTGATGGTCTCTGATCCTCAAGAGAGAAGAATTTGATCCTCAAGCCGGTCTTACATTGATAATTAGTTATTAGCTTGACGTGAACACAAACAACATGCGTCAGTGAAAACCAATTATTTGTGGTAAAAATAGAAACAATCCAGACCATTGCCCCCATCAACATTGAAGTGCTTCCCCGCTGGTGCTGAAGTTGAACGCTGGATATCATCTGCGGTGTGACTCAGAAATTAGCTTTTGCTAAAACCTTGTTGTTGAAGTAAACATTTTCTTGTCTTCGCTAGAAATGCTGCTCACCTTGTGATTTTACGTGGTGATCTTTTAACTGGAACAATGTGAGTGTAGCTTCAGTCACTTGATAAATAATATTTCGATACAGGAAACCTAAATTTAAACCGTGTGAATGTATTAAAAGCTGAATTGTTGATGTGGTGATGTTGTTGCAGTGAGTTCTATTCACAAATGATTAAATTCTCCGTGTGCACTGTCCAAACTCCTTTTAAGCGGCCTGCGAACACTCCACTATGGAAAGGGGCTGCACTCCTATGGAAATGTGACATTTGCTTTGTTTCCCACCATCTAATGAGCCAGTTAACATTCAGTTGTTCACCCTAATTGACTCTTACACTAACCGGATGGAGGCACAGGACTCCAAATAATTACTCTCTTTATGAGCCAAAGTCTAATGAATTTAAGTGGCGTATTTACCACTTGGCTGACTCTGGGCAGAACTGATGGAATAAAAAAGATGTCTGCTTTCAAGTTGGTAAAAGACAGATAATGTTACAGTGTCTATGTAAACCCTTGACATTTTGAAGGCAGACGGCTGAAAGAGTTTTACAGTACCAGCAACACTCAGGGTTCCCTTGACACTGTGTTAAAAATCATATTCTTCAGTTGCCCTCAGTATGAGATTTAGTGAGATTCAACCAAGTTCTCGAGAGATGTTCTCGATACTGAGTTTGTCAGGCAAAGAAATCTTTCATTGTACCAATATGGAGCAACCAATGACTTCTTGCAGTGTACATTCAACATGTGTTAACACCTGTAATGACGTAATATCATGCGATTTTAAACACCGGTGCCTGTCTGCTTTGTGCCGCTGACATTAAAAAGCCAGAAAGCCGTTTTAACGGGCGCGACAAGCCGATGCTAATGAGAGCACTGCATTCGACTCCCAGTTCTGTAGCGAAGGCCAGCTCCACCCTTTGAGCCTGGTGGAGCTTAATGGGCAGAGTTGGGATGAAGAAGTCTGCAGGATCACATCCCAGCCCACCCACCAAGCAAGACACTCAGCACTAGTTCCCTGTTGCTGCTCCGCTTTCCATGGGTTAAATGCAGAGGACAAATTGACAAAGTTGACCCTAATGTCTGGGCTTGTGTCTTTGCCTCATCCTGCTTTGCAACTTGTTTTCACGGACCTCCTCAGCCTTCTGTGCAATTTTGATATCGAAAGGAAAACGATTAATCATTCGGGCCCAGTTTTGTCTTGTCTCAGCCCCCGTTTGCCAGTTTAAAACGCGCATCAAGACAGTTTGACAGCTGGTTCAAAAAATTGCTGAGCAGTGCACATGTGGACCGACAGCAGAGGAAAACCTGAATGGGCAAACTGTTATTACTGATAAACAAAAGGTAAACATGAACTATTTGCTGTGTTTAGTTCAAAGTGCTCCAAATTAAGAGAAGTGAGAAATTTCCATTTCATTTTCTTTCTGTTGCTTATTTAATGCGGCGCACTTTGTGTATCTAGAAAGTATCATTTAGTTAGAATCAGCAATTAGAAATGACAGAGGCTTAGTTAGAAACTGTCAAAGCCGTCAAATAATTTGACAGTTTTATCAAAAAACCCTCTTGACAGATGTACAGTACCACTTAGTGACTGTGGCCATTATTCACCACACAGCCCCCGAGACTTCGGGATTGTGTTCCATGGATGACTTTATCAAACCATTTATTACAGAAAGAAATTGGATTTCACAAACCCGGGCTGATTGTTAAAACCAAGTGAAAACCTCTATGTCCATTTGCATTGATAAGGGAAACTCATAATTATGCTCTCAGCGCATGGGATGGAAAGCAAAGCCTGCGGAATATCAGACGGCTCCTAATGACTGTGCAGCGTTTGGTTCGGTTTGTCTTCTGAGACGACGCAGTTGCGCTTTATCTGGAAAAAAGACAATTGGTTTATCTAGTGAAGATAATCATATGGGTGTTTAGCTGCAACATACTTTATTATTCCTCATAACGTCCATCTCCTGTCATGGTTAACATTTACAGCCTTGGCTCTCATGTGATTCCTAGGGCGCCTCCATGGAGATTCATTCCCATCCAACTACTACCAAGCATAAAACAAAGACAAGGGATGCTGAGATATGACATGCACTAATTCACCCTGGTTATATGCCAGTAAATAATAGTAATATTAACTAAGCATTTGTTGGACTTCAGAGCTTCAGTACTAATAGAGTATTTGAAGCAAATTAACATTAGAAAGCATTTACATAACGTATCAGAATAAATCGTAAACCAATAGTTGGAGTTTTAGAAAGTATCTTGATCCTAAAAGAAAAGCTAAGCCGGCAACAGGAATGAGCTGCCAGTCAGCAGTGAGTGATTGATTAAATGTTGGTTTGTGTGACAGACACAGCTGATTGGATATTTCTCTGTACCTTAAACTGTGGATGGTCGTTTGGATGGACATTTTTCTCTGTCCTTGTCATTATGTGGACCTATCCTTTGCCTTTTTGTGGAATTGACACCACAAGGTGTGTGTGTGGCAACATGTAAACGCCTATAAAATGTGAGTGCCGACACATAAGTGCCGACGATTCACAGTGTAGTAAGTTAAATTAACTTAGCAGCAGCTTAGGAGGCCTTATGTGATGTCAGGGGTCGGATTGTATGATGACGTCAGATACATAGAGCGACCTTGGTTGTCCACTTAAATTTTTTTCTGAGCTTTGATTCGGATTTTGTACCTGTGTGTGTGTGTGTGTGTGTGTGTGTGAAGGCCACCAGATGTGACTGCAAAGCCCCGATTTGTTATTATTTCTTTTAATTTCAATTTTCCAATCTTTTTTTTTTTTCTAATAATGTGATTGTAGTTTGAGTAGTATTTACTTGAACTCCAAGCTCTTAGTGACAATCTCGTGTCATTGTTGAAAACACTCTGCAGTGGAACAGCAATTCCAATTTGTTCGTGTTTGCTATGCACTGAAAACATTGGGGTTTAGGACAAAACTTCGAATGTGACGGAAGTACAGCATTTCAACTTTTATTTCATCTTGTTTACATCTAGAAATAATAAACGGCATCGAACGTAACACGTGTGCATGGCTTTCAGTGTTCCAGCTAGTTACTGTATTGTGAACAGCAGACCGAGAGTTTTGACCATAATGATGCTTAGCGACTAGAGCTAAAAAAGGCTCAGCCATCTGAAAATGCATCATCATTCTACCTGCAGTATAACTGTAAAACTAATCAGACGCCACAGCGGTGGATGAGCATTTCCAAGAGCACAATTTCACTAATTATCACTTACATCAGTAAGTCTGCAGCCGTCTCACCTTTGAAAACAGGTTTAAGGACTTGGTTATACAACAACAACAAGGTTAATGCAGAAGTATGTTCTGTCTTTTAGGCCAGAAACAGGGCTGCAGGATCCACCATGGAAATATTGTACGTGGACCTCTTGAACTTGTGTGTGACTTCCCCTGTCATAGAAAATCTGTGGACAGGCCCGAGGGCAGCGGTACACAAATGCTTTTCACTCCGTCTGACAGAACTTGAAAGGTTCTGTCAGGAAAGATAAAATGTGTAGATTGAAATGTGCCAAGCTTGTAGAGACTCACAGTCGTAAGATGAAAATGGTCTGAATGGTTTTGTAAATGACAAGATGTCAGTTCTGTGTTTTTAATTTCTAAAGTAATGTTTGACTCACTCATTAGAGTTTGCTAATTGTAGGGCAATAATTTCTTATTTTTTAATTAAACCACCTAGAGTTTGCAAAAGCAAACAGGATAAAATAAAAGTGCTATAATTAAAATTTTCCCCCTCCAAATCCAAAATGTTTTCAAGCCCCCTCATGTCTAAGCAAGGCGCTAAACCACAGTATCATCCGTGAGTTGGGGAGTCGACAGTCTGTCACCTTCCACAGCAAGAATCTGTTGCTCGAGTGTCCTTGAGCGAGATCGTTCACCAGCCTCAGGGCCACAGTTGTGTCGATGGCTATTGAACTGATGAATTTTCTTAGAGGGTCCATAAAGTATGTGGGCGGAGGGGAGGAGCTAGAAGATTCAGATTGTCAGCAAATGTTTGCTTTCTAAGATCCTTGTGTGTGAAGTAAGGCCAAAGAGAACTTTACATTGATTTAAAACCTCGGTTTGACTTCTCAAAAGATTGTAATCTTGTGGTGGACAGGGGTCAGCATGGGCACTGTGACCCGTTTGTGGCTACTCAGCCCTACGCATCCCACGCTGTTCTGACACCTGTCGATCGCGACCACTTTTAAATCAATCGTACAGTTCCCTTAAGTACACATAATTAAAACCTTAGTGGAGTAAAGGATGCTTATCTGCACCCCACCCCCCACCCCCAGCCGTCCCACACAGGTGAAGCAGACATCAGAGCAGGGGCATCAGAGGGCATCCCTGCACACTTGGCATTGCTGAGGTGGTAAAAATTTTGGATGAGCTCCTTTAAGCATATCAGAGCATCTTTTAAGGCTCAGCAGAATGTTGAACACCTAAGTGCTGCTTTATTCCCCGCCGGCAACAGACGGACCACAGACAGCAGATTATTATCTGCTAAGGTTTCTGCATACAACCTGAACAAAAGTTTACACAGTTCATGGACATGGCTGTCATGCTAATATTGCACTTTAAATTGCTACTTCGCACAGCGTTGTGTTTTTATACGAAGAAAACTATTTGCAAAGGATTCCATTTTTTTTCAGGTTTGGGTTAAACTGCAACATAAATGCCTTTTGGTGTAATAGTAGCTGAGAATTCCATCTGGACCAAACCCCGAGATTAAATGTCTAAATATGAAGATAACATATCTTCACACCAAATGCTGTAGAGATGATACCAAAGTCCCGAGGCTTGGGGCTTGAGAAGCTCTATCAGCCTTAAAAGAGAACTAAATCTCAGTGATAAATGTGTGGGCACCACAAAGGTCACTCGGATGCAAAGTCCTGTGTTGTCCAAAAAGCTGCACGGTTAGCAGTTGGTTTTCATGTCACCGCTCACATCGCCAGGACTCCGTTCGTCCTTATGTTGTTTCTGCTTCCCACGGTTCCATTAGCTGCTGCTCGGCCGTTAACCTCATTACAATTAGCTCAGGTAACGCGGCGTTAACAGTGAAAATGCAGTCGGTGAATGCAGAGGACTGGTTGTGCAATGCAGATTGTAAGCAGCAGGAGTTGGAGATATGGTTTTAGGGGCAAGCGGAAGCATCCTGGAATGCCCCCAGGCGAGACATTTTTCCTGCCAAACGCTCTGGTCCACCGAGTTTTCGGCGGCAGAAAGGTCAGCACCTCGTGAAGTAACCATGGAGTCACTGATATTTATCAACAACTCCATCACTTCCCTCCAGATATATTGTGGCCATTTTGCCACGGAGTGTGTAAAAATCTCACTTACTGCCTCTGTCAGGCCGACTGATCCAGTGGCATTCAGCAGCAGAGGCTAACTATCGGAGGCAGCCGGGCTTCCTCCCTCACCTAATTACTCAGAGCACCTGTCCAGGCCTCTGTGTCAGCACTGACCTCATACTGCTCCAATTCGACCTTTGACCCCCACTAGGTGGTTTCTGTTGTCGCTGTCAGTCAAAAGGAGGTCAATGAGTCCCACCTTGATAGTCATCAGTTCAGACTGTCTCCAAGGGGCCATGCATAATTCCCTTCATCCGTCTCACAGACAGAGAGGGGGTCCTGGCTGCTTTTTATCCACAAAGCTCTTGTAGTGTCCACAGGCTGCAGTTAAGTGCTTTATAGTGATGTGCAAACACATAAGCATTTAAGTTGGCGATGGAAAATATTTGAGGGATGCAACTAGAACTTTGATTTAAAAACTGCACATCAGGATTTGTGTATTTGAATCATCAGGTTTCATCATGCAAAAAAAAAAAAAAAAAAGATTGTCAATTGTTCCAAAACTCAAAATTAGTAAATTTTTACAATGGAGAAACTGAAACGTCTGATTCACTGTGGAAACTATTTCAGCACTTGAATATGTTTTTCCTCCCATACAAATCGATGTTCATCCTAAATAGAATAGTTATATAATAGGCCTGTATTTGCACTTCATTGTGTACAAATTATTTAGTTATTCTATTTTGTTGCATGTAATCACAACATAAAATGGACTTTGGCCTGAAGCTGACTGTTCATTGTGACGAATGCACACAATCCACACAGCAGTGAAAAACCTTTAGTTATTTAAACAAGCAAACAAAATTACGCAAACTGCTTTATAAGATTTCGTTTTTTCGTTCGTCGTTGTTCGAGCCAGGCCACCTTGAAGCACCAGTGACAAAAGAAGGCGACAAACATCGAATGATATTTTAAATAGCAGTTCAATCCTTGAAACTTTCTGATTAATGGATTAAACCATACACTGCCCTGTCAAGTGGGGATTTGATTGCTGCAGGATTAGAGGACTAAAAGCGAATATATTTGAACCTTTGTCTGCTCTGGTCTTGCAGTTGGGAGCTTTGGCTGCTACACTACCTACCAAGGGCTTTCGAATGAAAGGTGTGATTTCCGCCTCTGCAGTTATTTAAGAATATTTGACACGGGTTTAACTCATAATCAAAGTCAGCAGAGGGAGTTTTGCTCCTTGGAGCCAACTCACGTACTCAGAACTCAACATCATACTGTATGTATAATGAAGGGTGTTTGAGGGTTTGATGGTATCAGTGGCCCCGGCATCATTTGCTGCCTCATTTAACATCTTCCATCTCAGAGAGGTTGGCTGCTTCAGTATCTGAAAAACCTAAATGTGGATCTATGTACTTCTCCATTCGGTCCAAACCGTGTGACTTTTGTGTCTTTGTTACTGCACCGGAGCATGTGTGTGATTATTGGCTGTATTTCAGATGGTTATTGTTGTGTTATGTCTGTGTGTAGGCTGCCTCATCACATGCCTGTATCTTTAAAAGATGCCTTTCTTAACACAGTCAGAGCTGTAAGTCTGTCTACTTTTATAGTTTCTGTAAGGCTAAACGTTGCCAATTAACCAAGTAGTTGGTGGGTTTGGCCATTTACATTACTAGAAGTTGCCGACAAATATCTTTCATCGTTGGACCTTCTACCAGTGTCTTTATGCTTAAGCCCAATGGATGGTTCCTGCACAAAGTGCCACAAATACTGCGCAGCCACAATCATGGTGTAAGTAGCACGTGCGATGTGATGTTCCATTGCACATCCTGACATTAAATGTGGAGCTCAATACAATATTTATATCAAATACTGTATCTTGTATTTGGCTTAATTGTTTCCAAACTATTTCTGTTTGCCATTCGCTGGTTCTCTACATGGTGTTTTGTTGACTTGCCGCAAGTCTCATTGATTTAGCTCAGCACCAGTCACACGTGCCGCTTGCATCCTTTGTAAACCCGCATCGTGACGAGCAGGGCTTGTATCGGGCCATTTGTTGCAGAAACATCCACCTCTTTGGTGATTTGTCTGACAGAACCCTGACCCAGTCAATTCTTTCTCCACCTCCTTTCAACAAGCATCGAAAGTAACATAAGTAACATATTCAACATGACACAAAGTCAAGCAGAGCTCTGCTGTACAACTTTTACATACTAAAACGGTGACATTCTAACATGGAACCCTAAAGACCGGCCTCACCTTCTTTCTTCTTCAGCAGAAGGACTGGTCCACAGCGGTGGCTACAGAGAGCAACAAGTGTGAAAATACGGTTAAGGTATCAATACAACAACCTAAAAGTTTTCTACACTAAACATAAATGCCACTCAAGTGACAGCTAAGAGTCACAGGAAAAAGAAATGGCACAATATTTCTATGTGCATCTTAATAGGCAGCGAGCCAGAGCAAGTTTGCCATCTATTAATCAGCCAGTCCTAAATCCCGGTTGACCCTGTTGCATAGTGTTCAAACACATAACCCACCTTCATCATTGCAGCCTGCAGTCAGCAGCAGCTTGTAGTTGTGTTTGCAAAATTGAAAGCGAGGTTTAAAATGGGGTCACTGATATGAAAGAACAAAACAAAGACACACACACACAAAAAAAAAACATCCAAGGAAGCTGGTTTATGTTCAGTATTGTTATAATCACACTCTGAAGTCTGTTTGCAGTGTGTTGCAGCAGGAAGGTTTCCCTGGACTCCCTGCATGAAGAACTTGGTAAGAATTTAGTAAGTCAGTTACTGTGAATCAGTTCCTTAAAGTTAAGATAACTTTGACTTGACTACTTAGCAGATGATATGATAACGATTCTCATTAATCATCTTACAATATTATAAAGAAAAACTGCATGTATTTTCAGTTTTGTTATGAAACATTAAGGTGAAAAAGCATTACAACAGGCTGATAATACATAAATACAACATCATTCACATAAAAGGAAGAAAATAATAATAGGAAAAATATTGCATGTCGATGTGGAAAACACAGCTGTCATATAAAACATGTCATACATGTTTCTGGCAAATGCAGTTTGCTAAAACCTACATTAAGTGGGACTAAACCGAAATATGCAGCCCTAGAATTTAAGGTCTTGCTTTTTGCCTTTCTTCGCAAAGGGGGCCGCACACATCGGAGATGCGTCAAAACATCCGCACTTTGTGATTTCCACTCACCAATGTGAGTGAAATGAACGGTGTGACGCACCCATTGGCTTTAGAAGATTCGAGCCCGATGAGAAGCTTTGGATGAGCAATGTTTTGAATAACATTTCTATATTAACTTTTAAGGCTTTCTACTTTGTTTGTTGGGTAAATGTTAAGAAGTTGAAAATGACTGAATGAATTCTAAAATGTTTTGTCGGCTTCTTCGGGTTCAATATACGATATGTTGGTACACCCTGATGGCGTTCATTTTGTATTGTATGGGTTCATGAAAGGAGCAAACTCCAAAAAGGACCTGTTTGATTTTAGCTCATGTTAGTCAGACAGTTTTATTCCATTGTGGCCACTTTAATATCTGAAAGAGCAGAGAATCAACTCTTTTGTTTTTTTCTTCTTCTTCTTTTTTTTTTTTCTCCTCTAGCCCCAAATCTTGTGTTTGGAGCACAGGGAGTGAAATTTTATTTTGGCAGTACAACAGATCCATACTGTATGATTGTCTTCAA
Source organism: Channa argus (assembly GCF_033026475.1). Lineage (NCBI taxonomy): Eukaryota > Metazoa > Chordata > Actinopteri > Anabantiformes > Channidae > Channa > Channa argus. The sequence continues at coordinate 24,825,100 of NC_090202.1, forward strand.
TCAGGGAGCAGTACAAAGCTTACCCCTCGGTGGGTAAGCACAAAGGCTTCAGCTCCTATTTCTAAGCCAAGTGTATTTGCTCCCTGTGCCGAGTTTTCTCCTCATTCAACTTCCTCCCACCGGTTTCTGCCTCTCACCACTGACGTACTGTATTTCAATAAATTTAGTATATAGGCTTCACTTTCTCTTAAAGTTTCTCTACCAACACATCCCATCCTTTAGGTGCCAACCTAAAGGTTGCTTGGCCAAAACTAGTTGGACAGTAAAATCCAATCCAGTCAAAAGCGAGGCTAAAGATTAGGGAAATTCCATTAGCATATGGTTCGGGGTGACTGCATTTCAGTCCTGTTTGAACTTCAGATGTCATCTCATTACCAATTACATTCTAAATTGCAATTTACCTCAGTTAATTACCTTAATTAATATTCAATGGAACACCAAAAAGACTCCTACACGATTTGTTCCACTTTTAATTTAACATATCACGGCTCATAATCTGTCCATATACGATATGCATCTCCTCCACTGGGCTTGTCTACTTGAGCCATCTTCACATTTACATATGCGGAGTGTAAATTAGACTTGAACAAAAGGAAACACTTAAAGGTTTATTTTGAGCATGGAGTGCGATTGCTCAGGCTGATTCACAACGACAGTTCGAAAGGGACAAAAGGATGCTTGGTGCTTATGAAACCTAAGAACATATGAACCTTATAATAAGGATTCTGTATCATCATGGCCCACAATCACTGGAATTAAAATGACTGAATTTGAATGACAGTGCCTGATTAAAAACAAGAGCATTGTACATAAATTCAATATCCTTAGCTGCTGCCAGAGCCGTTGGGTTTTTGTGCAGCTTTATCCAGGTGATCTCAGCAGTGCCGTGAAAGCTCAGGCTCTGTGAGAACAGCTGTTCTCTCTGGAAATTGGTTCAAATGAGGAGAACCTCCATTTCGTTCTCCCCATTCGCCGCCTCTGTCAGCTCTCCAGACACCAGTGCATTTTCTCCCTTTTCTAAGCCGTCGCTCCTGTAGGTCAAACCACTGACCTTCGCCAAAGTAGTGTTGCACTTTCCACTATCTGCCAAAAGGCCACTAATCCATAATGTGGCTGCATTATTGATTGCACCTGCTATTCAAAGAAGTGCAGTGTCAGAGTACACACACGTTTCACGTGCAACTGCAGTTATTAAACGGTAATAAGCAGTTACACCAACCCAATAAATACCAGTTTGTGGATGATAACATCCAAAGCACTATGTTGTACCGGCCTGAGGCAGAAGCAGCGAACTACCCACCACTACCCAGCCCCAAGATATTGCTGTTCCTATAAAGCCCAGTGCAGCCTGTAAACACCAGTTCCTCAAATCTCTGGGTTTAAAAAACAATGCGCAACATTCGGCATTTGATGCAAAATAATTCCATCTTGATAAGTGTTATAATAGACTTAGGGATGTGGTGGGGCAGTCTTATATCAGTGATAATTGTTGAGCTCTAACAAGTTTGGGAATTACAGTTAATTCATTCATTTCTGTGAGTGCCTCGTAAAACCTGCGGATTTGGCGAAGCTTTAACAGTAACTCGGATCATAACTTAACACGCAAATCAGTCTCCCCCAACAGACGAGACGGAACACAAGGGAAAGCTTAAAAGCTAATCTATACAAAATGGGCTGCAAAAAGGCTTGGGCTGGGCCGTGCATCATTAACCGCTCAGTCGCTGCGCATGAGGAAATGTACGGTGGCCCTGAGAGACTTCCGCGAGGTGGCCCGTGGAAATGTGACTCCATGCAGCCTCCTCCTTCTTTAAAGGCATTGTTAATGGTAATCAGGTAGTGGCTTGATTAAATGTTCCCAGTTTTCCAGATTTAGCTGGTGCTAATCTTGACACGCTGATTGGCCGAAAAGCGTTTAAACGGTGTCTGCTGCCGTTTAAGTACCTGCACTGGAATTGAGCTGTAAAGCTAAATTATCAAACTAAATGTTTTTTTTAAAAGTGTAATTGCACTGAATACAGTAAATGAGCTTTTACTTCACCAGTGCCTTCTTTCAGTTATCTCCAATGTTTAATTTCAAGGCCATTGAATTACTGCTACAACACAAGTGAAAGAAGGCAATCTCACATCCCAATCATCCTAAGTGTCATTCAGATTTTGAAAACACGAATTTTGAATGTCATTTTGCCAAATTGCTTTTCCTTTCATTACCTGTGTAATGCTTTTTTTTTTCATAATTTTGATGTCTGCCTTTTAAAGAAAAAAAAAAAAAACCTAGTAGGTACAATCATAACACACCGGTGATTTATGCCAGAGCTGAATAATCTACCTGTATGGGGCTATAGCATCCAATCTCTGACTGGAAAAGTTAACCCACTTTTAAGCTGAATTGCTGCTGCTGCTGTCTCATCAGTAACGGCCTGTGATAGTGGGACATGTACTGATAGAGGTTTCTGGAGCCAGGAGCAAAACTATTAAGGTTTAATTCAGCATCTGTCCAGTACAATTGACCCCAGATCTCTCCAAAGTGTGGCAGAGTAGCATCACATTTTCTGAACTTAATTAGGAAGAAAATGGACCAGGTTTGAAAACCTAACTCGCATGTGTACTTGTAGAGAGAAGCATTGTTTTCCAGTTAATGAGCTGTTGGGACATGGAAATTAAATGGTACAAAGACAAGAAACCAAACGTTGAAAACCATATTATTGTTCCCCATTTTTGCTTAATGTAGAATTACATGCAAATGATCAATATCATGAACACAACTGATTGTCGTGGGTACAAATTATGATGCACTAGAGATAATGCAATATGGCAGAGCAATTGAACACATTTCTTTACAGAGTGAACATCACCCCATCCTGAGATGTCTGTTTTTTTGTGTGTGTTTATGTTACCCAATCTCGAAACATCTCATTTCTTAGTTTCCTTTTTATTTTTTGCAATCAAAAATAGGCTTTAAATAGTTTAAATATGAATGTATCAACGTATTCACTCTTTGCATGTATTCTAAATTTTCTCGAAGAGGACTTTGCATTGCACTCTTCGTCTGATAAGCAGGTACTGTAGAGAGGAATTTAATGTTGGAGCACTTTTCCCCTGCTTTTAATAAAGTCAAGGTCACACACCTACAGTAATGCAATGTTCACTTCATATTACTCATGTATTGATGGTGCACTTACGTATCACTGCACTGACAAAAGCTCCAAGTATATATATGACCTTCATTTTCTGGAAATAATAAAACTGAATGTGGGGCCCAACACTGGGAAAAAGTGCAGTGACCTTAGATACATCAAGAACAAAGCTGCTGTTAGAATGAGGGACGTAGCGCCTGCTGTGAATCAGAGGGTCTACGCGATGACAAAAAACCGAGCATTGCAGCACCACGGACAGATCCCAGGAGCAAACACAGCACTTTTCTAGAGTGCAGTGCTGAGACGGCAGCACGAGCCGAGATGATCTCGTATGATTCCTACGCGTCGTTCCAAACAGTAAAGCACCCTAGTTTTGTCCTATGTTTTATGAATGCAACTCATGAGACTGAAAGAGACAAAAAAGAAGTTCACTTCCTACCTCATTTGGCGCCAACTCGCTCCATTATGACTCATAATTTCACTAATGCAGTAGATGAAGATATGTGCCAGTATTAGCAAAATGAGTGCGGTGCATATCAAGTCAACTATTATCCTTTATTTGTACAACTGGGCTGATTTATTGTGCTTTACGTGTCGGCTATTTACCAAACCAAAGCTTATTTGAATAATTTTCATTATCTACAGTTTGTTAATAACAGATACAGTAAGTAAACTGTTGACATGAGATGTTGTGATATCGTATGATTTTACTATATACAGTGCAGTCAATTAAAAATGTCTCTTCTGTGTAGAAATCACTGTAGTTGCTCAACATTATCCATTAACCGTTTTTCAGATGGTAAATGCAGTGAAGACCTTTTTTCTTAATTACAGCAAAAGGATGCATGACTTTTCTTTTATAGCTCTAATAACTTTCTTGTCCACGTTGTGTTGGATAATCAGAACCTAATGACAAGGCAGACTATTATGAAACATGTCTGGCAGCATAAACAGGGTTTTAGATGCGTCTCATGTCACACTGACAAATATTTGGGCAGGGCCTCTGGTAAAAGGTCTCAGCCAGAAGCATGCGTGAGCTATTCGCTCGGAGTTGAGTTCTACCGTTCTGCTGTGTTCCACACACAGGTTTCAAACATTGTGCTCGCAGAACAAAAGTTTCAATATCCTCTTATACTTCACACTTAATCATTTCACAGTAATATCTCCCAACAGGCAGTGTGGAAAATCAATAACACAGAGTTGGACTCACATCACACTCTGATTCACTTTTGAGACATTTTGTACAGTTTTTTTTTTTTTTTTTTTTTAATGTATCTATTTATTCCCCTTTGTGGGACATTGTTTTTCTCATACTAATGCAGTGCAAATGCTAACAGAATTTCTATGCTATTAAACTATTGCAGAAGCCCTAAACGCTCCACGCACTTCTATTCTCATCTACAGTCAAACTTTTGTTTGTCCCTTCACTGGACCTTTAGGATGCATGGTCCATGTAGGCGCTGATACAGTACACAGACTCATCACTGACATGACTGCAGAGTTGGGCTATGAATGATTTTTTCTTTTTCTTTTTGTTTGGCTAAGACGAAATAACCGTACAAAGCACACAATAAACAAAACCATTTAGTGCACAGTGTTCGACTCATTCATCTGACATACAGCACACCTCACGTTTGGGTAAATCACCAGGCCCTTTGGCAGCCATCGGCGAGCTTCTGGCAGAACTCCCGGCAGATATTCGACCACTCTTCTTAGCAGAATTGGTGGAGCTTAATTAATTTGTTGAACTGATTTTTAAGCATGAGATCAGGAAGGTGACCAAAAGTAAACTAGCGTTGTCACAACAACCCAGCATTACTCTTTAATTCAAGCCCTCCACTGCATGTCCAGTCCAAACCCCAGCCCTTCTTTGCCTGAAATAACAGGGTTTTCTATAATCAGCCGAGCCAAGCTGACAATCCCCCTACACTCTCAAGTAACTACCGAGGCAGTGTTAGGCATGTTTTTGCGCTTGGGCTGACATGATACACACCACCTGTTGTTATGTTCATCTCTTGCAGTGGGCAGAAACTGGCAGTGCTGTTGCCATGGCAGGACAGTAGCTTTGCATCAAGAGGACAATGGTCACTGTGAGGTACTGTATGCGGATTTAACCATGTCCAGCATGTGATGGGAACAGGACAGAGCTGTGATGGAAAGTGTACAAAATGGCATCTTTTGGTTGGTAAAGTAAATGGAGGCAGTGACGAAATTGAATCCTGCCTCTGAAATGAGGCGTTTCTTGCACCTCTGTGTGGACCTGTTTATTCTCTCAACCTGTCCGCATAATGTTTATTGCATAAAGGTATTAACATAACAGGCTGTCAGGCAGGTTACGGCAGCATAGGCGAGCGGCCGGAAGTTTGGTAGAAAGGTAGATGCACCATCCTGACAGATCTGAATGGGAGCTGTTTGGATTGTCCTGCAGACTGTCACAGTGGACAGTGGACTCTCACCACGTGTACTTCCTTGTCCAACACATGGCTTTGACGCAAACTAATTATTTGGATCGATAGTGAATGTGTGTTGTCTAATTTGGTGCTAATTAATGAAACACAGTTGTGTTTTCTATTTTAAAAAAAAATAAGTTTCACCAAATTGTAAATGAGAAATTTCAAGAACATATTGAGGTCCATTAAAAACTTTTTTTTTTTTTTTTTGTCCTTATCCCGTGAGTTCAGGGTCAACACGGCAGATAATTTCTCCGCATGTTGATCTGACACAGTTTTTGCAATAGATGTAAAAGCAACGGCCTCTGTCACAAAGATTTGTCTTGTCTGCCATTCTCCACGTTTTACAGTGGAGAACAGTTTTGTTTTGTTGCATGCGGTGCCATATCATATTGTCTGTCGTATTCTTCATACGTGATCCTTGGGTATTTATAGCCGTATTATAGGAGTCTATGTGTAGCAGTATTATAGTTGTATAAGGCCCGTGATGTTGATATTGTTTCTCCAACCGTCACATTTAATTTAACTCTCCGAACTTTGATCAGTAACTGGTTTTGCCTTCCTTCACATCTGATATATGAAGAAAGATTGCTCTGTATTGAGAATCATTGTATGTGGATCCAGTTTTTATGAAAACCTTATCATCACAATGCAGCTGTCACTCGTCTTCTAAATAACCTGCCATCTCTCGAAAAACAAACAATGTAAACGTGGGCTTTTAACTGACACCCTCGCTGTCGAAAAAGACTCGGCTCCAACTTGTGTGACTAAAGTATTATTGCCCAGCAGCGAGGACACTGATCTGTTCCAGTCACGGAGATGATTGAGGAATCATTGTCCACCTGAGTATTCAGACTCTGACTTGATGCCGTCACTCACTGCCTGTCGCTGTTGATTACACATGGATGTCGAGAAGTGTGAAAATCCAGATGTCCCATGTGGGGCTGGCCTGCTTCTTGTATGTCCTTGCCCAAAGTCAGGCAAGTAGCCGCCCTCTGTGATGAGATGGATGGAAAAACCTTTGACGATCACATGATTGGCTGTATGCTGTGGGCACACTGATCAGATTTCAATCCAACCCTAGGTTGCTACAAGTGAGTTGAATGAATATTTATTTTAATTAACTGTGCTGCAACGCCCAGACACCGACTGGTACAGAACGATCACGGTTTAATCTCAACAGTTTCGGATGAATCTTCCAACACGGTCTATGTTTATTTTCATTCCCTTTTTGGATTACCAGGGCTGAAGGGGGGGATTTCACTCTATTCTCCTCTGTAGGTTAAATGAATCCTGTGCTGCTGGTCTTCAGAGATACTGTGGGGGACCTCAGAGGAGATGAGGCACACCCACAGGGGGCACGCTACTAATAAAGGGGCTTTACGAAAGAGGGACTGTTTTTAGTTTTTTTTTATTCTCCGGCAGCTAACAGCATCTTCCTAGAGGACTACACAGGTCAGCAGGGGGCTAAAGCCAGCTTTGCGTTGAAAAAGCACCTCAGGGAAGATGGGAAGCGAGGATGAGGTTGACACACAAGTCGGTTCGGAAATGAAACTGTTCCACGTGGTGAATACAGAAATTCTAACCCAGAACACTCGGGGGCGGCTCCTCTCGTTGCCAATTGTGGACATGTTGCATGATATTGTCATCGTGCACAGGGACGGATGAGGAGTATTTCAATTCAATTCAACTTTATTTACATAGCACCAATTCACAACAAAGTCATCTCCAGGCACTTTACAGAATAAAATCAAGACTATAAAGATGTATAGAGAGAACCCAACAAGTCCTCCTTAAGCATACCCTAGGCAACAGTGGAGAGGAAATACTCTCTTTACCAGAAGAAACCTCCAGCAGAAGCAGACTCAGGGTGGGTGGCCATCTGCCTTGACCGGTTGGGGTGAGTGGTAACAGTATTCATCCTGAGAGATGCCAGAGTAGGAAGCCATTCAGAGGCATGTTTAATTGATTTACTAGCTCAACAGGAAACTGTAGGCACTGAAAAGAGGATGTGAATCACACACTAAATGTCTCAACACACGCTGTCCGATTTCAGCAAGAAAGTAGCTGGCTGGGTTTCGGAGAGTCGTGAGCGTTAAATAAATTAAAGCAATTAGTGAGAAGGCTTTTCAACACACTTATTTCCCTTTAAGCGAGCTTGTAGCCCTGCGGTTGTTGCACTGAACATGACAAAAAGCAGGAGTTTTGCTTCTAGTTTAAAGGCAAATTTGGTGTGATCACGTTCAACAGGGCACAGTTGGAAAATGAGTGTGTGTCATCCTCAGCATCCTCCCTTTTCTTAGTTTACATTTTTAGAGTTACTGTTGGAGGAAGGTGTTTCCTCTCATTGTAGACGCTAATAGAATTATAAATTAGATGAAGAAGATGGACGGTGCAGGAGCGACTAAACGATTCCCGTTCTGTCGAGCTTTGGTTCATAGATGGAAAGATAAAGATAATTGCCGTCCCGAAGAAGCAAAGCAGGTCTAAATATTGAAACTGCCTCCTCAACGTTTCACAGGTGGCTCTTTTCATTTAGGCCAGAAAGATCTACTTGGGTCACATCCATTGACAGAACATGGCCTTCACAAAGCTATGGACAGGCAGCAGTGTTCTTTTTGGTGAGTTGTGGCTTCTTCTTTGCATCTCGGCCACCATTGAAGGTAAATACTCACCTGGCGTTGCACTGTTGTACCTTGCGACCTCCCGGACAATTACACACCTTGCTTTCGGTGTGATTTATCTTCGCTAACTCTTTTGGTGTTAAATGAATGTTCTCAAGTTGAACACAGAGTTCAGCCTCTCACAATAATTACATTATTAATGACGTGACTTTGAAATGTTTCGCTGCTCTTCAGATTGTTTTTTGTTGGCGCCTCAGGCCAAAATCGGTGGAAGCTCTCTTCTTGTTTTACCTGGACTTCACCGGATCCTTCCCCCTTTGTGCGCAGGTTTTACAGTAAAGGGTCTGGATCTGTCGAAGGTTGCAAATCTGCCTTGTAATATCAAATGCACTTTTTTAAGCGAAGAAAATTAATCGCCATTTGTGTGGTAATAAAAACCTGCACGTGCCTGTTTTTACACCTGTAGTGACAGTAGTTAGCAGCAGCAGAAGACGGCATTGGAAATGTGCTGGGATTTTAAAATTTCTATCGTGTGTGTGTGTGTATTTGACCCTGTACACAACACAGCAAAAAGTCACATAATTGTAAACAATTAAAGCAGTGCTGCGAGATATTTCGTACAAGATACGTTTTCACAGTTGGGATTAAAACTAGAGAACTGTGAACGTGAGCTGAACGGCTTGAAATGTGGTTACATCACCATCGATTAGCTGTTAGATCTCTCTGATGGGTTGGCTGGTGGAGGGAGGAGTGACAGTATTGTCACCCTGTACATCACACCCTCGGACTATCGCTGCTCTCCAGGCTGATCCTGATAGCATCTGTGTTCGTCTCTGGCCTACCACATATCCTGACCTTCTATCAGATCCCCAGTCCATTCATGCAGTCTATCCAGCTCGGGGTCCCATGAGGACACTCCCTCTATTGCTGAAGTGAAAACAGTTTAAACTGCTTTCCATTTGCTAGGTTATGTGTCCTCAGGGAGGTCCCTTCAGCATAATGGTCAGTATTATCAGCAGTGTGCGGTGCAGATGTTTCAAATCAACATACAGTTGTGAGCTAAATTTACACAACTTTCACTGTAACGTCTGATTTTGTCTTTCATCCACACTCCTCAAATCGCGAAAGCCAAATGAAAGGAGGGAAAAGCGCAGAGATTTCAAAGTTCCCATTGTCATTCATGTGATTGTTTTGATATCCAGATGAAGGCACATCGTTCTCGCACATACGCATAAACAGAGTCCATTGTCTGAGAACAGCCTAGAGCTGTGAGTGGGATGTGTCCCCATGGCTCCGGCTCTGTTCTCAAACATTCTGTTGATTTATTGGACTCCTATTGTCAGATTCTAAATAAACCGGCTCATTTTTGAAGCACAGGGCAGTATTTTATCCACAAAGTAAAGGTCTTTGGACCATTACTGTTACTATAGTAGCACGGCCTGACTGAATAAGCAGCCTCTCTTTCATTCTTTGCTCTCATTGTACCTGTGGCAATAGAGATTAAATTAGTAGTGGTTCATACTGTGAGTTATCTGTATTTATTATCAAAAAAGACTCAGAAATCAGGCTGCTTTTTACATTTAATTTGATATCTATTGTATATATTTGGTTCGTCATTGATTTAATTCAGTGACCTGCCAATTATCTGCTAATGGGCTTTTAATTCGCTTTAGCATAGCCCCTCAGGGTGACCACATTTTCATTGGTGGAGCATAAAAATGTGATTTTAAGATTGAAAAAAATAGTTTAACGAAAATAAAACCCCACGGTTGAAAAAAAGAAACATGTATATATGTTATGTTATAAATGTATACGGCAAATGGAGTTTTGTCAGTTTTCAAAGGAGAAAAATCTATGACAAACCGACACAACTCAATTTGCTGCGGGAGAACATTTCGACGACAACAACCATATGAATAGCTTGGACTATGTTCAGACTAAAAGCCCATCAGGAAATAAAAAGACCGTAGCAAGTGAAACTTTCCAGATGTGATTTAAACAGCAGTTCGTGTAAGATGTGATTTCAATAGAATCTCTGAAAGTGCAACTCCATCTGGCCCACTCATAACTCACTAAAATGTGGAGGAGAGCCAGGAAGTAGGCAGATGTCTTGGTAAATGAAGAGGGTTTCGCCTCCTCGCTGCAGGCGGACTAGAAAAGACCATCACAAAAGCAGCATTAGCAGCACTGAAGCTTTTTTTTTGTGTGTGTGTTGCCTCCCTATTGCAGCACCAGAGTGCTGGTCAGGAAAAAAAAAAAGGCTCCTTTTGTTCGGCGAACACACTCCCGCATCATTGATGATGATGATGATGATGATGATCAATGTTGCAATGACAGCAAATCATTAACGCGTCCAATCCTGTTGTCACTTGTAAAAATTACAGCAGTGAGAGTCAGCCTTAAAGTTCAGGAAAGACTGGGGTGGGGGGGATGGGGGGGGCGGTGGAGGGGAAACAACTTTTGATTTGGCTGTCGGAGCCAAGTGACAACTGCAGCTGCACTTCTAATGGCTAATGGCTGTGAGATGCTGACTCTGGGAAAACTGTATTGATGTCAAATGAAAAATCCTCCAGCTCTCCTGCTGAAATACAAAGTCAGTACAGTATATATTTTATCCGCAAAGAGTTGGTCTCAATATTTGCCTCCTCTGTTATTTCTTCACCCGAGCGAGATATTGAGGCTGAAGAAGACATTTTCGAGCTCGATTAACAGTTTGCTCCAACCAGACAATATGATCAAATCTGCCTTTATGGGACCTGTACTTTTATAATATGCAATTAGTATATATTGTATGACTATGATAGTAAAAGGCAGTCGTTATTTTTTTAAGTTGAATAATGAAGCTAATTTATTGGTTATGACATCATCGCTCTGATGTCATTGCTATTGTTCGACTACTTCATGTTACTTTGTTTCTGCATGTCGGGAAAAAAAATGCATAAATAAATCCAACTAAGTGCAAAAATGCAGTGGCAATGATGTGAATGTAATGAGACCTCAGATTTGTTATCCAGTTGAGCAAAACAACCGTCCACTTTGCTTTGTTTTGTGGTTGAGTCTGATAACGTGTCCCGCGGTGCTGGTGGACAAGATGATTTCCAAAGTGTGTGCGGTTCACTGACGGGTCATTATGCGAAGACGAGACACATTCTATTTGCAGACAGCAAGAGTTTTCCCCTCCCACACACTATTCATTCCAAATGTGTATGCAAGTTAACTAAAGTGTAGCCCCAGCACCAAATTCAACTGTACGTATGAAAAACTGCTAATTGATAAAACATCCTCTAGGTCATGAAAAGGGACAATATTGGCTTATACACAGTACAGTAGGTGACCGTTGTTTTTTTGTACTACCTGCTGCTCTGACTCTGGCCGGGTGGTGTTTCTCCCCGCCTGTCCTCACCCCGAGCAGCCAAACTGCCGGCTGGGTCTCTCTTCTCTGACCCCGACCATCCCCAGACTCAGCTGTTTGTTTTTCTCTCCTTTTTTTTTTTTATTCGGACCACAAGACTTTTAGCGACTACCTGTTCGTACAGTTTAATGGAGGTTGACGGGGGGCTGGATGTGAATGGTACAGAGGTTTCGACAGACCAAAGCTTTTATTTATTATTATTGGGAGGGAAAGTCAAATAGTTTTCGCATTATTCCAAGAAAAATTAGAAAGATAAAAATAATAACCTTTTATCTCACAAACACCCGCTCTCATTAGAAACTGTGTGTGCTTTTCCAATTTCAAATTAGCTCTTATTTTTTATAATTATTGTCGTTTCTGTTTGGTTGAAGTTAGTTTCACCAGTGGTTTTGTAAGTTTCAGGTTAGTTTTTTTTTATGGACTCATTTGTTATTTATTTTAGTTTATTTTAGTTTTAGCAATTTTAGTTTTAGTTTAATTTTTTTTTTTAGGTTAATGTTTTTCAAACAAAAGTTAAAATCATTGTTATCACTGACTCTGTGCATTGTCAGTGCGATCAATTAATGCGAGGTTTAGCATTTAAATTGGTTGAAAGCATGTGTGTCACATGATCATGTTGACACATCCTACCAGACTCAAAGAACAGACTGATGAGTGCGTTTTCCCATAATGATCATTGGTTATTGCTGATCTTTTCTGTTGCTGCTGGATTTTCACCTACTTTTCCTTCACTTCTCTTTCTCTCTCTCGCTCTCTGAGTTTAGATCTTAAAGAACAATGTTACCAACGAGCTTCTAGCAGAGCTTGTGCTGTAGGTAAGCGGTAAACTGAACTTTTGAAATTTTTTGTGGAAACCATGGACACTGTGCCCTGTGGACTGAAGAGGAGAGGGATCAGCGGAACGTTCAAAAGCCAAACAATGTTTAGAAGTTTTGCTCAGAAAACAGCTGAAATAATTCATCAATTGTCACAAAGGCCCCTCAGTATTGTCATTTAATCAGCAAATAATTTCAGCTCTGCACTGTACATGCTTTGAATAACGTGCTCAATGTATTTTTATTTTTCAGTTTTTTGCTGCTGTTTTGGCTTTAAGAAATTTCAGAAACCTAACGGAAGCAGGACAGTTGCCATGTCTACAGAGCAAGTCGAGTACAGTTCTGTGGTTGTGAGTAAAAACCACAGGCAGCAGTATTTATAACCCGACTGGCCAATTCGGCGTGAGCCCCAGTTAACCAACAGCCGGAGATCACAAATGATTCGATTGTTATCACCTTGAATGATCACTTATTCAAAAATCACAGGATTTGCATTAATGCTTCATCCTCCCCTGGTAACAACCCGCTGTTTGCCGGTGTGGTTTCAGTTTTGACTGGAGAAAAGAGGAGCAATGTTTGCAGCTTTTGAACAAAGTGCAAAAAATAAATAAATAAAAAAATTGGTGGAACCTGCAGCAGAGAACAAAAAGCCTTAATGTTCAAAGGACTGGACAGCACCTGTACAGTTCGGTGGGTTTTTTTTCCAAAGCTGCTTGCTTGGGTGGGACAAGGCCAGATGCATTAAAATAAAAACTGCAGATAGTCAACACTTGCATTCAGATGCAGTTAAATGCAGTTGAAGTCCGTCTACAAATTGCATTTTCCTGACAAAACCTCAGGAGACTGCTGACCCATAGTGTCCCCACCAATCTGTTAGGACCACTGCTGTGAGACTATCTTTATTTAATTCACCTTTCCACTCTGTCTCAAAGGCCAAATTGTGCCCCTGGGAAATGAAAAAGAGCTAAAAAAAATGCATCATCCAATAGCTTCCTTTTTAAAAAGCAATTTCCACACCCTGTGGTACAAAAGTTCAGAGTGTGGATGGATCCCAAACTACCGAGCTCACAGGGGCTTTCCGGAATTTATAGCCCCCGTATCCAATCTGAGGCGTATTTTTTATTATTATTTTTTTTTTAAATCGCAGCACTTTAAAAATCACATTCACGTTGCAGCACAGCACATGTACAAATATCAACCCAGAAATCTACAGGGCAGGTCTGGTAAAGCATTAGAGACCAACCATCGAAGGACTGACTAACATGACAAGTTAGAAAAGAGCTTTGGATATTTGGACTGCCGAGTTATCAGGTGAGCTTCAACTACTCCCACCTGAACATTTTTGGCTTTTTTTATTTTTTATTTTTTTGGAGTGTAAGTGTTGAATTTAAGAGTCGTACTCTGCAGATCTTGTTGCACACACAGAGCAGAGTCCTACACGGAGCCACCACAGCATCAAAAGATGATTTGAGAAAAATGATCGATGGTGAATTTAATCATTTGGGTCTTGTCCAGTGGATAAAGTGATTTGCGTTACATGAATACAAATATTTTATGTGCTGACGTGAACTGTGCAGCACTGACATACCACACAGAGGGATGAGAGACATGCGGTCTCCGGCTTGGACGTGATGATCTTCATCTGAAATGCATCACGCTGAGGCATGCAACCGCTCCAGTGCACATCGGAGCTCACGGTCCAATAAAACCAAATGGACAACATCATCTGCAAGTGGTAAGAGGGAAGCAGCTGCTTCAAGTGACTATGATATCACTGGGCCTTATTCACAGGTGATGAGCAGCAGTTAGCAGCGTCGGCAGCGGATAAGTAAACTCAATTCGTGGGTCAGTCTACAGCCCACTCATCCCGAAATGCTTCAGCTTCAAACTTTTGACAACCTCTTCTGGTTGTCAGAAGGCGTCAGACGTCAATGGCCATTTTTTCCTGCTAATGGTCTACAGTGGGCAGCACGCAGGAGAGGGACAGAGCTACAGGCCATACGCTGCGCTGTGCCGCAATAGCTCACACAGAGGAGAAAACAATGCGTGCTGTGTTTTCGGAGAGTAATTCTTGAAATTCCCTGAACCTCCTCAATGCCTTGGGTCGCAGCGCTGTGCGGTAGATGCTGTAGTTTTACGGTTTGAAAAGTTGTTTTGATGAAACGGGCAATTCAAGTGACTCGTTCAGCTCTGAAGACTTGATGGATAAATAATAATATAAACAGGAATCTTAAAAAAAAAATGGATATCATCAAGACGGCTCCTTTTGAGGTGGAAGACTTTTCCTTTCAAGAATCCAATGCTGCAGCTTCTTAAAGTTTCTTACTGGCCTGCGACAGACTGCACAAACTGACAAGTGTATTTATACCATGATATGTAGAGATTCAAATACCTGACACTAAAATGTCAAGAGTGAACCTGATTTAAGCAGCCAAACCCCACTAGATACTTTCAGTCTTTAACTGAAACGAAGTGTAAGACAAAATTAACTCAACTTAGAACTCAACTTGATTACAATCGCTTAAAAACGATGCTCCCGGTGGCTTTAAACGCATGATTATAAAGGATCGTGCATATGAAGGTACTGATATATTGAGGATCACTTTCCAGTACATTTGTTCTGATCTCTTTAAACAAGCACACTTGTTTCTGAAAGAACTCATTTCTTGATTAACTGATTTTTTTTTTTTTTTTCCTGTGTACCAGTAGACATCATTCTTCCCCTTTCTAATGTAACATCTCCTCTGGCTTAATAAATAAATGCTTTGTTTCACTCTCTTCCCAAAAATAACCTAGAATTAGATGAGCACTTGGCAATGAATCTTGATTGTTTCCTCTCTAATCCTTGGTGCCTTGTAGTTGTTATGAACCTCTTACCCAAAACGCTGCTTGGAAAAGTTTGCTAGAGTAAGTTTGTCATATCATAAATAAATCATTCTTCTAAAGCTTTGCAAGGGATCAATTCTGACTGCATCTCTGCAGGTTTAGACGCTTGCCAGAAATTCTGCAATGGCTCCATGTTTATGCATCCTGGAGAACAAAACCGTTCATGCCACTGTTGAAAATAATATGTTTGGCTCCTGCTGTTTTCGCCATGATTTCCGGGCCTTTCCTTGCACTTCCCAGCAGCTTTACCACATGTCCAGTGGTACCGCTGAGATTCTGCTTGGAGCTCAGTCTATAACGCTGACTGTCCAGCAGTGATGAGGGGTCCACGTTTAGGATCAAACCATTTTACCAGGGTCCCGCTGGGTCAGCTCAAAGAGGAGACGCAGAGACCCGGTAATCCTGGAGAGCCCCCGCTGCCTTCCACATCAACAATCGCAACACTCGGGGGGCTTATCTCGCTGCACGAGAGAATGGCAGGGAATGAGTCTGCTTCACAGAGTGGTGTCTTGGCCAGCTCCACCTCTCCTGAGGGGAATGTATTTCTCATTAGCACATAACGCTGGTTCCTATAAAGGAAGTTGAACATGCATGTCCATTACCTGCTCTCCTACATCAGTAATCTGTTTTCTGTTGGAGGCTCATAACTCATTGTGTGGAGAAATCGACAGCTTGGCAATAATTTCCCACTTTCATTACATTTAACCATAAAGAGGGTAATGTACATCCTTGGCGAGTAGGACAACAGAGAGATTCATTAGAAAAATTGTTGCTCCAGATTTGTTGACATTCCCCAATTACACCTTCAGTATTCGCAGCACTTGGACTTCAATTGGCACCTGAGACCTTGAGTGTGTACTGGAAATGCGATTTGGGGGGATCTCCCACGTACAAAGCGACAGCACCGTGAAAAAGATGCGCTGATCTAAATAAATAAAAGATGCACTTATAAATACTGAATCAAATGTGAAGAAGTGGCAGCGCTGTAGCTGCTGAGCTCTGTGACGTGTTTTCAAAGACAGGTGCGCAGAGCATTCTCCAAGCCTCTGACAGCAAAGACAATCCACACAAACAAGCTACAAAGATTAGATTTACAATACACAGCGGATGGGCAACTGTCAACCTAGAAGCAATAATAAATGGAAATAAGCGTTTAACCCATCTGCTGCGCAGGGATGTTAAGACTACTTGCAGGTGTTGTGTCTGATGCAAGTGAGCAAAATTCGTTGTCGGGGCATCTGTTAGAAAGGGAGTCGGTATAAACCAAAATGTAGTTCGTTTAAATGTTCTGAGATCATGGAGACCTTGGACTGACATGTTTGAGAACTGACATCCAAATAACAGTTCAGTGTCTGTTACTGGAATTCATTATAATTGATTATACTGACGTTTATTTGTAAGACGTCTTTCAAAGTTTATCTCTCGTGACTACTTATTTTGTAGTACACAGCAACAAAGTGCATATACAGTGAATGTAGGCGAACAAAATTAATGTTCTATATTTGTCCGTGCACAGGCCACATATCATATACAACATGATCCACGCGCACACACACCTGATTAGTGTAAAAACGATGTTTTATAGTCATCATGTGCCGTATAAAATGGTCAGAAATCAGAAATGTGTCTAATGTCAAGGAGGTTTTTACATAAAAAGATTTTGCTTTAGTGAGTTGGTCCACAGGTTTGAGAAAAAACAAGACCAAACGCATCTAATAATAATAATAATAATAACTTATGGCTGTTGGGGATTCAGTGTCTCTGGGCAACACACTGAACCCCCAACAACACATTCCCCTCCCCTCAGCTGTGCAGTGCTGGTCCAAGCCCGGTAGAAATTAGGGAGGGTTGCGTCAGGAAGAGCCACCGGTGTAATAACTGTGCCAAATTAACATGCGGACAATGACCCACTGTGGCGACCCTGAGCTCACAGTTTACCATTTTTGATAGACGTTAAAGCGAATATATTTTGGCTTTGGGCTGCTGGTCGGACAAAGCAAGATGTCTGAAGATGCCCACTTGGACCACCCCCCCCCCCCCAGAAAAAAACCTTCGCCCACAAGGGTTGAGACAAAACTAAAGTAATGGAAACAGATAGTACTTGAAGATGCATGAGTTGGAAAAAAATATATAATAAGAGAAAGATAAGTCATACGAAATTCTTATGTGTATAAATCCTTCCGCAGTGAACACAGATCTTATCAGACTCGGCCCTGTGAGTTTGTTGCCTCAAACATTGTTTAGGAAACAGCATGTAGATATCAGCACTTTACACATTTATAAAGTAGAGTTTTGTGAAGGAGCAGAACGTAGCAGACAGTGAAGTGTACGTTTGCCAAGCGGAATTCACTTCTGACACATGAGCAATAGCCAGACCATACAGCAGGAATAAAATTTGCCAGCTGCTGTCGACAGGGTAAAAATATGAAATTGGCCTTGTCTTATCTCACAGCAACAGCATGAACACAAGGCTACATCTCACCTAACTCATACATTCCTGTGATTGCTGCAATATCGGCGGGTTTCTACCCCACCAATTCTGACCGTCCTGCAACAGCTCGGCCGTATGTGCTGACTGAGTCATCTTGAAACAAATGCAGAAAAATAAGCTCCACCTGAAGGGCAGGAGAAAGTGTTTATTCTCCAGGCATTCTTCTCGCAGAGATAACACGAGTGGGGTTTTGAGGATGCTGGAATATTATACAGCAGGAATCCATTTAAGGCGCAGAGAGCTGTGTGTGCTGTGCTGCTTAATCCTGCAGAGATAGCTTCATTAATTGTGTTCATCCACCTCTGTGTTGCACCAGCCAAATGCAGGAGCATTGAATAAGTAATGGAAGTTGAACGGCTCGGTGACAGGCTTCTAAGAGGCCTCTGAATGGATCATTCCCATCAATCAACAGTTTCTACTGCTGACAACATTTTGAACCACTCGACTGTGAATGGGAATTTAAATAGTAATGGCTTGTAGGCACTCTGAGGGGAAGGTATTAGTCTGGAACAAGGACGATTTCCTAAAAAAAATAATTTTTCACAGCGGTTTCTTGGTGTCTTTGTTTCCCGGGGAACGCTAAAAAGTGATGGACATTTAGGTTCGTAAATGTGTTTTTAGTTGCCATTTCCGTTGTGTTGCGGCCTTTGCAGCGCATTTCGTCGTTTGGTTGTGTTGTGGCTTCTGCGGCAGGTGTTGGTCAAACTGGTGAAGGTGTTTTTGTGTATCCGCTCGGGTTCCGTCTACAGTATTCGCATGGGTTCTCTCAAATTGCAGTGCTTTGAGCTCTCGGGGCCAACGTACTGCTGGACTGAAGGTGCTATTCCAAAAAACGCTCCTGTGATTACAGGGACAAATAATGTATATAGGCGTTGGAGCATTTGTTTGTACAGATTGTACATTTGCAGTATAGTGTGTGTGTGTCCCTAACTTAAATTGCCATCTGCCAAATGACTGAACGTAAATGTAAAATTACATAACCTGCATTTAGTATTTTTAATATAATAAATTTCTTACTGTGAACAGGATGTTAGTGGGACTTTTTGCATTAATACGGTGGAAAGCGACCACATGGGTGTCATGCGAGCAGCACCTGAAAATAACGAAGGAAATTATTTCAATTCTTGTGCAGCAGTTCTCATCAACAAGAACTGGCAAACAGATGACCTGAAATAATTTTGATTTTCCTTTTTTCAAGGCGAAAATGGATAAACACTAGGCTGAAATCTTAGCAATGATAGGATATTGAAGGATAATGTGATTAGAGACGAAATTGTGTAATTACACTACAAGTGAGTTGATGGCTTGTTGTGTAATGACTTGAATCTTGCCTGAGTAAGACATTTGCAGCCTAGAGAAAAACAAAGGAAGTTGATATTTGAAAATGTTTATAATTTTTCCAGCATATTTATGCCAGAATCTTTTTTTTTTTTTTTTACTGATGAAAAGCCCAAATTTCTCCTAAAACTGTTTTTTTTTTTTTTTGGTTTGTTCCATTGAAAGCTGGCCAGAAAATGTGTGCCATGCCAAGCAGAGAAATCTTTTCCGTTTAGAAATCCTAGAAATCGCAGGTCTAAAGGTTGGGGGGGGGAAAAATGGGCTTGTAACCAGAAGATCATAATTTCCCATTTGCTGCAGGCTGATACTGCAACGCTGAGAAAGGGACTCCATGAAATCCTGACTTCTCAGTGTTGCACAAAGGTTCCCTTAAGCAAAGCATCAAACGAAAAGACACACCTGAGAATATTCTCACAGAATTACATATCGTCAGCTGATATTCAGTATATTCAGTCATTTGAGGTACTGACTCTCGTATTAGTAGAATCTGTCAACAGTTCCCAGAAAATGTAAGAAAAATCGGGGGTTTTGAAGCGAGTTTTTTTAGAAGAAGACGGGTCACTTCTGCCCGTTACTTTAAACATAACATTTCCTTTGGCTGCAATGCAATGGCAGCTGTCAGAGGGTGAACTTCTGCCTACACTGAACACGGATTGTTTTTGGGCAAATCTTGACAAATCTATAAAGAAGCCTTTCCTTTTTTTTTTTTTCCTTGTTAGGAGAGAAAATGAAAATAAATTGTGATGTTTACTGCAAAGAAAACGTGCAAAGGATGAGATTGCGTGATCCGTGTTTGGCAGGCGGCCACGGGAATCTGAAAAATACGCCCCAAACCATACAGACTGTATAGATCCAGTGCGATGCACAGTGTGCTGTGCTTGCAGCCAGCAAGACACAACTGCACAGACGGGGAACAATCGTTGATAGTGAGAATATGTTTTTACATGTGTAACATGAAAAAGGTCTTTCTGTTTAGTTAAAATAAAAATGCATGCTCATATACAGTACTGTTCACGCAGATGTAATAAGGTATCCAGCACATTACCGCAGGTTTGTATGATGGAAATGAATCTTGTTCATTACTTGTGGAGTTACTTCTTAGCCTTTTACTGGGTTAAAAGATACCAGAGAACAGACAGACTTACACATTTCCTTCTTTTTCATTAATAAAGAAAGGAAAAAAAAATTGCAATGTGCAGTTACAGTATCCTGCAAATTTCAGTGAAGTGACAAACCTGATCAATACAGCCAGCTGGTCTTTAAAGAGTCGTTAGCAGAAGTCATTGGAGCAGCCATTAACTTTTAATCAAGGCGTCATTTGTGATCAATATTCTATCTGCTAGATCCTTAACGTGAGCCTTGCTGAAAACGCTGAATGCTGAGCAGCAGCTCACATTTATTCAATCCATCACAGATTATTGATACGGGCCCGAAGGGGAAGGGAGAGAAACTGAGAGGAAATTTTCCGAGTGAGAGCGATGGCGGTGAAGGTCTTGGCGGAGGGAGCGGGGAAAATGAATAGGACAGAAACGCGGAGACAAAGAGCCTCTCGGGGTCATCAATAACCCAGACAGTGACCACGGCAACGCTGTTCCAACACTTCAGCCTACGTAAAATATTATCTCCCCGCTGCAACGTCTACTTGAAGACAAGCTCCCCAACCCCCCACCCCCACCCCTTTTCAAGTCAATTAATATTGATTCTGCATTCGAGCAGGCATGTGTGTGTCCTCAGGTGGAACCAAATTACTTTGAAACACCCCAGGAGCGCTTGGCTTCTGGGAGTTTGCTGAAAGCCATTAGCTGACTGGACTGGCAAAATAAAACTAAATTAAGGCAAATAAACGATAATATAAAGCCTGCTGTTTCGAGCGAGGGAGGATCAGTCAAGAGTAGTGGGGCAAAACAAAAAAAAAAAGCAATGTAAACCACCAAATCAGTGTTTATGCTGCATTGGGCTCTGTGCTGCCACAGTTCACATGCATGTGCAGAAGCATGGAAATGATGGAAATGTCAGCACCTCGTGCCCTCACAGATGAATATACGTTAGCTTCTTATCTCACAGCTGAACCTGTGCATGAAACATCATTATTTCCCTTTCCATGTACAGTAGTTACTCAAAACCTCTACGTCCAGCAAGATTATCAACTAAATCAGATGACAAACATGCGAAGTTCAACTTGTGTGTGTGTGACGCAGGTTCATTTGGTGAATTGTTTGTATATTTGGATAAGCTTTCATCAATCATTATAACTGCTATGATGTGTTAGCACCACCGCCTGCTGCTCAGTCTTCGTGCGTACTCCATAATTATAGTAAAATACAATATCTACCCTGGTTTGTAGCTGAACTCAAAATGTCTTCTACCCACGGGAGCTTTGGATGCCCATCTACTTTTCCTTCCCGTGTGCGTCTGGTGTTTGGAGCCTCCATGTTCCCCATGTTAACTCCCTTCATGCAATGGCCCATTGGTCAAAACATAACAAGTCCGTTGCGTTTCGCACCCACCACCCTCCCCCATCCACCTTTGTGCAGATCCTTTTCCCTCAATAGAAGTACAATTTGTGTTGTTCTTAAACTACCAAAATAGTTTGGTGGGCACATAATGAATGTGGTGAGCACAGGGACAAAGCAGCAAGGTCGTGCCACTAAATCTATTTTCTGATTGGGATCATTTATTCTTGGAGCGAACCACCCACGACCATCATTCTAGATCAGTTTATCCAACATCAGCTGGCTACAGAAAGGATGACGTTGACCGTAAACGGGTGCGTCAGTTGTCAGCGTTGTGTATAAATGTGTTAAAAGAGCTAAATTAGAAAATTGTGAAGCCTTACTGACCATGTAATAGGTGCCGCTGATAATATTTGCACATTTTGACATGAACTATATGCTTAAATGTGTTTATGACTATCCAACGATCACTACTGTACCTGCTGACCTGAGAAATGGTGGTTTCTTCAGCTGTGCTCAACTGTTTCATGTCATTCACACTGGGTTTCACTAGATTTATTTAAGTAGAACATCTCAGCTCGTTTCTTTTTTTTTTTTTATATCATTTTTTTATTTTAACTAAAAATTATGTTTATCAGCCAGGTGACCCCCCCCCCCGACCTTGCAGTTTTGGTTACATTCTGCTTTAACCAAATGTTCTTTTCTCCTACAAAACCACGGCGCATTGGGAACAAGGCAACAATATACTGCCATCTGTTTGGCAACGTTTTGTTCTTAAAGTGTGACAGTTAACCACAGTCACAGGGAGCAGTTTGTGGATATCGGCAGAACTGTTGATGAACAACAGCAGAAAAATCTGTTGTAATTTAGAAACCTTTAACCGAAAGTGGATAATCTGGGTCAAACCTCATTCTCACTTAGCGGAAATTGACAGTCATCGCGCCTGCATTAATGCCAACCCACGCACATCAAACATCTTGAGGTACGATTTAACCACTCATTTCAACAGTCCGGTCATCAGACAGAAATCTTCATCGCAGCAGAATCTAACGGTACACTAGAAATAAATCAGACACACTTCCTCACTTAGCGCTAATGTAATCAAAAGGCTCTTTCTGAGCAGACTCTTGAATCAACATTTGGCGAGAGGAAGGAAATCAAATGTTTCTCGGTGAAAGTGTTGCAAACCAAAGGAGGTGGTGTGCTGAGACAGGCAGAAAAAGAACCGAACTCTGAAAGCTTCCACTGATTGGTTAGTTCAGCAGAGCTCTACAGTGCGACAGTGAGATAATGAGCTCACTTTGATCAGAGGAGCATTGTTGTATATGATGATCGTGTGTGTGTGTGTGTGTGTGTGTGTGAGAGAGAGAGGGAGAGCAACAGTGCCTGATGAATATTCAAGTAAGATTGTCTGTGGTAATATCCCAGAGGAGCAGCTGGGTTGTTGTTACACCCACCCACACACACACACACACACGGGTTGCCACACACCTTGTTACAATCACATCATTGTTTGAAAGACCACTGGTGCTGTAAGATCATGAAACTCATGCCTCTTAAAGGCAACTCAGGGTCATGAAGTGCGAGGACATAAAAACGGGGAAGGAGAAAGACTCAGTGGCAGGGCGCAGAATCTCACGGACATTAGAAAAGATAACTGTTTTGCTATCGCTTTGATTTGCTCTGGATGGCTGGAACAGAAAACGGTAATTGCATGCTAATTACACTGTAAAGTGGTTCAATTAATCATTTAAACATACAGTAAACAACAACAACGGCAAAAACATTCATCAATCTTTCGTTGAGAAAGTCGCAGGAGTAATTGTTTCTATTCGGTTGTGCTAATTAAAGAAAAAGTGTGTGTTAAATTGTGTTTTGCTGGTTGTATTCAGTGCTTTGCAAAACCGTCCTGGACCCTGTTTTGGAGACCCTCAGGGGGGCAACTGCTAAAGTAGATTTATCGTCTGAATGCAGCTTTCTTTCTTTCTTTTTTCTTTCTTTGTTGGATGCAACAATTAATCTCCTATTTATATAAAAAAATAATAATAAACCAATAAAGCTGCCTTGAGATAAGGGGCTGTGGTCCGGGAACAATTTGGTATAACCTCTGTATCCCACAGCCCAGAGCATAGCAGTCCCACTCGCTCTCCATAGAGGGACTGGGACCATCCTGGACCACCGTTATCTATTAAACCCATTCAAATGACATGGCACAGCTGTAAATATTCTATATTTCAATCATGGGCAACATTATGGGTTGTATTTTTCTGTTTATAAATACTTGATGGTCCTCATTTTAAAAGCTGATAAGGTTCCACTGTGCACTGCAAGTGTGTGTTCTGCCAAAAGTCTTTCCAAAGCAGTAACTCCACTCAACCAAGACCATCCATCTCCACTCATAATGTGCATTTAATAAGAATTAAATTGGCGTTTGGATAGATGCAGTTTGAGCCGTGTGATAATGACAGTTTGACTTTTCATGGCTTTGATTTGTGGATGACAGCCGTCTGTAAGGCCTAATGGAGCCGTTCCACCGGCATCTGTTAAGAATGCTTCATTGAGTTTACAATTAGTAAACGCCACGGTTCACTGCCGGGCTGTGTGACCACTGAGAGTGGGCAAATCCAAGCTCCAAGCGCCTTTCACACTTTTATCACAGACTAGGAAGGAGAGTTGGGATTGTTTGCTGCCATTGGCCACGTGTACTGCTCCTGCATGGAGCCGTCAAAAGCCGTGACATATTCTGGATATGTTAGATATTTCAAAATCAGAATCGACAGAATCTCCAAATACGACCTCAGTGTCTTATTTCCAACTCTCCAACCCAGGCCCATCGGTACAGAGTGTATCTAGGATAGAAATTTTTTTTTTTTTTTTTTTTAAAAAGCTAAACATTTTCTCTAAAGGCAGCTGGGCAATAAACATTCCCCCAAACTTCTTTTAGCTTCTGCATTTATACACATTTGGTTCCCACATCGGCTTGGATGCTATCAATTCATCCATTAGCCTGTAATCACTTGTTAGCCAACCATATTTCCGGCTCATTGCGTCTGTATTATAGCATAAACCTTTGTCATCATGGTGAAAGAACAAACAGAGCCCACCGGCATTGTGGACAAAAACGAGTTAGTTAGGTTTAGAAGTTTACACCGTTTGTTTCCGTATAGAATAAGTGTTTAAAATAAGTACTTTTTTTTTTACGTTACATAGCCTTTTGGCGTCATGAATACAATTTTAAACACAGCGGCTTATTGTTACTCAGTTTTACTGTAACTCAGTTGGACACAGCTACCAGCAAATGTTACGCTTTGACAAGAAATGACATCACACATTCAGTGGTCTAATAGTTTTTATAAGCCCATAATTATGGCTCCGTGCTTGACCTTTTAGCTCCTACTAGGTTTAATGGGTTGTTATCATGTGATGTAATAGTAACATTAGCTGAGTAGATTCAGTGAACACACGATGCTTTGGGGCCATTTACAATCATGATTTGGGTTAAATACAGTACAAACATTCAATTCAACTTAACTTTATTTACATAGCACAAATTCACAACAAAGTCATCTCCAGGCACTTTACAGAATAAAGTCAAGACTATAAAGATGTACAGAGAGAACCCAACAATTCCCCCTTGGACAAGTCCTAGGCCACAGTGGAGAGGAAAAACTCCCTTTAACGGAGGAAACCTCCAGCAGAAACAGGCTCAGGGTGGGCGGCCATCTGCCTTGACCGGTTGGGGTGAGTGGAAAGCGGAGAGAGAAAGGAAAAGAGCCACAAAAAGTAACAGGTTTGTAGGACCAGTAACTGCTCAGTGGAAAACACACAGCTCCAAAGCCCGGGAATGTTGTCGCCAGCCGTTAGATTTGCTGATCTTTTCCCTTTTAGCCTGTTTTTCCAGGCTATTCGAGATTCTTCTTCACTTCCTTCACTGTCAGGGCACTGGGGCAAGCAAACTTTACACCCATCTGCTCCGTACTCATGCTGTCTTTATAATATATCACCTAAAGTCGCTCCTGCTTCTGTCATAATTACTTTGGTTGCAACGTGTCATATTAGAAAATACCCTACGATCGCTGGCTGCGGCTACAGTGACCACGGTTCATACATGGACGCACTTTAACTGCAAAATATCAGTCTGACTCACTGCTCTCTTTATGCGAAAAAGCATCGCACACATGGATTAGAACTATAATTTGGAAAGCATTCTGGCTCAGGCCGTTTTAGCTTTAGCACAATGGATTTTTAGCGTGTGGATTGGGGGAGCAACACATGGGCACCTGGAGAAATCTTACACAAAAACTGCCTGTTCATAATTGGATTCACTAAATTGCTTCTAGGTGTGAGTGTGAGCTTTTCTTGTATAACCATGACCCTAAAACTCAGCTATAATCACGCAAAAGAAACTCAAAGGGCAACGGTGACTTTTGGTACATTTGGTACCATTTTGCCATTTGCCCTGCGTGAGTCACAATATTGTTGTCATGAGAGCACGCATCACCTCCCTCGCACAGCTGGATTGCTCTTTTTTTTTTTTTCCATTATGTTGGGGGCACATTCATGCCTTAGTCGTATTTCTTTTTACCTATTTCAACTGTGCAAATAGGTCACCAGAGAGGAACCACTGTGTCGTATTTACAGTGGAAACATCGTGTATTCCATAATGGAAGTTGCAGGAGCTGCTGTGGTTGCTCTTTTTTTAATCTCCTCATGGTAACTAGATTATGTTTTGCCTCATGTTGCCAAATTAATGCTTTTGCCTGACGTGACGCTAAAGTCCAGATAATAGTGTATGGAAACAATAAAAATGTAAGTAACAATAGATGGGGGGGAGACGCGGGTAATTTTTAGAGTTCACGTTCACGTCTCGTTCTCATTGGTCAACTTCGGTGGGATTTTTCATTCATATCTGCATTTTCTGTGAAAATATAAATATAATTTAGATTTTTGTCTTTTAACTAACTAGGTTAACTACACCACTGTTACGCCCGTAAATTTGTAAAAAAAAATAAAATAAAAGTCTCATTTGTTAACTTGGGTTCCCTTTGATTTCGTGCTGCATGAAAATTGGATCATGTTCACATTTTTGCAGAGAGAGAGAGGAAATTAAAAGCACACAAATGCTCAAGTGCCACTGTATTACAGGAGAACACATTAGTCCTAATAAAATATAATCCCTGTAACCTTGAGAAATGAATCCGCTCTGTTGTCCTCAATTCTTATATGTTTTGTAAAATTGAATATATTAGCTCTAAATTCATCTTCACCTATTTTGAATTCAGTTTGAGTTCGTTTTCAGCCGTCACAGTTATTATAAACAGATGTTATATGGATTATAGAGACATGTTACTTGAAACTATTCACCTACTATAATATATTGTTGCAGCACTGCTGTACGTGTAAATGTGCATTATTAAATTAAACAATATATTGCATTTGTGAAAAGGTCAGTTTTCATATTTTATTCTCTCCTAGCAGCACAGGAAATCTCGCTGTGGATTTTCACAGCTTTATGAGCTACAGGACTTTATTCTTAAAGCCTTTCTTTCACCAAAAACCAACGAGTGACCCTGAGAGATCAGAGTAGTCCAGCATATGAAGGCGCCACCCTCTCCACCAACCCCCCCACCCCCACCCCCGCTCGCACCCAAACCAGTCAACTGAAACAAGGCCTCTCCATGGCGAAAGCACAGAGCAAGCACTTCATCTCTCACCTCCAAATCATTATTACCTGATTAAGTGTGATTAAGAGAAGATCATTAGCGGCTGCATGTCCTGTCAGTAATGATTACTGTGATGGGTGCGTTATACCCAATGAGCTCATCTGCAGGCTTAGCCACTTTAATGATTAGGGAAGCATTGTTTAGCACAGCTCCAGCAAGAAGGGTTGACTAGCTGTTGTCTGAGCAGAAAGTCACAATGAGGTGAACATCCCACAATGGCATTATAATGAACTCAGTTGTTCGACATGGGCGATGACACTTTAACTCCAGTTCTTCTACATTATATACTTGTGTGTACTCGTGTTTTGGTTATTCCGTGGTTTAATGGTTAAAAAAAAAAGAATGTGATAATGAATGAATGGTAGAGTCGATAGGTGAGAAGAAGTGACAAAAGTGAGAGACATCAACTGAACACGTTATCAAAGAGACGGAAAATTGTTTCCCAACCTTGCCAGACACATTTGTCTCTACAGCCTTGGCGTTACCGCTACCTCAAGCTTGTTCAGCAAAAGTCACGTGGAATCTATTGCTGACATCTGTGTAATAAGTTCTATTGCAAAGTGCAGTGTGTAAAACCAGGCTCGGTGTCTCCCACAGACAAAACAGAGATAACTGTCATCTAAAATACATTGTTCATTGTACATTGAATAGTGAAAGAAAAGTAAATAAGTACCGGAGGAATTCGACTGCGTATGAAAAGTATTTATTTCTGGAATTAATTATAATAAGTCTAAAAAACTTTCCAGTGAAGTGATGAATGCAAATGACCTGTTATGACCGAAGACACTGATGCCAACTTATGTTACACATGCTGAGCCACAAAATGTACATGAGACTACAGACTTATCTGTTAATGCACAGCTTCACATGTGAGAATAAGTTGCCTAGAAAACCTCCCACACACTGTGAGAACTAATGTAGTCTGAGCAACATTTTCTTTTGAAAACCTGCATTACATATTATAAGTAGAGCAATTTGCAAAAAAATAGAGTTGTCAAATTATTATATAAACCCACGTCTTCGCATATATTCAAAGAGAGGTTGTATTTCATGTGACTGCTGTATAGAGAAACTGAGGTGGAGCAGAATTGGCCACAGTGCTCAGTTGTGCATTGCAATGGGCATGATGCCCACATTTCCACCCGTAGACCTTGATTTTGATGGCAGCATGGTAATCAATGCTAAGCAGGAGCCTCGGATTAAAGTGCTATAGCTAAATGAAAAAGTCTAGCATCCATTAAACCAACTGTTATAAAGGGTTCTTATAACAGGGACTCCGGGGTTAAGTGACACAATAATTAGGCTGATAAATGTGAACACAGAAAAAATTGGCCAATTGAGTTTCGTGGGTACAGTGCAAATTCTTCCTTAAAGGAGGCAAAGAAAGAAAAAAGCAACCTGATAGGTGGGTGGAATAAAAAAAAAGAGTTTAATGGTCTGACGATGGTTTAGCGTCATAGTAAAGTTCGTATGTCCCACATGAAACCCAACTGTTTGTCCCCAATTAATACTGACATTTACATACAGTCACTGGATGCGTCTGAAAGCATCACAAAAACATCCAGTTCTGCTACATATCATTTTTTTTACTGTACCAGTAGCAGGTCTTTGTGAAGTCTGACTGGACGTCTGGATTATTCTAACTGAACAATTTGAGAATACAAACCATCCGAACTGTTCGGAGCTCAGACATTTTTACGTCCCGCCAAACACCGAAATCCATTAACGCATCATTTTACTACTACTTTTAATTTTCAGCCCCTTTTCCCGGCTGCACGTCACCTGAAAAATTTCATAAGTCACAAGTGCCAGGTGTGAACTGCAACATGTGTAAGATGCAGTTGTTTGACGTCACCTGCTTATTGAAACTTCTATTTAGCTCTCGTTCGTGCACGAGACGCTACACCCGTGCAGCGCTGACCTCTAAATTACAATTTACTGAAGAAATGTGTGTGATTTTAAAATAATCATTTTTAAAAGCTTTTGACACTGAAAGAATAGCTTTTTCGATGAAATGGTCCACTGTGATCATGCAAGACTGCTTTTGTATGTGACCTGTTTTTGCTGCTGTTTGTTTGTTTTCTACCAGTTTTGAATCCACAGCCGATGTTTATGAGCATAACTTTATGAACCGCTGGGACAGTGCTGCCGACTGATCTTTATTTCTTGGCGTGTGTGTTTGAATGCTGTCCTGTGCAGCAACAAAACCACTGGTACGTTGGTTTATTCCGCCGGCGTTTTTGTCGCCATTTGTAGGCGCAGAATGTTTTTTTTTTATTGTTTTTTTAATCATTAAACTTGATTAAAACACATTACAAAACACCAAATGGCAATAAAAAGTAATGATCTGTTTGGCTTTCAGTACAAAATAGGCATTTGTTTTGTTTTTCTTACTTACTTCTATGTAATACTTAAGTACTCATATACTTAACTGTAAGTAATTATTTATTTCCTAGTTTTCTTAAGCAGAGGAACCAGTGTCAAATTGCATGTTAGTAAAAATCTTATCATACAAAAATATTGTTTGCAAAGATTCAGTTATTTGTAAAAGGTTTTCCTGCAGTTACTTCTAAAATAATTAAAATTTTAAACATTGAAAGTGCATTTGCATTATTTAACAAGTAAATGTCCCAAAACAAAACCACTTCGTTACAAATATTTCATATACCACAAGTGTATGAATATGTCCAGTTTGTTTAGACAGACGAGACAGAAGCTTAAACCTTTAACCAAAGTGACTTTTGGAGTTCAGGACATGCACAGACTGGCACTTCTCATTAGCCTGCCTGTGCACAATCAAATAGAAATGTGTCGAAAATCCTATGAAGTTGAACATCTTTCAAAAGTTCATCGTGAATGTGATTTATAATATCTGAATTATAGACATGTGTACACCTCAAGTTCTGCAGGATTCTGTAGAGAAGGCCGTGCTCTTTGGTTTCATTTGGCCGCGCGCACGAAGAAAAGCGAGCGAGGCATTTGAAAGTGTGCCATACCAGAACCGCTGCTGTTAGAGTTTCCCACTTGTTGACGGATCTGTGGCAGGTGCACGGCGCCAGAACCGCCATTTGTAGCAAGCAAGATCACAGTTGATGGTGCAGCTCCAGCAGAGAGCATCAGATAAAGATGCCCCCGTTGAGGAATTGCGTGGAGCGCTTCCAGAAAGACAGTAAGATTGGTTTCCAATTCCTCCCATCAGACAAATTGAGCCCAGTGGCCAATTATTCCCATTGCCAATTAACCTTGCAACCAGCCCCCTCTCAGCCCCTGCGAGAGTCAGCCTGCCAAATTTGCTTTTGCCTGTCACGTCGACAGCACTGATGAAAAGCGACAGGAAAGCTCTGTGCCTCCACGTAGACGGAGCCAAATATCATTGTGTAATCCATACCAGCTTCAGTCGGGCTTACGTGCTGTGTTGCAGGGACACTTTGAATGTGGGGCTTAGAAGAGACATTGGCTCAACTTGAAGAAACCTGAGAAGCGACTGCGGAAAAATCTTTTTCGATTTTTCTTTCTAGTGGTTAAATTCGCACTAAAGATCTATTGTATAAATGTGTTAGGAAGTGTCTCTGGTCCATATGTTACAAACCAAACTACTGTGGAAAGACAGGGCAGGGAAATATCATGACTCGCATTATCCTTCCTCATATTCAGACGGTGCATATGCACAGTAGCTTCACCCTGTGCAGAATCATTTCCATGCTTGAGTATGCACAATGCACGAACCCACATTAGTGGATTGACAGCTTTTCACTCTGTGGCAGATGGAAGCTGAGAGTGACCATTGTTTAAGTGGTTACAGCACAAAAACAACAGCTTTTTACACTGAACCATGACATGTGCTGAATTGCATTTGGCTGATACCCATGCTTCTCTCTGACGATGTGATTCATAGTTAAACCAGTAGAAGTCCAGCGTTTATCCTTTCTTCAGCTTTACGTGGCACTTCAGTCACACACTGGATCTTTCTGAGTTGCCTGCTGCTGGAAAGTGAACTAAAAACCAAAACCAAGAGCTGAAAGATGCTAAAACACTGAGGTTACCTGCCCATTTAATCCATTGGTAAAACTAAAGAAAGACCTTATTTTCCTATTAAGTAAGTCAATTCAGTTCTAAAGCAAAATGTCAATAAACAGGTTAGTGAACAGGCATAAAGGGCAATTGCTTTCTACGATTTTGTTTAGGAAGTAAATGTGCATTAATGAATTCCCCTATATTAAAATATGTCTCTTCTTCTAGCTGAAGAACTCCTCCAGAGGACATCACCTAGAGTTTTTGAGTTCAGATGATGTCATCTGGACGAGCTCTAGAAAAGAAAGATGACCATGATTATATAGTGTGGGCAACAAGATGACATCATCTGAACTCAGTAAAAAAAAAAAATCAGTAAAGGTGTCCTTTAAGAGAATAGGCGTTCGCCGGAACAATTTATTCATCTCATCTTCTCTGTTGTGTGAAGTCATGAATTTTTATTTTTAATCATTATTAAATGTCATCTCTCTGTGTGTAAGGGGGGGAGGGAATCATCTTCACACCTTTGCTTTACATCTTCCACCAACACACCAGGGACTTTTTGTTATTATTATGCCTCTGCACGGACAACCTACTGTACACCTGCCTCTTTCAGATTTACATGCATTATTATCCATTTAACTTATGCTCACACAAATGAGTGGGCGGGCCATCGGTGTCTCTTGCTCAAGGGCATTTCGGCTGCTCTCATGGCTGTTGCTGGGCCGCTGTAGGAATTACAAAAGGACTGCAGCAATAAATGCTAGTGCGTACAAAGAATTGATTAAATATATTTCACATTATGTAATAACATTTTCTTATCCGAACACACACACTGTTCACATTTCAAAGTGTGGTATGGAGTAGCCCTTTGCAGCTTCACAGAGATGAGAATAAAATTGTATTATAAATAGCCAGGCATGATGCTGTATTTCAGGGATGACCAATCACATTTCAGATGATGCCTTGGGTAATGGAGAAATATACTAGCACAGCACCTTGCTATTACCACCATTTGTTACTCCACTGCACACTTCTCTGGACTCGTGGCTGGGTTTTTTTAGACGGTAGCTGTCTGCAAATAATCTGCATTTTTTTTTTTTTTTATTACTGTACACACATGGATTGTTTGGTTTTTGCTTTTTGTTTTTTTAACTCTTTTTTTTTTTTCAGGACAATTGATAGAGTAGAAAGTCAGAAAACAAACATTCAATGATGTCCTAAAGATTTATCCACAGTGTAGCTCTAATTCCACAAGCAATATTAGATTTGTCTTCTCAGGAGCCATGCAGGCAGAAGCAGCAACTTAACTTGATCTATGGATTTCATTTAAAGTTATCTAATATAACACTGTGAATCTCATTTGTTCAAGCACTGAACACTGAGGCTTATTACTGTATAAGACAGTGCAAATGCTTTTACAATTGAATGTGGAATGTTTCTTTGGTGAGCACTTCACAGCATCAATTTTCTATTCCTTTTTGTTAAAAGGCGCTGATTGCCCTCAGGCTGTGCAGAGGTAAAAAAAAATATAAAAAATTTTAAAAGAAGCATATTTAACACTGAAGATGTCACATTTTGACAAGTTACTCAATAGGACCTTCTTTCAAAAGGAGTTCAAAGTAATTCAGGCTAATATGCTGATGTCAGACTAAAATAATTTGTTGATCCTAGATGAAGTTATCTTGTGCTTTAACAATAGGCAAAAAAAAAAAAAAGGCTGAGAGTTGAAAACATGATCAGCAGTTATTGACTGGCTGAGTCATTTCAAGCACAAGAGGTAGGAGCAAGGAGGGAACCGTCCCAGCATGCACTGGGGGAATTGACTTACTGTATGTACATGCATCTTATTTTGCATGTGTGCTTGCTTGGTGTTTTGTTCCACACTGTTTTTCACCACTTGCATTACTCTTAAATTAGATATTGAGTGTGAATGCTTGTCCGTCTGTGTATGTCTTTCTGAGTTGGCCCTGAAATTGACTGTCCAGGTTGGAACCCGCCTCTCACCCAATGACAGCTGAGATGGTCTCCATTCCCCTGTGACCCTGAACAGGATAAGTGATTACAGATAATAGATGGATGGGTGAATTTTTATGTATGAGTATTGACAACGTCAACAGATTCTTTAGATACACATATGAAAAAAATAAAGAGCCGTTTGTATTTGTGGTGTATCTATGGAATATTCACAGATTCACACCTCAGTCTAGCTCCTGAAGGCTCCCCTGGAGACACCACAATCATCCAAGGGGTCGTGACATCTCCTCACGTCGGCATTGTGACTGGCATAATAGTTGATATCCACAAAATGATGATGTCATGGTGTATTCAAAGCCGCTGGAAGCCCGGAGCAACAAACCTCCTTATTGCCTTCCTTTTAAATCAGTTTTGTAAGTGTTTTTCAGATTGTGCCAAATCCTGGCAAACATTTTCTCCTTCCTGTTAACAAGAACAATGTGGAATCCTTGCCATGGAAGGAAAGCGTATTTCATACTCCTGCACACCTACACATCAAGTGGGATAGATTAGCGACAAGAGGCTTAAAGGCATAAAAAGCACAAATAAGATTTTTTGGAACATTCCCATATTGTTGCATTTTTGCAGTTCTCAGGTTCCTTTATTATCAGTCTCATATGTTTGCCTGCTGAAGGTAAAATGCAAAAACACTGCAGGCGACTCGCAAAAGGGAAAAATGCATCCATCAGCATAGACCATGCTACCTGAGGATGGATACCTGAGGAAAGCGCTTTTAGCACGTTGATGCCAGCTCACAACCCTTTCCCACCGTGTGACCTCACCTTCAGTCTCATCTGAGATGGCAATCCATCATTACCTTTGTGATTTTAATAAATTGAATCTAATCACGTTAAAGGTAAACAGATTTAGAAAGGTGTGATCCCCGCAGAGACCCTCACATCTACTAGTACAACTTCAATGGTAATTAAATTAATTTTAATGGGTGCTTGCGCTGCCCACATGCAAGATTAAAGGTAATTATCAATTGGGAGATCTCGAATTCTTGTGCCTCCTAAGTTGTGTTAAAGAGAACAAATGCCTGAGGAAAAGGAGAATATATTCTAACTAATGCATCCAGACTGCTTGGCTATATCTTTGTACCAAACACTACTCCACACCAGTATCATCACATTTATTGTCACGTAGATGGGGTCTCGCTGTTAGATTAAAGGTGCCAATTTGAGATCACAGTTAGACTATTATTCTTAATATAACCCCTCATTGTAATAACCATAAAGCAAGATGATTTTTTTTTGGTCATTAGTTCTCTCATGTAGTTCGAGTGGCTTCCCATTCTTCAGCTGAATGTGAAAAACCAGGGAAGTAGCACTAAATGCTAATTTGCACTGGTTTGACAGCGTGCACCGGCGTGGACAAGATTGCATTTTGCGCCGTCTAACTAATCATCATCTAGGTTCAGTGAATGTGTCTTGATTATGCCCTTTGACAAACCCCAACATTTACAATTTCATTCTGTTTTACTTCTGTTTGCTGTGGGCCAACGTAATGATCTGAAGTCGGATCGTTAGGTGTAAAACCACTACAACTTTCTGTTTTGATAAATTGATTAATTCACAACCCGACATGTAGCATTGAAGAACGTCTTCCCGTTTGTTCCCACAAATGCGGTACCGAAGAATAAAAGTACAACAAAAGTAAAGTAATACCAACTCGTGTTTAATGTAACGTGGAATTAAATTTGTTTCCAATGCAAATGTTATGTGAGATGTAAGTGGGGCTGGAACGCAATATACAGCACAATGTATTGTTTGGTGACGGTAGAGTTCGGCTGTTTAACAGGGCAACTGCTTCTGAAAATGAGCTGTTCTGGTGATTCTGCTGGTCGAAGTTTTTATGGATCTTAGTGTTTTTCCTCAGGAAAGGAGTTCAAAGTGTTTGTGCCCAGGGTGGGATGGGTGGGAGATGATCCCGCTTGCACGCTGCTCGGCCCTGAAGGAATGTAGCTGATCAATAGGGTGCTGGGGTTGCAGCTGATGATATTCTTGGCCGAGCCAATGATGTGCTGCAGTTTGTGAATGTCCTGTTTGCTTGCTGCTCTGTACCAGACAGTGACAGATGATGTGAGGACCGTGTGGAACTGGATCAGCGCTGCCTTCTTGGTTATGGAGCTTATGTCGATGCTGCCAAGGAACTTAAATGACTCTACAGATGCAGCTGTAATTGCAAGTTTCTGGAATTGTAGTTCTTACTTTAAAGTGGTTTCCTTTGTGTAAAAACAGGTTACAACCCAAAGAAAAGGAGGAAATTTACTCTAAATGTTAAATTATTAATTCTTTTAGTGGTAAACCAAACTATGTGGGTCCCTCTAGAAATGTGCAATGTTGTAAACGCAACAATTAATGAATCCAGTCCCCTGTGAATTCTGTTTGAGCCTGCAGTTTAAAACCTTGTAAGAACATTGTAAAGTGCACTAAAACATTTTATTTTTATTTTTTTAGAAAAGCTGTTAGGAAATCTGGCATTTTAGGCCACAACAATCACAAAAAGGTCTGTGAAATCCAGGAGGCGCTGCTCATACTGAGCATGTGTTAACCATGTAACAATAACTTTCACTTTATGTCTAAATCGCTTAAAGACAAGCTGTGGCGACTGTAGCTCAGTGGGCAAGGCAATCGTCCAGGGATCACACGGTCAGTCGTTCAACTCCGGGTCCCTCCTACATGTCTAAATATGCTTGAAAAATGCGTGAATGGCTTGTATTCAGACCACATGACAACAAAGTTGAAAATGGCCCCTTATTCATTTCTTCAGTTTTTTCTTGTTATATGAGTATAAGTCGTGTTTTTTTGGTTTAAAAAAAAAAAGAAAAAAAGCTGATGTTTTTGTGCAAATAAACAGAATTATTTTTTTCCAATCTTGAATTCCATTATGATAAAGTCAGCGGTTTATCACTGGGAAGCTGCATGTGCAACCGATCAATTGTTTAAACAATGGCCTCAGCACAAGCGGTAGCTGGGAGCAGATGCCCCTGATACTGCTGATTCTCCTAAAAGACTTTAATGTGTTAATCCCAGTCTAATGAATCATGAGTATCGTCTTTTTTGGTTCCCTTTAGAGAGATGAATAAATAAAGAAGTTAGGCTCAGAGGACTGACCAGACACATTGCTTCAGCGGGGGCCTTCAAAGGCTTTGTGGATGCAGCAAATCACTACACTCAGCATCACAGATGATCAAAGGCTCAAGTTTCTATTTCTCTCGCTCTCTCCCCCTCCTGGTCTAAAAACAACACTGGACCATATTAATCCACCCGCCACATGGTTTGTTTTCAGCGCATAATCACAGAGCACACAGTGAACTACTTAAACCCTCTTAATGATTCCCCCCGTGATTTACGCAACTTGACATCAGGCAGGGTGTATTATCTCGGCATGAAGTCAGTCCTCCCTTCTTAAAGTTTGGCCTCCCAAAATGTTCTCGGTATCTGAACAAGAGAATGTGAACAATGCCGGGGTGGCAACAGGAAGTGGTGTCACGGGGAAATAATATCAAAGCGTTGCATTCGTACTCATCAATGACCAAAGTCTTCAGATGAATCTGTCGCGGCAGGTCCAACTCAGAGCATGTGTGACGGCACTGAAAGCAGTAAAATGTTAAGATGCGCTACCTACTTTCATTTTCATTCTCGCAGTGTCAGCTTAAGCAAGGAAGCAAGACGTTTGCGGGGACGTGAGTCACAGGGACATCTTCCAGCAGCTTCAAGCCTCTGTGCGAGAGAAGAAGTAGACCACGAGCATGTTCACATATTGATTGGCAGCCTGAGTTTAGCTGGTTTGTTCAGGAAGAATTCCCACGATTGTACAAGTCTCTTGAGTACCGTTCTCCTAATTTCATCTTACCTGGCGTTTCGATGGTGATGGTGGTGGTGGTGGTGGTGAACAGTCGGTCCAAATTGTGCCGCAGGTGGGTGCTCAGCTGGGATGTGACTGCCATCCGATCACCCAGTGACACCTTGTGTGGGATGAACGGGGCATCCTACGATAAAGGTGATCACTCAGTGGAACTTTGTATTGATTTGCTCAAATCTCTGAAAGGATAAAGTTCACTGTCATTCTGCGTTTCATCATTGTCACGAGCAAATGAGCATGAAAACGCCAAAACCAACAATTTTTAGTCGATCTAAAAAGAAAAATCAACATGTGGTCCCACAAATGCTGTCAAACAGTTGGATTTTTGAACTTTTCAACAGCGGCTGCTCAACAGTAAGACTTGTTGGGGACTATTATCAACTCTGGCTTTATACACATGTGGTTTTGTAGTGAGTGTTTGCAGCAGAAGGGGGACTGTACATGGAATTAACTGAAACCAGTGTGTATGTTCATGGTAACACACACGTCATCCAATGCAGGACTAGGGTTCATTAATGTTAATAACTTGCAGAAATTGACGCATCAGGCTCAGGAGTTGTATGTAGGGTCAGATGGAAAAAAAAGGGCCATGTGAATATATTTACTGCATCACGTTGTATGACAATATAAAGACATCTACATACAGTATTTAGACCTTTGTGGATGTGAGAAATAAACTCCTACATATTCCCATTTGTTCCCCTTGCCTGAGATGTATAATGCACTCAGGGGCTTTAAAAAGAGAACAGGCATATTTCTTCGGTCTTAAATCGTCACAGCTTCGTGCTGCAGGTCCATTTCTGTTTACCCATCATTTCCAGTAAGTATCCTGTGGGCACTGAAAGCTCAAATTAGAATTAGCCCGAGGTTAATTGCATAGAAAATAAGGGGATATTTTAATATACATCAGCAACTCCTGCATTATCCAACAATTGTTGCCGCTATGCACCACAGTTTATTAAAATTGCCTGCAATCTACATAACGTGGTGCTTGTTCCAAAGGTGTTTTCAGGTTGTTAAAATATTCTAACGGGGGGTAAAGTGAGGGAAATAATAGTTCATATTTAGTATTCGATACACAGCAAATGTCAGAGTGATGAGCCCTTCCAGCTTGACTCGAACATTTTCAGACATTTGTGATAACAGCTGTGAATTACAACGAAGCGCGTGATGTTTCTGCGAGCAGGGTTTGAATCGTGGTTTGTAAAGTTTTTCAACTATGTTCTTGCTTT
The DNA here is from genome assembly GCF_033026475.1 of Channa argus. Taxonomy (NCBI): domain Eukaryota; kingdom Metazoa; phylum Chordata; class Actinopteri; order Anabantiformes; family Channidae; genus Channa; species Channa argus. The sequence continues at coordinate 24,863,552 of NC_090202.1, forward strand.
TTTTTTTTTTTTTTTTTTTTAAAAAAAAGAAAAAAATTCTTCTGCTTTAGTCATTGAATCAACATCTGTGATAGGTGGCAGAGAGAAAGCAGAAAATGGAAATGTTGATTTCATTCCTATCATATTATTCTCTTTGGGATCCAATTTAAGTTCTGTCAGGCAATAGATGAGATGAAATTGACGTTCATTTTGAAGAACCGTGATATACAGATAGCCAATCAAAAATGAATGTTGCAGGGTTTTTTTTTTTTTCTTTCTCATTTACACAGCTTTAGCTTTTCTTGCCAATGGAACAAAAATTAGACTCCCCACTCAGTTTTTTTTTTTTTTTTCTTTCTGTGGACCTTTGGGAGTCCTTTGAACTTTACCTTTAAAATCTCACAAGCTACAGTGCAAACCACATTGAATTTAGGAGCATAATTCTGCAGCTTTTTATTTGTTCAGACATATAGGCATCCAGTCAGTGTAGTGGAGTGCGAGCGGGTCTTAAGCCAGATCGGTACGCTGATGTGTTTTGATTGTCCGTCAGCGGGTTAACAGTCAAAGCATTGATAAAAATGTGCATGTGGAAAAGAGACCAGGTGTATGAGGCATGGGAAGATGTTAACACGAGTCAATTAAGTGTGCCACCCACCTGTGATGGAGAGCAGATTCATTTCTATTTAACAACAGAGGAAATGAAAGTTCATTGGGCAATATTGTTGAGAAGAGCGGCCAGATGGGACAGCGTTCAAAAATAGTAACAAGGGAAGCGAGAAAAGAATCAGTGGGGGGAAATTAGTCCATCACTCGGTGACAGTTTCACAGGACATTGTAAAATGGAACGTCCCTCTGGTGAAACGATAATAAGTTTGTTAGATTACTTTTGTTTAACCTTTCTTTAACCTTAATTTCAGAAAACAGTCGCATTAAAAGTAAAAATATTTGTTTTTTACAGAATGTTACAGAAACTCCAAAGACACTGGAACTGCTTTTCTTTTTTTTTTTTTTAAATCGATTATTATATTTAGTTGAAGATTTAAAGCAAAGCACTTCAGCACAGCTTCCTTTAAAGAAGCCAGGAGGATTTTTATTCTAATGAGTAAATACAGTTAGACGACTAAACAGACTCTCCCTCGGCTATTTGTTGGTGTACAGCAACAAATCAAGGAGTAAGTGTACTTCAGCGTCACTTCACGGACGACATCGCCCCAATAATGGCTCTTGTCATACTTTGCATCCCGTAAAGGACTAACTTACTCTTGAGCTGAGCTTGTAATGTGAAGAATAGTTGTAAAGTTGCTAAGAAATATCATTAATCTAAATGGTTACAGTGGTTTAATATAGATTTTATAGTGCCAAGTAGGTAATTATTTATTTGTGCTGCAGGAGACGGAACAGACTGTATGAAGTGCAGAAAATAAACGAAGGTACAGAAAATTAAGCAACATTCAGCTAAACAATGCAAAGAACAGAAGAGGTGGAGAGTTGTTGTGGGCAGTGAGTTCATCTGTTACAGCAAAAAGCGAGGACACATGATCACCAGTAATTAATGTCACAAATTATAGAGCTGAGGTGGAATCAGATGGTGAGTGGAGACCTAAAAATAATGCCATCATGTTCAGTGTCAGTTTTGCCCTGGAAATCATTAGAAATGATTTCCTTTCCTCTGCATAATGAGCCGCAGTCGTTGCCTGGAGTGATCTAAAAAAGCAGTGGTGTGCTGGCTTTCATTCGTCTTCCTGCTGTGAACAAACCACAGCAATTAGGAAGGCAAGATACATAATGTACAAAAGTCATTTATGATGGGTTATATATAGAGAGAGAGCAACAAATACAAAGGTTATGATGTTCTCTTTTGCTTCCCACAGAGAAAACAAGTGAGTTAACTTCGAGTTTCTAATGGTGAGTAGAAAATTTAAACCACTTCTGATCTTGTTGAAGCACATTTTGTGCAAAAGTCCCTTTTTATTTAAGCTTTGCTTATTAAAACGTCCTCAAAAGACACAGAGTTAAAGGGGTTTTAGTTGAGTGAGGCGACGGCTTGTAAAAAAAAAAAAAAGCCTGAACACCATATTTGCTTTGGATGTTATGTCATTCAGTGGTTGTTGTTATCATAGAAATGGCCCAGTAGGTACCTGCTCTACATGCTAATAGGTTTCGGCTTATGCTTCTGTTAAGGCCTGGTTAGGGAACGATTGTGGCGTAGGTTGGCTAAACTAACAGGACGGACTCACAATATGAAACGGGACACGAACTGGTGTCTCTCGTCTGTGTTTATTCAGCCAACCAACTGCCCCCATCACCCCCATAGAAAGAAACCTGTGCACTAGGAATTACATTACAAAATGCAGCTGTAGCAGGCTGTCAGTATTTACTACGGCTGCTAGATGCTGCCAATTTCCCACACGTCTCACTCAAAATAAACGTCTCGGTAGGTAGTGGTCGACCTGTCAGACCATTACTCTGGGCTGATAAGGACTGACATCATACCATCGAATGAGGTTACTGCTAAAAGGGACTGAACACCACAATGATTTTTGTACTAGACTCTGTACGTCCTTACTGTGCAGGAGATCGCCAAGTACTTTAACTGGTATTTAGCTATCTAACCCCAAATAGTCGGGGGGGGGGGGGGAATCTCAAATGGTCAAAACTGATGCCTCGAGAAATGTCCTCATCAACGGAGAAGACCCTGTGATCAAAAATACGGTGGCACAAGCCACATGGAGGTGTTGCTTATACTCAGCGGTGGATGAGGTACTAAAAAAAAGTACAAATACAATGATGGGCTCTGGTAGAAATATAAGTACTCGCTGAAATTTCTACCAATGTAAAAGGGAGTACAGGATTTATATTTAAAGTATTAAAAGTAAATGTTTATTTTTATTTTATTTTTTTAATGGACCAGTGCTGCCCAATGTTTTGGGAGACATTAACTAATTTATGGTAAAAGACATAAATCATGGGTTAAAGATCTAATTCTTTTTTTCAGTTTTATTTCTAAACTCCTCATGCTGAGCTGAGAGGAAGAGGTGGGCAATGCCAAGTCCAAGTTCAGGAACCCAAAGAGTAAAATTACTGCACACCAGTTCACTCTGAGTACTGCTAACATGTCAAATACGTCTTTTTAAATAAGACCATGGAAGTAGAAACGGACACTATGCCTGCATTTCCCTCAGACGCTAGCAGCATTCCAGAACATGCACAGATAAACAGAGCACTGAGATGTATTTTCTCCAGGGTCAAAGGTTTGAAGTAAGGCACAAAGCATATAGAGTCACCAGCACACATACTTTGTCATCTTAAAAACAAGATGATACTTTGTAGGCATTTCACAAAATACTGCAAAACCATGCAGTCAAAACAACAACCTAACGATGTATGTTTTCCAGTGAAGTTACGCATCTTGATCTTTACTTTGATGCCTTTTTAAAACCTCTATGATACATTGGGATTTCAATAACAATGTTATTGTTTCTATATTTTAAGCAGTTGGTCACATGATTAGACATGGATACAAATCACCTCAGCTACACTGTCCAAAAAAATAATCATTTTTAATGGGAAAAGTTCGGAATTAATTAATGGAGGCACCAAGTACAGGAAGTAGTTGAGCAATAGGAAAGAAAATGCATGTTCGTTTGGATCTTTGTTAGCTTCCATGTCGGTGGTTTCATCAAAGCAGTTTGAACTGTGTGTTTCTTCACGTGCTCTCTGATCCTTTGCGTTGCTGGCGTTCGGAAGTAACCCAGTGCTGCTGCTGATATGAGAAACCAAGGCAGCGAATTAGACCCATATTTTAACTTTTTTGTTTAATTATGCATCTAAAATGAACCTGTTCATTCTGGATTCCAGATAATTGTCAGGACAAAGCCGTGACAATCGTCGGGCACAGATGGTTGGAAAAGGTAGACAAACTGAACTTGTCTTTATTTGTGATCTGACGTCTTTCATCTCCCACAGAGCTTTATTTCCGCTTGACTTGTCACATTTCTGACATGACGATTGTATGGAAAATTGCCAGCAAAACTAGCACAGCATTCCCGCCATAAGTAAACGAAATTAATTAAAATCCTGATGTGTGTTTTTTTTTTCCTTCCTTTTGAAGTAATGGTAATCTGTCGCTCAGTGGGATGCAGCGTTGCAAAGCAACTGAGAGCCAGGAAGACATCTGTTTTTTGTTTTTTTTCTCTTTCTTCAATCATGTCTATTCTCTCGAATAATAATCTCTCACGTTTAAAAAAAATATATATATATTTTATATATAGATTTTATGGTTCCAGCACGTGCCATTGCAAGAGAAATGTATTTAATGTGTGATTTTTTTTGTACGTGGGCTTCCATTTTAAAGAACATGCTGTTCGGAATTCTGTCAGAATTAGGACAGAAAAAGAAAAACAGTCCCTGAAGGTGCGCACCCACTAACCTATCTCATCAGGGTTACATTGTGGAGACCCAGCAATCTCGTGCTGTTACAGAAAATGAATTGGAATGACAGTGCAGCGAGAGTGGGAAATCAAACGGGCCACGTGCATCTGACAATTTTTAAAAGAAGCGGCACGAGAAATCACAAAGATCTTTGGAGGTGGTGAGAGACAAAAGCGCGGACATGTGATTGCAATCAGGGTGAGCAATGTTGGGTGTAATAACAGGTTGGATATCAGCTGTTCTCCACAAAGTCTGCAAGAGGCTCCTGTCACTGACAGTACATCCAGTGCAGAGCTTGATTACGACTGTCCAGCCGATGGGCAGAGGCGGTGGGGAAACATAATTTCCCTCTAACTGCATCCTAAGCACCAATGACTCGTGACTGTTGTGCTGCCCCGTGTGTAAACGGAGGAGCTTGCAGAGATTGATGGTTGTTGTGGTGCCGGCTGCTGGTAATAGCAGGCCTTCTCAGGGCCTGTCTGGATTCTATTCAAACAGATCCCTCCCCCAGGTCTCCAGATAAAAATCCCATCATGGGTGAAGGTGAGCACTGATGGAAACAGAGCTTGGGCCTCAGTCTTCAGACGGCCTTGTGCCCGCTCTGTGGGGGTCTATGTAATACAAATTTAGATTTAAGAATAGCACATTTCCAATCATCTAAATGTAGCGCAAGAGTCCATTATGTCTCGCATGGTTCAATTGATTTGGATGATAATGACTTATATATCATTTCTCTGCATTCATCCCAGCATAATTAATGTGTGTAATTAAGATTTCGATTACAACAGAGCAGCTGTTGTTAGCTTCATGCTGATAATGGACTTAGATCGGACTAAGATAAATTAGCTTTGTTGATTAGGTTAGGAATTGCTCAGCTGTTTAGTTTTAACTCTAAGCTTCTTGTTTTGTGTTGTGTAAGCAGATGACAGGTGTCATTTTTGACTGCAATAGGTTATAATGAATAAAAAATAAAAAAAAAAAACATGAAATGGGTCAAATATAATTCATGCTTCAGTAAAATTAGGGCCATGAGTGGTGTATCTCATGTTTTAATGGAGTGAACTTTGCCTCCTGGTTTAAATGTCGGAGAAACTGGCAAATGACTTGAATGAGACCCGACTGGCTCCTGTAATTACTGTGACTACAATAACCAACTCTGAAGGTTTCAACCACTTGTCTAAATTATATTTATATTGATTTTAAAATTCAGGACAACACTAGTCAACATTAAAGTGAAAGCCTGATTTCTCTGACATATGTCTTTTGTGGCTGAGCTTAACAAACCGGTGACTCTCGTTTTCAGAAATGTGCTCCCTTTTATGCTGTTTGACCTTACAGATTTATAGAGGAAACCCAACAAATCCCCCTGGAACAAGCACGAGGGGGTTGAGCCAGAGGGGGGGACCCCAAAATCTGATTGGCTACGAGGTGCTAGGTACCTGCTTAAAAAAAAAACAACTTTCAGCACAAGGAGAAATGAGCAAATCTAAACCTGAAATCAATCACAGTTTTTCTAAATAAAAACAATTTTATTAAAATGTACATTTATTCTACATTTATAACATATAAAAAATATATATATATTATTATATACTATATATATTATATTACCTTTTATCATTCCCCAACTGTTTATGACTATTTGGGTTAGAAATGGTAGATAAGATGAACCATATTTGACACATATTAGCCTGTTAATATCCAATTTATTATTTCCAAAAAATTAAAACCTTTTAAATCGTCTTCCAAATGTGCCATCCTATTTTGTCCCCCAGTCTAACTGCCCCCCCAAAACACATTTCTATGTAGTGGCTGTCTATACTGGGTCATATTGGCATTTTATAGATATTGCACATTGACATTAGTGTGTTTGAGACCAGTTTAGAAAAGTATCTCCATTGGTCCAACAGTAAGCAACTTGATTCATACGCAAATGTCCTGGGTCACCCGTCTCTTAATCACTTGATCATTATTTCTGGAACGAGGAAATATAGTGACTGTGGGTATGTGAGAGGATGACTTCCAGATGAAGTTGTCTTGAGATGAAAAAAAAAAGAAAAAAAAAGTTACATGAAGCTTTGAGCAAGATGCACGAGAAGAAGAGAAATAGGAAAAACAGACGTCGCTTTAAAAAGCTGCCTAGACTAATCACAACAATCTAAGACTGCTAATGCTGTTCTACATTATTTACATCCAAATGAGTTTGAGCTTTTATGTAATGGAAGTTTCCTGTTTGGCGTCTTGCAGATGTACAGTACCACAGCAGCTCAGACATGCGTAATTGTTTCTAAGGAGACAAATAGGATTATTTCTTTTCCAAATGTGTGTGTTTACAGATTCCGCGAACGTCTGCCGATGGCAAACGCAGTCGTCGCGAGCCCCTGAACGCATCACACTCAAAATGCATTTCTGTCAAATTTCCTAACCGTTTCTCAAAAGTATGGGCGAGTTATGTTTAGCTGTCACCGGCTGACAGTCCGACTGTTGCAGGGTTTTAGGAGTGTGCAAATACAAAGAGAAATATGAAACTGTACTGCGTGTGTGGGGTGAATAATGAAGGGTTTGCTGTAACTGTCAGACTCTCCCAGATCACAGCGTGCATACGGCAGATTATTCCTGGGGAAGTGACATGCCGATGACACGCAAATCTGTACACAATTACCGTTATGCAGACTTCAAGGGGGCAGTGGGAGTCGTAAATCTCCAAGAATAAGCAAATAGTCGTGATTAATATGCTCAGCAACATTGCAAATGTTTTATTTTGAAGTTTTAATTATTTCAGGGGACAGACAGGAGTTGGTATAAGATACAAATATTGTTCTAATACTGTGACACAAGTCAAATACGGCGTTAATATTACAGGTTTCCATTTCAGCCGGCAGTGGAGAATCAGAGGTTTCACCTGATACTGTGATGTGTCTGCACACTATCACACGGGAAAAACCCACAAGCCTAACAAGCGCAATTCCATATGTGGAAAAAATACAGGCCTCCAGTAAAACCGGAGTTTTCTGGTCTACGTGCTGTGTGTTTTTTATCCACAATGGCCCCTCACCGCCTCCAGTTGAAAAAAAAAAAAAAAAAAATCAACCCATAGCAGAAAGCTTTCTTACTGAGGGTCTCGTGTACCCATGCAGATTCCTGTTTCATGCGTTTAACATACCAGAGGGCGCCCTCTGACCCTGTGGTGCCCTCAGCCTGTCCGTTTTTATTGCACGTCCATAGATGAACGATGATTCATGTAGAAATAAGAGGTAGATTAAAACCAGTAGTTCGGTTGATGCTTAGTAATATTAACAACAGTAACATGTTTTTTTTTGTTGTTTGTTTTGTTTTTTCTTCATTTTTCTAGGCTTTTGAAAAAATTCTGTGATGCACCTCATTGTTTTGTAACCTGCACAGGGTGCTGTCTGATCAGGGCCTTAGGTGGAACTTATTGTACTTATTTTTGGGTTTGCTATTAAAATCAATGCCAGACTCAAAGTAAGTTCTTCTTATCCAATTTCCTGTGGATGTGTGGATGAATTTTCTTCTACTAAATGTTGCATCATTTTTCCTATTGGTGGGGAAGCAGATCAAACAGCTAAATTCATTCTTTAGAAAGATATTTTGGGCAGTGGATGAAACCTTTGAATTAGCAGGAGCTACAGTAGATGCTACATGTTGTTGAAGACTTTGCCGTTGAACATCATTTACTTTCAATAATTACTTTCAATAATTACATATCTCATAGTTTTATTTTGCTCTCGTGAAAAATACATAATGCCTACGGCCCAGAAGAATGACTCAATGATCAAACCAAGTTTGGCAACATAAAGTAGAGAAGCCTGCATTTCATGCACACAAGATAATATTTAATAGCTCAAAATAATGATATCAAATTTGGTATCTCAATAACCGTAAGTGCTCTCACC